>NC_041386.1:498903181-499014334 GCF_002162155.2 Triticum dicoccoides | reverse complement strand
AAAAAAACTCTCAAGAACCCACACACTATATCTCTCTAGGTTTGTAACTCTCTCACACAACCCCACGTAGGTGGTGTATGTATACAAGAAGAGAATAGGTGCACCGTACACGTACTCACGCTTCGTGCCCAGCCACACCCGCGCGGGTACACGGTGGAGCTCATTTCTCCGCAGAAGCTGAATTTGTTTTTGAAACATCAAGTGGCCAGAGACTTGAAAACTTATTTGCCCATTAGTGGCTTGTCAGGGCGGTGGATTTTAGTTTGTACGATAATGCTGCATCCACCTAAAGTAACGAAAGTTCTTACGTAAACTTCCTAGTAATTCCTTCTTCGTAAGTGCAGCATTACTCCTAACATTTGTAATATCAGTTTGAAACTTGTAATATTGCCGTGTCCTATTCCTGCGGTTTCAAATCCTGCGAATCAAACAGGTCTTGAGTTGGTGATGATGTTATGCCTCCCATCTTTCACCAATAGCCGTCGAATCTAGATCTGACGCATACAAACCAAGCTTCTCCATTTTTGCAAAAAGATGCCCGCACTTGTTCCCTATTTACAAACAACTCCTTGTCTCTCACAATCAGCCTCATATCCTCCCCACCACATCTAGGAGTAGAAGGCCGTGGAAAAATCTGGCGCGATGGCCGCTGCCGGAGCCATCCACCCCCAATCTTGGTGTTCCGTGCAATGCACGGGCATCTACGCACGGGAAATTATGTCGAACAGGGCTAGTTGCAAGCAGGCTAGCTCTACAGCCATGATGATAGTGACTGCAGACGGTGAGGCTGACTATGGTATGCCGAACACGGTGCCTATACTCAGGTGTCATCTCCGGCGCAGGGTCTTGTCACTTCACTGTGAGGAGCAGCACGTAATAATTTGATGAACGGATAGTACAGTGCTAGTACTCCTACTACTACATTGGTAGTACTACTACTAGTACAAGTAGCACCACCGTCTGGATTTAGGAGTACTACCACGTCCATCTGGATTTTAGTATTTTACTAGCAATATCTAGTAATGCATGTCACCAAAAATGTACTACTCCCTTTGTAAATAAATACATGGTGTTTTATTCCTATCAGCAAGAGAACTTAATGTTTTTTGCTACTCCTAACTAGAGTACTAATAGGATTACATGCAATGAACTAAACACTGCATGTCATGTTTGGTAGTCTCAAGTCATTGAAAGCATGCACGGCCCACATCTCTCATTGGTTGATATGTCACGAAATAAGAAACAAGGAGGGAGTTAATGCACCGTGCCTAAGTATTTTGGGATTATTTGGTTTTTGTAAGGTGACTTACACAACATTTTTGTTTACATGCATTAACATTTAATAGTGAAATCAAAGGTCAAAACTTGGCGCAAAATGCAAACGGGACCAATAAACCAGTAAACATCAAACTTCTCTCATTTGGCCCCAACTAGAGGTCCGGTGAGATGACTATACTGCACCGGCATGGAGGGGGACGCAGCTTCATTGACTTACGGCAACTGCCTTTGGGTGAATGACACGTGGCCCCAGGGGGTGGCTGGCCCACCTAGCATACAGCCAAAGGAAGGTGCAGTAGAGGGCCGAGGAGTAGTACGAAATCCTACGCACCTACGCACGCTAACCAAGGGCTGAGTGATCACTCGAATCGCAAGATCAGTTCACTAGAAGCTACGCTAGACCCATGGACGCGATGAGCGCGAGCATCAGCCGGCTGTGCCAGATGGTCCATGACGCCGGCCTGCGGCCCAGCACCGAGGAACATCTCCAGGTAGTATTGCTTGAGGCCGCCAGGGCGAGGGGCCGCTTGGACGACAGCTTCGTCTCCTTGTTCGACGAGGTTCTCGTCGGTTTCCTCAACAAGTTCACCATCGTCAAGAAGCTTGCGGACAACTTTGACGTAAGCCTCCAGCCGACGCGCCCAGGCTCTACGATGCCCGCCACCCTCAACGGCCACTATGGTAACAACCTTTTCGATGCACTGGTGGCCCTGCGACTGCCCGCTGTCGCGCCGGAGAATGTCCACCCCGAGGTCGCGCTCGCCGCGTAGCGCCTGGTGCAGCAAGACACCATCGACATAATCAAGCACGTCTACGCGCAAATCGTCCACAAGGACTACTACATGCAAGAGGAGGACGAGAGGACGCTGGCCTTCCTGGAGCGCAGGGCAACCTTGGACGACACTGTTTAGAAGCATGTTGAGCTCGCCGCCAACGCCGCTGCTCCTCACACATCGGTTGGTGACCCGGCGCACTAGGGCGTGAGGATGTCATTGAACGTTGATGGATCCGTATGTATTTTTATCTTTCCGTCAAATCCATGTAGTAGTATATGATACTACAGTAATTATCTTACCCTTCGCATCAACTTCATAATTTTCGTACGTACTCCATGCATGAACGGCGCCAGAACCAAACTTCTCATTACTCTAGGCAAAATCGTTATTTTCTATCTATCGGTCGCGCCATGGAGCAGAACCAAATTTTACAAGTTACGAGTTCAAAAGGAAAAGCCTGCCGTGTTCGCATCGCACCCCCACACGGTTGGTCCGGCACACCGCTCAAGCGGGAATGCATGCGGTGTTGCATTTTCACTTACAAGTGGGACCGCAGTTGAGCAAACCGACTATCGGCAAACCCCCACCCCGCCCACCATGCGATGGCTGAGAAAACAGGAGGGAGAAGAGATGGCTATAGCACGGACTCCAAGAAAATTGGTGTCGGATGGGACTCGTGTGGGTGGCGTGTGCCGTACTGCTAGACGTGAATGCTAGTTATGGCCCATGCCACCGCACTATATCGAGCCTATATGGAGGTACGTAGAACAAATTTCCTGCAGCCCGTGCTCAGCCCTCCTCTATCTCTCTTCTCAGCCAGCCAGCGGACGCACGGAGCCCATCGTCTGTTTGCTCACATGCGACCCCACATGTCAGTGAAAACGCAAGAGGACCCACTAAACCTGCACATCTTTCACCTCGACGTGCTGGTGATGAAAAACAAATCCAATAAAGATCTTCGGTGGCCGCTTTTGGAGTTACTCAAGAGCAATAAGATTCTATTTACAGTTTAACCCAAGATGCACATCTCGTGGCTTCAACTACCACTCTATGTTCTTTCATGACCCGACCTGGATGTTGGATGTCCCACGTGTCAGCAAAAGGAGGAAGAACCCGACCAAATCTTCGGTTCTGCTCTCGGATGAGATTAGTGCACTTGTTGATACTCCTACTAGAATAGAGGCTAGACATGAGACTAGATGCAAGGAAGCAACATCTACTTCTTTACACTCGAAGAAGAAAGAAGCACGCAAGATCAAGCCTCCGCAGATCAACAATGAATGCATCGAGAAGGCACTAATCCAACTTACAGGAGTAGTAAAATATATTCTTGTGGTTCTTGTTTTCTTTGGTCTTGTTTTTCTAGTCAAAATTATCATTGGAGTTCGCGCAAAACGGAGGTGCATTTGGGGTCATGCGTTGGAGTTGGCCTTACAAGTGGGACCGCAGTTAAGGAAACCGACTATCGGCAAACCCCCACCTCGTCCGCCGCGCGATGGCTAAAGTTAGAGAAACGACGAGGTTGAAGAGATTGCTCTAGCACGGACTCCAAGAAATAATATGGTGTTAGATGGATGTCGTGGTGGTGGCGTGTGCCGTACTCCTGGACGTGAATGCTTGTTCTGGCCCATGCCACCCTACTACTCCTAATACTTACTCCTACTAGTATATAGTATAGTAGTATCGAGGATTCAAGGTGCTGGTTACGTACAATGAACACATTAACATATGGCCATAGTAAAAACACCCGCCCGACGCGCGAAGCATGTGAAGCTAGTACAAATTTAGAGAAGCGACTCGAAAGCCATTCATAAATTTAGTAAGTTTATCACAGGCATATCATTTTATTACATACAACAGGTCATCAACCCACATCGACAACGAGGATACATTATAAATACTAAAGTTTTCACCACACAACAAATAACAAGCCATGAAATGAACTTCAACTCAACTATTCCACGACGTTGGAAACGCTTGCTTTGAACCATAAGTGATTCTCTGGGACGGGCCATTTGTTGTCGATCTGGAGACCAACGCAGGACCGATCATCCAGGCTGAAGCGGCCTACTATATCAGTACTAGGGTAGGAAACCACCCAAATGTTCGAGGTATAGACACAGTTGCTTCTCATAAATGTGTCAGTACCAGGGTAGGGAACCACCCAAATGTCCGAGGTATAGACATAGTTGCTTCTCATAAATGTGTCAACAGCAGTTGGATCGCCTTTCACCATCATCGGATAGTTTTGTCCAAGGAAGAGCTAGTTTTCTCCAAGACTATCAATTATGTGCCAGGGAGAAGGAGTTGGCACTAGCACACTAGTATCCATCCCGAATACCATGCAACGGGTGTTGGAATAGGTCCGAAGAGTGCGACTGTCGGTGTCAAAACCGGTGGATCTCGGGTAGGGGGTCCCGAACTGTGTGTCTAGGCTGGATGGTAACCGGAGGCAAGGGACACGAAGTTTTACCCAGGTTCGGGCCCTCTCGATGGAGGTAAAACCCTACGTCCTGCTTGATTAATATTGATGATATGGGTAGTATAAGAGTAGATTTACCATGAGATTGGAGAGGCTAAACCCTAGAAGCTAGCCTATGGTACGATTGTTGTTCCGTATGTTGTCCTACGGACTAAAACCCTCCGGTTTATATAGACACCGGAGAGGGTTAGGGTTACACAAAGTCGGTTACAATGGTAGGGGATCTACATATCCGTATCGCCAAGCTTGCCTTCCACGCCAAGGAAAGTCCCTTCCGGACACGGGACAAAGTCTTCAATCTTGTATCTTCATAGTCCAGGAGTCCGGCTGAAGGTATAGTCCGGCCATCCGGACACCCCCTAATCCAGGACTCCCTCACTAGCCCCTGAACCAGGCTTCAATGACGGCGAGTCCGGCGCGCAGATTGTCTTCGGCATTGCAAGGCAGGTTCCTCCTCCAAGTACTTCATAGAAGATTTTGAACACAAAGATAGTGTCCGGCTCTGCAAAATAAGTTTCCACATATTGCCATAGAGAGAATAATATTTACACAAATCTAATCTGCTGACGTATTCCATAGTGTGACACACCACGGCCAAGCCTTTATCCGAAGTCGTTTCATTATCCCACCTCAGCGCGTCATGCGAGGCGGTTTCCTTGGCACGTCTTGTTAAAGCAGAGATCGTGTCCCCTTATTTCGGGATTCTCATCAATACGGACGTGGGTAACCCAACCGCTTCTAGGACTCCTAGATTATAGGCAAGTCCAAACGGACACGAAGAGGACGCTTGCTATTCACCCTCTTTATAAAGGGACAAGGCTTTTATTTTTCCCTCCCGTGCTCAATCGAATCCTTCCCCCACCTCAAGCTCAAGCGCCCAAAGTTCAGGTCAGGTGCTCCGAACCTTCAGTCATGTCCGGATCTAGCCTTCAAGGCCGATGGGTGCCTTCCTCCGTCATGGAAGAAGACATCAAAAAGTTGAGGGAGGCCAGATATCTGACCGCCGAGATTTTGCATCGGCTGCCTCCCCGAGGGCAGGCCGTCCCCACCCCCGAACCCAACGAGAACGTCGTGTTTGTCTCCCACTTCCTCCGAGGTCTAGGCCTTGCTCTGGATCCTTTCGTCAGGGGTTTGATGTTTTATTACGGGCTAGACTTCCATGATCTAGCTCCGGACTCCTTTCTTCATATCACGACATTTATTATCGTATGCGAGGCCTTCCTCTGGGTTACCCCTCACTTTGGCCTATGGCTCAAGACCTTTGAAGTGAAGCCGAAGATGATCGAGGGGCAACATGCAGCGTGTGGAGGTGCCTCAATACGCAAGATGACGGGAGCTCCGTGGCCCAAAGGTTCCATCCCAGAGGTGTCTGAATTGTGGCAACAGGAGTTGTTCTACATCACGGCTCCTATAAGTGCCAAGTGGGCGTCTGCCCCTGTTTTCCGCTCGGGCCCTCCACCACAACTGATGTCATGGATCAGCAGAGGTCTGAGCTGGGGTCCAGCCAAGGACGTGCCTATACTGCAAAGCCGCATTCGAGATCTCTTCAATGGAGATTTTAGTTTGGTTGCGATAATACAAGTTATGCTGGTTCATCAAGTCCAGCCTTGCAAACACCGGCCTCTTCGCCTATGGGAGTTCAATCCCGAGGGACCGCGTGTCATTCAAAATTTTCTCGGCCTAAGGCACGAGGAGATGTACAAGTCATTCTTCGGACCTCAGGTGGAGTGTCCGGAAATCACCGAGGACGTGGGCCTGAGTAGTAACCGCGCCGCCGAACAGGTAAGGCATCTTCTGGCCGAACATACTATCTCTCCTTTGTTACGAAGTTATTTTTGAGAGTTCACTTTTTGACCAGAACTGGCTAACAAAGGCAAAGTTGATTCGGTGTTCGGCCCCCCTCCCTGAGGGTTTGGAAAATCCGGTATTGGAAAAGATGCTCCAGACCGCACCTTGCCCGGAGCCCTTGAAGGAAGATACTGTGGAGGATAATGCGGGCGGATGCGGGCCCCCAACGCTGCCCATTCTAGCCGAGGGAGCGAGCGTCTCCATGAAGGAAGACGACCAGAAGAGGAAAAGGACTGCGCCCAGGGATTCGGAAGCCGAAGCTTCCAAACGGGAGAAGAAGTCTCCCACAGAGGGTCCTACCTTGGGGGGCGCCGTTGCCACACAAAGTCCGCGGGGGGATCAATTCTCCCGTGAGTCGTAAGTGACCCAAAATACTTTAATAGTACAAATATGCCATCTTTTTCTTCTGAGAAGATAACCACCGCATATATTTTTGCAGTTCGGGCCTTAGCCCCTCTCAAATGAGCTCGTCTTCGGGGGATATTCTTCCAGAGATGATGGAGAGCGAAACGCCTCCTCCGGACTCCTCCGCTCCGGAAGCGGGCGACCCTGAAGTGTCGTCGCGGAGGGCCTCTCCTAGTCCGGTGAGGCCAGAAGATAATCCCATTGACCCCCGAAGCTCCCAGTGTCCGGCTCCCGAAGAGAGCAGACAAAAGAGTCCGGCACCGTCTAGTGTGCGATCGGATGTTCTGAGGGAGTTGGTGGGGCGAGCGGCCATCTCAGATGAACACCGTGTGCTGATGAATACGGTGATGGAGAGGATATCGTCCGCCGAAAGCAGATTGCATGAAGCTTTTATGAGTCTACTGACAGGCTTTGAGGTACGGAAAAGAATGTATGATAGTCCTGCACATGCTAGGTGTGCCCTGTGTAGACAGTAGCCCCTGAGACTCTGGTTGTCGTCGGAAACGACGACGAATAGAGGATCATATTCCCAGGTAATAAGCATACTGCCTCTATGTGCAGGTGATGGAAGCTCTGGTGGCTAGCCGGACTAGCGAATTTGCCCATTTAGAACGGCAGTTGGATGCGGCAGACGCCGACATCGAGCTTGTTAACAAAAGGCTTGATGAGGCACAGGGTAAGTGTCATTATCTGGTAAAGGCCACATAGGAAGAGCAGCATGATGCCAGTATCTTTAATATGTTGTGACTGCAGATGGAGCTGCCACTATTGAAGCCTTGCGGGCAGAACTTGCCCGAGCCAAGGAACAAGCGAGGTTAGGTAATGCGGCTGCTTTGAAGGCGGCCGAAGAGTTGCAAGCCGAGAAGGCCACGCATGGCGAGAGCCGAGACAAGATGGCCAAGATGGCCATAGAATTAAAAGCCGCCGCCGACCGTTGCCGGGTTCTTGAAAAGGAAAACCAAGCGAAGGCATCGGACCTTGAGAAGGTTGCTGCGACGAGAAAGGACCTCCGCTCTGCTATGAGGGCAAAGAAGGAGGAGCTGCGGGAAGCCGGGGATATTGTAGCTGGGAAATCCTTTATGTTGCGGAGGAAGTTTGGAGATCCACGGTATGCCCCTCTGGATCGGCTGTGGAGTTCGGAGGATGTATATATGGATTTGGCGGCGAGCGCTGTTGATGCGGCCAAGTATTTCCAGGGTCAGACGGACCGTGAAGTAGACCAGCTGTTCTGGAGACAATTCCATTCTTCCGAGCGTCCGCTTTCATTGACTGACCAATTAGCCGAATGGGTCGAACTAAATAGGTTGTCCGGACTCTCCATGAGGTCTGTTGTGGATCAGCTATGGCCGGAAAGGTCAAAACCGAACATCTATTTTAGCTTGGTGCAAAAGTTCCTTGACGTAGTGCCGCGCATTAATGCGATGAAGAGGCCGGCGTGCATAGAGGGCGCACGGATGGCCTTTGCCCGTGTTAAAGTATACTGGGCGGAGATGGATGCTACCACTGTTGCAGCGCGGGATTCAGCCATAGGTCAAAAGGCTGCCGAGCACTACTTTGAAGAAGTTCTTGAGGGTGCTCGTTTGATAGAGACCCAGTGCTCAAAAAATATTATGTTTGAGTGATATGTAATCTCATTGTAAGCGAAATGCTTTTATAAATTTTTATAAGGCTATTTTTATACTTTTGCCTGAAAGTAATATGATGCCTCCTGGGCGGCCGTTTATGTATACATGTGTATAACCTGAAAGATTGCAGCCGTCGGCTTCAACCCTCACGCATATAATGCGGAGGTGCTCGCAAAAACACACGTTCACACTTAACCCAACGTCTTGGTCCTATTAAGGAGGTGATAGCGATGCGAGCGAGGCAACCGGACTATGATGCTTTAGCACTTTCACTTAGCCATAGGAGTTTGACAGTGGGGCTACTAAATAGCCCCTGGTGGCTCCGCACTTTCCCGATCCCAGGGTGCGTACATGCCTGGCCGAAAAACGGCCCTTCGTTAAGGCGGAGGAATTCTAACATTCCAACAGGTCATCGAGTGGTTGACCAGTCTCACGCTATATCATGACAGTTAGTTTTCGGCTTTCTCTACTGAGGTGCTCGTCCGGATGAACCAGGGAACAATCGCAGTAGTTCTCCTAGTGCTACCTTAGCCGGTAAAGCGGAACATAAGGAACCAAAACACAGGAGCCGGGCAAACCCAACATTTGACCAAAGACAATGATTCGGAGCTGATGCATATAGGGCCAAACTCGCGACGCCGAACACTCCCTAGGGTATTCGGTCTTTATGGTATAAACCGGGCCTAAATAATGGCCTTTGTAAGAAGCCCCTTGTGTCCAGGTACGTGCATTGTTCTGGCGTGGCCACATGCCAAGACGTCAGCATCCTTCTCAATGGTGGATATGCATCAACAAGAGACAGTAAAAAAGGTTTACGCAGGGTCTTAATCTAAAAAGAATCCTTGGAGCAGGTCCCTGCTGCACGTCTGCGCCTGTGTCTCCGTTGTGCCGTATCCTGGATGGGTGTAGCACGATGATCATCTGTAAAAGTGAGGAATTTAGGTGAAAAAGTTATCGTGCAAAAAGATAGTTTGTTAAAGAAACCATGTATAATTCAAGATGAGAAGAAATTGCCACTTGTCTACGTGTGTTGAGCCCCTTGTATTGACAAATAGGGGTGTGACCATTTATTCGGTATAAGTAGCGGCGCCAGACTCGACTAGTTGTGTCTGAGGTCTTGACGACCTATTGGATGCTTTCGCTGGTCCGGGCGCCTTTAATGTGCGGCTGCCAAGGCAGCCTCACTCTCTTCGGCGCGCAGAGATTGCTTGATATTTCCGTGCACTATAATGATGCCACGTGGACCGGGCATCTTGAGTGTGAGGGAGGCGTAGTGTGGTATTGCATTAAAGCGAGCGAAAGCTTCGCGTCCGAGCAGTGCTTGATAGCCACTTTGAAATGGAGCGATATGGAAAGTTAAATGCTCACGACGGATGTTATCGGGGGAGCCGAATATAACTTGTAGTAAGAGGGAGCCCATACAACGAGCCCCTGGGCATGGCATTACTCCTTTAAAGGTAGTATTGCTATGGAGAATTTGTGTTGGGTCTAACCCCATCCCGCGGATTGTATCCTGATATATTAGGTTTAGGCTACTGCCGCCGTCCATCAAGACTCGTGTGAAGTGATATCCTCCAATTACTGGGTCTAATACCAGGGCCGCCCATCCTGCGTGTCGGATACTTGCTGAGTAATCGCGATGGTCGAAAGTGATCGGTTGAGACGACCAGTGGCGGGACTTCGCGGTGACAGGCACTTGGATATATTTTCCTGGGAGTGCCGCATTGTTTTTTCCCTTGATCACGTGTAACACGTTTATTGTTTTGACTTCTGGTGGAAATTTCTTTTGTTCCCCCATGTCTCGCTTGGGGGGCTCGTCCTCGTCTTCACTTGGTGTATCCTACCCCTTGTGTACGGCGTTGAGCTTGCCGGACTGCTTGAAGACCCAACATTCTCTGTGGGTATGATTAGCGGGTTTACCAGGGGTACTATGGATCTGGCATACTTGGTCCAGAATTTTGTTGAGGCTGGACAGTTCATCTCTGGCGCCTTTAGGGGGTGGCTTTTGACCTGGCCGAGAGCTTTTGAATACGGAATTTACTGCCGTGCCCTTCGTGTTGTCTTCTTTAATCCGGTGTTTGTTATTGTTGTTGCACCGTGATTTCCCGTTTCCATCTCTAACTTCAGATGTACTGGGGTCGCTGGTGCTGCATCTGGCTAGCCAGCTGTCCTCACCCGCGCAAAAGCGGGTCATGAGATTTGTTAATGCGGCCATCGTTCTCGGCTTATTTTGGCCGAGGTGTCTGGCGAGCCATTTGTCACAGACGCTATGCTTGAAAGCTTCCAAGGCTTCGGCGTCCAGACAGTCGACAATCTGGTTCTTTTTAGTAAGAAACCTGTTCCAAAGCTTTCGGGCTGACTCTCCAGGCTGTTGAGTTATATGACTCAAATCGTACGCATCCGGAGGTCGGACATAAGTCCCTTGAAAATTTGCCCGAAAGGCGTCTTCGAGCTCTTCCCAACTTCCAATGGAGCTTTCGGGGAGGCCTTTGAGCCAGTGATGAGCTGGCCCTTTGAGCTTGAGGGGTAAGTACTTGATGGCATGGAGATCATCTCCTCGAGCCATATGGATGTGAAGGATGTAGTCCTCAATCCAGACCCCAGGGTCTGTTGTTCTGTCGTATGCCTCTATGTTTACGGGCTTGAATCCCTCTGGAAATTCATGGTCCAGCACCTCATCGGTGAAACATAGGGGGTGTGCGGCACCCCTGTAGCTGGGTGTACCGCGTTGTTCGGATGTTTGTTGTGTTGCATTGTATGCTGGGGCGCGCTTGTGTGGTCCATAGATGGATCTTGTTGCGCCGTCCTTTGGGTGCGAGCCCTCGCATGGGTCGCGCATTGTATTGTGAGCGGCATTGTATGCCGCTCTGTGTTGGTAGAGGGGTCGTCTATCCGACTAGGTGGATGCTTTGATATTTGGTTGTGGGGGGTCTGAGGCCTCCTCATCAAATTCGGGTAGCAGCTTCCGCTTTGGGTAGCTCTTGGAGGGGCGATTGTCGCCGTACCTCGCTGCCGTGTTGAGTATTTTGCTCCATCTGGTGTGGAGTGTGTCTTGCGCAGCCTTGAGCCTTTGCTTCTGCTTTTTCAGACTCCTCCCGGTGGCAACAAGCTTTTTACGGGCAGTCTGCTGCTCCGGGTGCCTATTCGGTGTTACGTCGTCCAGACCATTATCCTTGATAGGATTTGTTTGTTCGGTTTGATTATCCGGATTGCCGTTGTCCGGCAGAGGTTCGCCCTGCTCCAGCGCTGGGTCTGTGTGATTGCTATTTCTGTCAAGGCGGGATTTGGGGCGGCGCTTGCGTCGCTGCTTTGACTGCTTTTTGAGGGAACAAGCCTTCGGTGCGTCCTTCCGCTCCTCGTCGTCATCTTTTGGTGCGTCCACCATGTATATGTTTTATGACGAGGTGGCGTTCCAGGGCCCGATAGGCGCTGGTTCTTTATCGTCTCCTTCATCGGCGTCCATATCGTCGATGTCTTCGGAGTCGAAGTCGAGCATGTCGGTTAAATCGTCGACAGTGGCTACAAAGTGGGTGCTGGGTGGGCTTTGAATTTCTTCATCGTCCGTATCCCAACCTTGCTGACCGTAGTCCGGCCAGGGCTCTCCTGATAAAGAGAGAGACTTTAGTGATTTCATAATGTCGCCAAAGGGCGAGTGCTGAAAGATGTCCACGGCAGTAAACTCCATGATCGGCGCCCAATCGGATTCGATCGGCAGAGGCGCGAATGGTTCAGAGTCCGGAGAGGAGTCCGGCTCCTTGGAATCACGAGTCTCGCGGAGTGCGGGGCTGGTGTTCGGCTCGATCGCCATTAGGATCACAGCCCCCGAGGCGACGTCCAACCACCCATCCTCGATCGGCGCAGTTGGCTCTGAATTAAGGGTCGAAGCCGATGCGGGTGCGGCCTTCAGGGCACTGTTAGGCGGCAGAGCTAGATCATGCTCGTCGTGGCAGCGCGGCGCGCTCGACAGTGGCTCGAATCCATCGAAGATCAAGTCCCCGCGGATGTCAACCGTGTAGTTTAAACTTCCAAATCTGACCTGACGGCCAGGGGCATAGCTTTCGATCTGCTCCAGATGGCCAAGTGAATTGGCCCGCAGTGCAAAGCCGCCGAAGACAAAGATCTATCCGGGGAGACAAGTTTCACCCTGGACCGCATCATTATCGATGATCGTAGGAGCCATCAAGCCTGACGGTGACGACGCAGAGGAACTCTCAATGAAAGCACCAATGTTGGTGTCAAAACCGGCGGATCTCGGGTAGGGGGTCCCGAACTGTGCGTCTAGGCCGGATGGTAACAGGAGGCAAGGGACACGAAGTTTTACCCAGGTTCGGGCCCTCTCGATGGAGGTAAAACCCTACGTCCTGCTTGATTAATATTGATGATATGGGTAGTACAAGTGTAGATCTACCACAAGATCAGAGAGGCTAAACCCTAGAAGCTAGACTATGGTATGATTGTTGTTCTGTATGTTGTCCTACGGACTAAAACCCTCCGGTTTATATAGACACCGGAGAGGGTTAGGGTTACACAAAGTCAGTTACAATGGTAGGGGATCTACATATCCGTATCGCCAAGCTTGCCTTCCACGCCAAGGAAAGTCCCTTCCGGACACGGGACGAAGTCTTCAATCTTGTATCTTCATAGTCCAGGAGTCCGGCTGAAGGTATAGTCCGGCCATCCGGACACCCCCTAATCCAGGACTCCCTCAGCGACCATGGGAGACACCTGCTTCCTTAGCAGTAACATCATCAGTGGGCTGTATACACACAAGAAGAGGTGATCCATCGGAATTAGTTGCCAGGCGCCACAGAGTATATGGGCGCTGCTCGTGATCATCACCATCGGCATCTCCCCCTTGGTTATAAAAAATTTCAAGTATAGGTGGTGGGATGTTCACAGGACCTTGGAAACACAAGAAGAAGGTTAATTAGTAAAGGGAAACTTGCTAACCCGCATGCATGTGGATGAAACAATTATAATTACGATGGAAGACAAACGTACCGACACTACGAGGATACCATGCAAAAAGAGTGCCACGAGTGGTGGTAGCAAACACAAGGCCCTCGTATTGAATTGCATCACAGTACTCATTCGTGCACAGAAACTGATTTTTGAGCAATGTCCATCGAGTCAAACCACTAAGGATGGCAACAAGCTTGTCGAAGATAGCAACAACTTCATAGTTGTTGTAATCCCAAGAGCGGTTGGGAACTCGACAAATTGCTATCTTCCGTAGAAGACAGTCACCATGATCATATGTGAACGCACTTACATTACCGGTGTGCTCAACCTCTGGGCAGTGTGCTGAGATTTTTCGAAGTGGAACCCGGTGACGAGTGTACACATTCACAAGTTCCCACTCGCAGTTGGACCCAATGTAAACAACCCAATCTCCATTTGCGCCCGCCCAAGCCTTGCCCTCGAGCGATGGCATCTTAACATCATACGTATCATTATCAAGCGGCATCAACTGGCACAGGGCGAGGCCTCCGTCGTGCCGGCGCCAGTCATCAGGGTCACGACGAAGAAGATAGGGGATATCAAACCGCTCCTTGACTCTTGGGTTCTTTGTAATGATGTTATTAGTTGAGTCGAGAATGGGCTTGAACGAACCAACCATGCTAGCCGAGGTGATGACGTCGCACCAATCAATGAGTTCCTCCACCATGTCATCTTTCAGATTGGGGCAAGAATAACGGGGTCATTTTCGGCCTGTTCCCTCCATGGAGAAGATGATCGAACAATGACAGAAGAAAGGGTGAAGGGCTGAAGGAAAATGGAGGAGGGAGAGGAAGAGCGTGCGACAGCAGTTCCAAATCGAGAGGGAAAGGCGAAGAGCCGGTGGACGGTTGCGAGTTTGCCACGGTTCACGAAGAGGCGCCCCGGCCTACACGTCCGTTCGGAAATACTCCTACTACTCGCCGTCGTCTCACTGATATGTTGGAACGGGACCACATGTCAACGAAACATGGTGTGTAATTTCTCGTGCAAAGTTCGATCTGGCCACTCCAAATCTGGACCCAGCAGCTCGCCCAGTTATATTTGTTTTGGGTTAATTTGATAAATGCCACTCCAAATCTGGTGTATCCGAGAAATGCCACTGCAATTTCCAAACTTTGAAAAATGCCATTTCATGCCATTTCTAGTGGTATTTTTCGAAGTCTGGAGTGGCGTTTTTCAAAGTTTGCAAACTGCAGTGGCATTTTTCAAAGTTTGGAAATTGCAGTGGCATTTTTAGGAATCATCATAATTGGAGTGGCATTTATCTAATTTGTTTTTGAGACGGAAGCAGGGTGTCAACTGGGCTGTGCAGGACACTCTGGCCTGTCTAGACAGCCTTTTCTTTTATGTTTACCACAGACCAGCCCAGTAGTTTTTTTTTCTTTCTGAAAATGGCTAGCCCAGTTCTTTTGTGATTTGTCAAGTAAGTCGCTTTATTAGGCCTGCTGGGCTACAAATCTTTCATGACGAGGAGAGCTTCATTCGGCTGGCCGAGAAAATGGCCTATCAGTAATGAGAAATGGGATGTACATTTTTAAAACACATCAAACCGGCAATTATTTTCAAATATCTTTTTTTCATTTCGAGATTTTAAATTGCATTGATTTTTATGCGTGGACAATTTATTCGATTTTATATTGATATACATTTATTTTTAAAATCAGTCTAAATGTGACTCGAAATTTCGGGATTAAAAACAGTTCAGACCGCACCGACATATGCAAAATCTCGTATAATTTTTTAACCGTGGCCACAATATGGGCTGTAATGCTAACATAAAGAATATGGGCTCCAAAAAAACCAGTAAGAATTAGCAAATGGGCTGTAAATTATTTGAAATAATGGCAGATGGGCTGTATGCTATTTTCCACAGATTTGATGCTTTCCACAGATGGCCTGTATACTGTTGGATGTCCATCCAACGGTCGTCGTGCTTCTTCAATCTCTGCTCTTCCTGCTCCAGCCACTCAAACAAGCGCCGGCGGGACTGCCTGCTCCCTCCTCCCCGCGGCCGGCTGTGCTACCGCGCAGGCCTCACCGCCCCACCGTACTCCCATCACTGGCCTAGCCATCCCTCTACTCACCCACACCTGCTGTTATTCTCCGGCGACGGCAGACAAACCAGTAAACCCTCGTACAGTCGTACTCCCCTCCGCATGGGAAACAAAAACAACGGCCAAGTCTTCCTTGCCTCTGTGTCGTTCCCTTCCTAGGCCTCGCCGTTCGTCCACCTCCCTGGTGCTCTCGGTGTGGCGTGGTCAGCGTGGTCAACGACCGACATGCATCTGAAGTGGACTGTACATGGAGAGGCTGACAGCTGGGTCCACGGCCGCATGCAAGGAAATGCCTCCTTATTACGTGCAAAATAATGATTTCCTCCACCTGACATCTGGGACCCACCGAAACGGCCTCTGTATTTCGCGGAATAATGTTACCACCGCTGACAGCTCAGACCCACCAGCTATATCTTCGCACGCAAGGAAGTGCCTCCTTATTACGCACAAAAAAAATGAATACTCCCCCTGCTAGCTGGGACCCAGTATAGTGGGCCTACTAAGTTGACGGGGAAGAAGGGCTTTGTCAACTTAGTCAATATGCATGATTCTAGCTCGACTGACCGTACGATGTCCATCCAACGGCCGTAGTGCTTCTTCAACCTCTGGTCTTCTTGCTCCAGCCGCCCAAAGCAGCGCCGGTCGTGCCACCTGCTCCTGCCTCCCGTGGCCGGCTGTGCTGCCGCGGAGGCCTCACTGCCCCCATACTACTCCCACCGCTAGCCAGGCCATCCCTCCACTCCACTCACCCACACCCCCTGTTATTCTGCGGCGACGGCAGCGCAGCCGAACCAGTGAACCCTCGTACTCCTCTCCGAGTGGGCATCCACTGCTGCGTCTTCCCCGGCTCTGCGTCGTCCCCTTCCTAGGCCTCGCCGTCATCCACCATTGTGGTGCTGTCGGCGCGGAGTGGTCAATGTGGTCAATGACCGAATTCCATTTCAAGAGTATTGTACATGGAGAGGCTGACAGCTGGGTCCACGGCAGCCGCAAGGAAGTGCCTCCTTATTACGCGGAAAATAATTATTCCTCCACCTGACAGCAGGGACCCACCGGACGCCCACCAGTATATCGCGAAAAAAACGTTTGCCCCTGACTGCTGGGACCCACCCGACGGGCCACCGTATTTCGTGAAAAAATGTTCCCCCTGCTGTCAGCTCGGACCCACCGAAAGTGCCTCCTTATTACGCACAAAAAAAATAAATACCCCCCTGCTAGCTTGGACCCATCTTGATGAGAGGCTGACTTGTGGGCCTACTAAGTTGACAGGGACGGAGGGCTTTGTCAACTTAGTCAATATGCACGATTCTAACTCCAGTGACCGTACGATGTCCATCCAACGGCCGTAGTGCTTCTTCAACCTCTGGTCTTCTTGCTCCAGCCGCCCAAACCAGCGCCGGTCGTGCCTCGTGCTCCTGCCTCCCGTGGCCGGCTGCGATGCGGCGGAGGCCTCACCGCCCCCTACTACTCCCACCGCTGGCCAGGCCATCCCTCTACTCACCCACACCCCCTATTATTCTGCGGCGATGGCAGCCTCACACCGCAGCGAACCAGTGAACCCTCGTACTCCTCTATGCGTGGGCATCCACTGCCGCGTCTTCCCCGGCTCCGCGTCGTCCCCTTCCTAGGCCTTACCGTCGTCCACCGCCCTGGTGCTCTCGGCGCGGCGTGGTCAACGTGGTCAAGGAATGGCTTCCATCGGACGTGGACTGTACATGGAGAGGCTGACAGCTGGGTCCACGGCCACAGCAAGGAAGTGCCTCCTTATTACGTGCAAAATAATTATTCCTCCACCTGACAGCGGGGACCCACCGGACGGGCCACCAGTATTTTGCGAAAAAAATCTTTTCCCCTTGACTGCTAGGACCCACCGGACGAGCCACCGTATTTCGTGGAAAAAACGTCCCCCCCCCGCTGTCAGCTCGGACCCACCAGAAGTGCCTCCTTATTACGCACAAAAAAATGAATACTCCCCCAGCTAGCTGGGACCCACCTTGCTGCGAGGCTGACTTGTGGGCCTACTAAGTTGACGGGGACGAAGGGCTTTGTCAACTTAGTCAATATGAACGATTCTAGCTCCAGTGACCGTATGATGTCCATCCAACGGCCATAGTGCTTCTTCAACCTCTGGTCTTCTTGCTCCAGCCGCCCAAAGCAGCGCCGGTCGTGCCTGCCTCCCGTGGCCGGCTGTGCTGCCGCAGAGGCCTCACCGCCCCCTACTATTCCCACTGCTGGCCAGGCCCTGCGGCGACGGCAGCCTCACACCGCAGCCGAACCAGTGAACCCTCGTAGTCCTCTCCGCATGGGCTTCCACTGTCGCATCATCCCCTTCCTAGGCCTCATCGTCGTCCACCGCCGTGGTGCTCTCCGCGCGGCGTGGTCAACATGGTCAAGGAATGACTTCCATCGGAAGAGTACTGTATGTGGAGAGGCTGACAGCTGGGTCCACGGCCACAGCCCAGTTTTTTTGTGATTTGCCAAGTAAGTCGCTTTGTCAGGCCTGTTGGGCTGCAAATCTTTCAAGACGAGGAGAGCTTTCATTTGGCTGGCCGAGAAAATGGCCCATCGGTAATGAGAAATGGGTTGTACATTTTTAAAACACATCAAACCGGCAATTAGTTTCAAATATCTTTTTTTTCATTTCAAGATTTTAAATTACATTAATTTTTATTCGTGGAGAATTTGTTGGATTTTATATTAATATACATTTATTTTTAAAATCAGTTTGAATATGAGTCGAAATTTTGGGATTAAAAACAGTTCGGACCGCACCGAAATATGCAAAATTTCATATAATTTTTTAACCGTTGCCACAATATGGGCTGTAATGCTAACAAAAAGAATATGGGCTCCAAAAAACCTTAAGAATTAGCAAATGGGCTGTAAATTATTAGAAATAATGGCAGATGGGATGTATGCTGTTTTCCACATATTTGAGGCTTTCCTAAAAAAAGGTTGACGCACAAGCACTGACTGTTGGATGTCCATCCAACGGCCGTCGTGCTTCTTCAATCTCTGCTCTTCCTGCTCCAGCCGCTCAAACAAGCACCGGTGGGACCGCCTGCTCCCTCCTCCTCGCGGCCGGCTGTGCTGCCGCGCAGGCCTCACCGCCTGACCGTACTCCCATCGCTGGCCTAACCATCCCTCTACTCACCCACACCTACTGTTATTCTCCGGCGACGGCAGACGAACCAGTAAACCCTCATACAGTCGTACTCCCCTCCGTGTGGGAAACAACTGTCGAGTCTTCCCTGCCTCCATGTCGTCCCCTTCCTAGGCCTTGCTGTCGTCCACCGCCCTGGTGCTCTCGACGCGGCGTGGTCAACATGGTCAAGGAACGACTTCCATCGGACGTGGACTGTACATGGAGAGGCTGACAGCTGGGTCCACAGCCGCAGCAAGGAAGTGCCTCCTTATTACGCGGAAAATAATGATTCCTCCACCTAACAGCTGGGACCCACCGGATGGGCCACTGTATTTCGTGAAAAAATGTTTCCCCCTAACTGCTGGGACCCACCAGCTACATCTTCGCATGCAAGGAAGTGCGTCCGGGCAAAAAAAACGATTCGCCCCTGACTACTGGGATGTTGGGGAACGTTGCAGAAAACAAAAATTTTCCTACGGTTTCACCAAGATCCATCTAGGAGTTCATCTAGCAACGAGTGATCGGATTGCATCTACATACCTTTGTAGATCACGCGCGGAAGCGTTCAAAGAACGGGGATGAGGAAGGCGTACTCGACGTGATCCAAATCACCGGAGATCCTAGCGCCGAACGGACGGCACCTCCGCGTTCAACACACATACGATAAGCATAACGTCTCCTTCTTCTTGATCCAGCAAGGGGGAAGGAGAGGTTGAGGAAGATGGCTCCAACAGCAGCACGACGGCGTGGTGGTGGTGGTGGAGCTGCAGTACTCCGGCAGGGCTTCGCCAAGCACTATGGAGGAGGAGGATGTGTTGGAGAGGGAGAGGGAGGCACCAAGGCATGTCTTGAGAGGCCCTCCTTTCCCCACTATATATAGGGAGTCCAAGGGGGGGGGGGGCGCCGGCCCTAGGAGATCCAATCTCCTAGGGGGGCGGCGGCCAAGGGAGGAGTCCCTCCTCCCCAAGGCACCTAGGGGGTGCCTTCCCCTTCCGGGACTCTTCCCTTCTTGAACCCTAGGCGCATGGGCCTCTTGGGGCTGGTGCCCTTGGCCCATATAGGTCAAGGCGCACCCCCTACAGCCCATGTGCCCCCCCGGGGCAGGTGGCCCCACCTGGTGGACCCCCGGGACCCTTCCGGTGGTCCCGGTACAATACCGGTGACCCCGAAACTTGTCCCGATGCCCGAAATAGCACTTCCTATATATAATTCTTTACCTCCGGGCCATTCCGGAACTCCTCGTGACGTTCGGGATCTCATCCGGGACTCCGAACAACATTCGGGTTACTGCATATACATATCCCTACAACCCTAGCGTCACCGAACCTTAAGTGTATAGACCCTACGGGTTCGGGAGACATGTAGACATGACCGAGATTGCTCTCCGGTCAATAACCAATAGCGGGATCTGGATACCCATGTTGGCTCCCACATGCTCCTCGATGATCTCATCGGATGAACCACGATGTCGAGGATTCAATCAATCCCGCATACAGTTCCCTTCGTCAATCGGTATATTACTTGCTCGAGATTCGATCGTCGGTATCCCAATACCTCGTTCAATCTCGTTACCGGCAAGTCACTTTACTCGTACCGTAATGCATGATCCCTTGACCAGACACTTGGTCACTTTGATCTCATTATGATGATGCATTACCGAGTGGGCCCAGTGATACCTCTCCGTCATATGGAGTGACAAATCCCAGTCTTGATCTGTGTCAACCCAACAGACACTTTCGGAGATACCCGTAGTATACCTTTATAGTCACCCAGTTACGTTGTGACGTTTGGTACACCCAAAGCACTCCTACGGTATCCGGGAGTTACACGATCTCATGGTCTAAGGAAAAGATACTTGACATTGGAAAACTCTAGCAAACGAACTATACGATCTTGTGCTATGTTTAGGATTGGGTCTTGTCCATCACATCATTCTCCTAATGATGTGATCTCGTTATCAATGACATCCAATGTCCATAGTCAGGAAACCATGACTATCTGTTGATCAACGAGCTAGTCAACTAGAGGCTTACTAGGGACATGTTGGTGTCTTTTATTCACACATGTATTACGATTTCCGGATAACACAATTATAGCATGAATAAAGACAATTATCATGAACAAGGAAATATAACAGTCTCCCACTTGCACTAGAGTCAATAATCTAGTTACATTGTGATGAATCGAACAACCATGGAATTCTAGTGTTGATCATGTTTTGCTCTAGGGAGAGATTTAGTCAACGGATCTGCTACATTCAGGTCCGTATGTACTTTACAAATATCTATGTCTCCATTTTGAACATTTTCACGAATGGAGTTGAAGCGACCCTTGATGTGCCTGGTCTTCTTGTGAAACCTGGGCTCCTTTGCAAGTGCAGAAGCTCCAGTGTTGTCACAGAAGAGTTTGATTGGCCCCGACACATTGGGTATGACTCCTAGGTCGGTGATGAACTCCTTCACCCAAATTGCTTCATGTGTTGCCTCCGAGGCTGCCATGTACTCCGCTTCACATGTAGATCCCGCCACGATGCTCTGCTTGCAATTGCACCAGCTTACTGCCCCACCATTCAAAATATACACGTATCCGGTTTGTGACTTTGAGTCATCCAGATATGTGTCGAAGCTAGCGTCGACGTAACCCTTTACGACGAGCTCTTTGTCACCTCCATAAACGAGAAACATTTCCTTATTCCTTTTCAGGTACTTCAGGATATTCTTGACCGCTTTCCAGTGTTCCTTGCCGGGATTACTTTGGTACCTTCCTACCAAACTTATGGCAAGGTTTACATCAGGTCTGGTACACAGCATGGCATACATAATAGAACCTATGGCTGAGGCATAGGGGATGACACTCATCTCTTCTATATCTTCTGCCGTGGTCGGACATTGAGCTGAGCTCAATTTCACACCTTGCAACATAGGCAAGAACCCCTTCTTAGACTGACCCATATTGAACTTCTTCAATATCTTATCAAGGTATGTGCTTTGTGAAAGACCTATGAGGCGTCTTGATCTATCTCTGTAGATCTTGATGCCTAATATATAAGCAGCTTCTCCAAGGTCCTTCATTGAAAAACTCTTATTCAAGTAGGCCTTAATGCTGTTCAAGAGTTCTATATCATTTCCCATCAAAAGTATGTCATCTACATATAATATGAGAAATGCTACAGAGCTCCCACTCACTTTCTTGTAAACGCAGGCTTCTCCATAAGTCTGCGTGAACCCAAACGCTTTGATCATCTCATCAAAGCGAATGTTCCAACTCCGAGATGCTTGCACCAGCCCATAAATCGAGCGTTGGAGCTTGCACACCTTGTTAGCATTCTTAGGATCGACAAAACCTTCCGGCTGCATCATATACAATTCTTCCTTAAGGAAACCATTAAGGAATGCCGTTTTGACGTCCATTTGCCATATCTCATAATCATAGAATGCGGCAATTGCTAACATGATTCAGACGGACTTTAGCTTCGCTACCGATGAGAAAGTCTCATCGAAGTCAATCCCTTGAACTTGTCGATAACCCTTAGCGACAAGCCGAGCTTTATAGATGGTCACATTACCATCCGCGTCTGTCTTCTTCTTAAAGGTCCATTTATTTTCTATGGCTCCCCGCTCAACGGGCAAGTCAGTCAAAGTCCATACTTCGTTTTCATACATGGATCCTATCTCGGATTTCATGGCTTCTAGCCATTTGTCGGAATCCAGGCCCGCCATCGCTTCTTCATAGTTCGAAGGTTCACCGTTGTCTAACAACATAATTTCCAAGACAGGGTTGACGTACCACTCTGGTGCGGAATGTGTCCTTGTGGACCTTCGAATTTCAGTAGGAGCTTGATCAGAAGTATCTTGATCATCATCATTTACTTCCTCTCTAGTCGGTCCAGGCACCTCAGGAACATTTTCTTGAGTTACGCCATTTTCCGGTTCAAGAGGTAATACTTCATCAAGTTCTACTTTCCTCCCACTTACTTCTTTCGAGAGAAACTCTTTCTCTAGAAAGGACCCATTCTTGGCAACAAAGATCTTGCCTTCGGATCTGAGGTAGAAGGTATACCCAATAGTTTCTTTAGGGTATCCTGTGAAGACGCATTTCTCTGACTTGGGTTCGAGATTTTCAGGTTGAAGTTTCTTGACATAAGCATCGCATCCCCAAACTTTTAGAAACGACATCTTAGGTTTCTTCCCAAACCATAATTCATACGGTGTCGTCTCAACGGATTTCGACGGAGCCCTATTTAAAGTGAATGCGGCAGTCTCTAAAGCATACCCCCAAAAAGATAGCGGTAAATCGGCAAGAGACATCATAGATCGCACCATATCTAATAGAGTGCGATTACGACGTTCGGACACACCATTACACTGAGGTGTTCCAGGCGGCATGAGCTGTGAAACTATTCCACATTTTCTTAAGTGTGTGCCAAACTCATGACTCAAGTATTCTCCTCCACGATCTGATCGCAGGAACTTGGTTTTCCTGTCACGTTGATTCTCAACCTCACTCTGAAATTCCTTGAACTTTTCAAAGGTCTCAGACTTGTGTTTCATTAAGTAGACATACCCATATCTACTCAAGTCATCAGTTAGGGTGAGAACATAACGATAGCCACCGCGGGCCTCAACACTCATTGGACCGCACACATCAGTATGTATGATTTCCAATAAGTTGGTTGCTCGCTCCATTGTTCCTGAGAACGGAGTCTTGGTCATTTTACCCATGAGGCATGGTTCGCACGTGTCAAATGATTCATAATCAAGAGACTCTAAAAGTCCATCAGCATGGAGCTTCTTCATGCGTTTGACACCTATGTGACCAAGGCGGCAGTGCCACAAGTATGTGGGACTATCATTATCAATCTTACATCTTTTGGTACTCACACTATGAACATGTGTAGCATTACGCTCGAGATTCATTAAGAATAAACCATTCACCATCGGAGCATGACCATAAAACATATCTCTTATATAAATAGAACAACCATTATTCTCGGATTTAAATGAGTAGCCATCTCGTATTAAACGAGATCCTGATACAATGTTCATGCTCAAACTTGGCACTAAATAACAACTATTAAGGTTCAAAACTAATCCCATAGGTAAATGTAGAGGTAGCGTGCCAACGGCGATCACATCGACCTTGGAACCATTCCCGACGCGCATCGTCACCTCGTCCTTCGCCAGTCCCCGCTTATTCCGCAGCTCCTGCTTTGAGTTACAAATGTGAGCAACTGCACCGGTATCAAATATCCAGGAGCTACTACGAGTACTGGTAAGGTACACATCAATTACATGTATATCACATATACCTTTCATTTTGCCGGCCTTCTTGTCTGCTAAGTATTTGGGGCAGTTCCGCTTCCAGTGACCACTTTCCTTGCAATAAAAGCACTCAGTCTCGGGCTTGGGTCCATTCTTTGGCTTCTTCCCGGTAGCTTGCTTGCCGGGCGCGGCAACTCCCTTGCCGTCCTTCTTGAAGGCTTTCTTACCCTTGCCCTTCTTGAACTTAGTGGTTTTATTCACCATCAACACTTGATGTTCCTTTTTGACTTCTACCTCTGCTGATTTCAGCATTGCAAATACTTCAGGAATGGTCTTTTCCATCCCCTGCATATTGAAGTTCATCACAAAGCTCTTGTAGCTCGGTGGAAGCGACTGGAGGATTCTGTCAATGACCGCGTCATCCGGGAGATTAACTCCCAGCTGAGTCAAGCGGTTATGCAACCCAGACATAGTGAGTATGTGCTCACTGACAAAACTATTTTCCTCCATCTTACAGCTGAAGAACTTGTCGGAGACTTGATATCTCTCGACCCGGGCATGAGCTTGGAAAACCATTTTCAGCTCTTCGAACATCTCATATGCTCCGTGTCTCTCAAAACGCTTTTGGAGCCCCGGCTCTAAGCTGTAAAGCATGCCGCACTGAATGAGGGAGTAGTCATCGGTACGTGCCTGCCAAGCGTTCATAACGTCTTGTTCTGCAGGGAGAATAGGTGCGTCACCTAGCGGTGCTTGTAGGACATAATCTTTCTTGGCAGCTATGAGGATGATCCTCAGGTTTCGGACCCAGTCCGTGTAGTTGCTGCCATCGTCTTTCAGCTTGGTTTTCTCTAGGAACGCGTTGAAGTTGAGGACTACGTTGGCCATTTGATCTACAAGACATATTGTAAAATTTTTAGACTAAGTTCATGATAATTAAGTTCATCTAATCAAATTATTCAATGAACTCCCACTTAGATAGACATCCCTCCATTAATCTAAGTATAACATGATCCGAGTTAACTAGGCCGTGTCCGATCATCATGTGAGACGGACTAGTCAACATCGGTGAACATCTTCATGTTGATCGTATCTTCTATACGACTCATGCTCGACCTTTCGATCTTCTGTGTTCCGAGGCCATGTCTGTACATGCTAGGCTCGTCAAGTCAACCTAAGTGTTTGCATGTGTAAATCTGTCTTACACCCGTTGTATGTGAACGTTCGAATCTAACACCCGATCATCACGTGGTGCTTCGAAACATCGAACTGTCGCAACGGTGCACAGTTAGGGGGAACACTTTCTTGAAATTATTATGAGGGATCATCTTATTAGTACCGTCGTTCTAAGCAAACAAGATGCAAAAACATGATAAACATCACATGCAATCAAATAATAATAGTGACATGATATGGCCAATATCACATAGCTCCTTTGATCTCCATCTTGGGGCTCCATGATCATCTTGTCACCGGCATGACACCATGATCTCCATCATCATGATCTCCATCATCATGATCTCCATCATCGTGTCTCCATGAAGTTGCTCGCCAACTATTACTTCTACTACTATGGCTAACGCGTTTAGCAATAAAGTAAAGTAATTTACATGGCGTTTCTCAATGACACGCAGGTCATACAAAAATAAAGACAACTCCTATGGCTCCTGCCGGTTGTCATACTCATCGACATTCAAGTCGTGATTCCTATTACAATAGCATGAACATCTCATACATCACATATATATCATTCATCATTCATCACAACTTTGGCCATATCATATCACAGAACACTTGCTGCAAAAACAAGTTAGACGTCCTCTAATTGTTTTGCAAGTTTTACGTGGCTGAAATAGGGTTCTAGAAAGAACGTTTTCTTACCTACGTGAAATCCACAACGTGATTTATCAACTTCTATTTACCCTTCATAAGGACCCTTTTCATCGAATCCGCTCCAACTAAAGTGGGAGAGATAGACACCCGCCAGCCACCTTATGCAACTAGTGCATGTTAGTCGGTGGAACCGGTCTCACGTAAGCGTACGTGTAAGGTTGGTCCGGGCCGCTTCATCCCACAATACCGTTGAAGCAAGATAAGACTAGTAGCGGCAAGAAAGTTGACAACATCAACGCCCACAACAAATTGTGTTCTACTCGTGCAAGAGAACTACGCATAGACCTAGCTCACGATGCCACTGTTGGGGAACGTTGCAGAAAACAAAAATTTTCCTACGGTTTCACCAAGATCCATCTAGGAGTTCATCTAGCAACGAGTGATCGGATTGCATCTACATACCTTTGTAGATCACGCGTGGAAGCGTTCAAAGAACGGGGATGAGGAAGGCGTACTCGACGTGATCCAAATCACCGGAGATCCTAGCGCCGAACGGACGGCACCTCCGCGTTCAACACACGTACGGTAAGCGTAACGTCTCCTTCTTCTTGATCCAGCAAGGGGGAAGGAGAGGTTGAGGAAGATGGCTCCAACAGCAGCACGACGGCGTGGTGGTGGTGGAGCTGCAGTACTCGGCAGGGCTTCGCCAAGCACTATGGAGGAGGAGGATGTGTTGGAGAGGGAGAGGGAGGCACCAAGGCATGTCTTGAGAGGCCCTCCTTTCCCCACTATATATAGGGAGTCCAAGGGTGGGCGCCGGCCCTAGGAGATCCAATCTCCTAGGGGGGGTCGGCGGACAAGGGAGGAGTCCCTCCTCCCCAAGGCACCTAGGGGGTGCCTTCCCCTTCCGGGACTCTTCCCTTCTTGAACCCTAGGCGCATGGGCCTCTTGGGGCTGGTGCCCTTGGCCCATATAGGTCAAGGCGCAACCCCTACAGCCCATGTGGCCCCCCGGGGCAGGTGGCCCCACCCGGTGGACCCCCGGGACCCTTCCGGTGGTCCCGGTACAATATCGGTGACCCCAAAACTTGTCCCGATGCCCGAAATAGCACTTCCTATATATAATTCTTTACCTCCGAACCATTCCGGAACTCCTCGTGACGTCCGGGATCTCATACGGGACTCCGAACAACATTCGGGTTACTGCATATACATATCCCTACAACCCTAGCGTCACCGAACCTTAAGTTTGTAGACCCTACGGGTTCGGGAGACATGTAGACATGACCGAGATCGCTCTCCGGTCAATAACCAACAGCGGGATCTGGATACCCATGTTGGATCCCACATGCTCCTCGATGATCTCATCGGATGAACCACGATGTCGAGGATTCAATCAATCCCGCATACAATTCCCTTCGTCAATCGGTATATTACTTGCCCGAGATTCGATCGTCGGTATCCCAATACCTCGTTCAATCTCGTTACCGGCAAGTCACTTTACTCATACCGTAATGCATGATCCCGTGACCAGACACTTGGTCACTTTGACCTCATTATCATGATGCATTACCGAGTGGGCCCAGTGATACCTCTTCGTCATACGGAGTGACAAATCCCAGTCTTGATCCGTGTCAACCCAACAGACACTTTCGGAGATACCCGTAGTATACCTTTATAGTCACCCAGTTACGTTGTGACGTTTGGTACACCCAAAGCACTCCTACGGTATCCGGGAGTTACACGATCACATGGTCTAAGGAAAAGATACTTGACATTGGAAAACTCTAGCAAATGAACTATACGATCTTGTGCTATGTTTAGGATTGGGTCTTGTCCATCACATGATTCTCCTAATGATGTGATCTCATTATCAATGACATCCAATGTCCATAGTCAGGAAACCATGACTATCTGTTGATCAACGAGCTAGTCAACTAGAGGCTTACTAGGGACATGTTGGTGTCTTTTATTCACACATGTATTACAATTTCCGGATAACACAATTATAGCATGAATAAAGACAATTATCATGAACAAGGAAATATAATAATAATGCTTTTATTATTGCCTCTAGGGCATATTTCCAACATGGGACCCACCATCTACATCTTCGCAGGCAAGGAAGTGCCTGACAGTCGAGACCCACCTGGTCGAAGCGTACGTAGCGTTGTCATTCTGGTCGCGGACGTGTACGTACATACTGGTCAATGTAGAGGCGTGCACGTGCCGTAGTAGAGGCGCGCGCGTAGCATGTACACGTACGTACAGCGGCCAGGGTGCAAGAAAGAAAATACGGTCATGTATGTGTACATACGGGCGGGGTCTCGAACGCCTACTCGTGCATACATACGGCAAGGGCTCGTGTACATGGCTGGGTTGGAACGGAGAAACAACATCGTCGTCGTGTTCATGGGGAGGCAACGGAATGCGTCGTGTTCATGGGGAGGCAACGGAATGCGTCGTGTTCATCGGGAGGGCTTGGATGAAACAGGCGATGGAAACGAGGCCTGGCGTACCGCACAACGGAGGAAACGGCCTTGTGTTCGACCGGCCACGTTCAAAACGGGATCCTATTGATCGGGAGGGGTCTGGCGTACCGCAAAACGGAGGAAACGGACCTCCTACGCTCGAAACGGGGGTCCTGTTGATCGGGAGGGGTGTGGCGTACCGCAAAACGGACGAAACGGACTTGTGTTGGAGTGCTATGGTCGAAACGGGGGTCCTGTTCATCGGGAGGGGTGTGGCGTACCACAAAACGGGACTCCACGAGATACTGTTCATCTCCACCATCGACCCCCTCCAGCCTCCACGAGCTACTGCTGAACCATCGTCGACCTCCTCCAGCCTCCACCTGCGATTGTTCATCCACGGGCTCCTGTTCATCCAGCCTCCACCGCGCGCTACTCCACCGGCAACTGTTCAACCAGCCCTCTTCACGGGCTCCTGTTCAACCACCCCTCCACGGACTACTATTCATCCTGCCCTCCACCGTCTACTGTTCATCCTACCCTCCACGGGGTGGTCCTGTTCATCCAGCCCTCCACGGGGTCCTGTTCATCCAGCCCCAACCGGCTTGATCGATCGGGGTCCTGTTCATCCAGAGGCAACACCACGGGGTCCTGTTCATCCACCCCCACCGGGAACTGTTCATCCAACCCCCCCCCCAACGATCACTGTTCATCCAGAGCCAGCATCGATCGGCTTCAGTTAGCAGCAGTAGCGAAGGAATCGCTCGATCAGGTTCAGTTAACAGCCATCGATCAATCGCTCGGGTTCAGTAACGCCTAGCCTGTAGTGCAATCGCTCGGGTTCAGTTAGAGCCCAACGCCTCGCTCGGGTTCAGTTAGAGCCAACGCCTCGCACACACGCGTGTACCTGTACGATAGAAACGCGCATCGCTTGGCCCCCGACCTCCCACCGTAACCGGGAACTCCCCGAAATTCCCCCCCCCTCGCTTCTAGCACGGTTTTTTTCGTCATGGACGGCCCAAAGAATGTCATACAGCTGCGTCTCCGGCCCGCCCAGGACAAAAAGCCCATTTTTTGTCATGATTTTTTGTCATAGAAGTAGGAGCCCACCACATCTATGATCATACAGGGTTTTGTCACAATTATCGTCATAGAAGTGTCATATGTATGACAGAATTTTTTTTCGTTCAGCCCAAAATGTCACGGATGTGTCTTTTTTTTTGTAGTGACAAGGTGCGGTCCTTGGAAGGGCTGGAGAGCTCTCCGAGGCCAACAACTCCATCAAAGACCTCAAGCTGAAGCTGGAGGGTCTCGAGGGGATGTTTTCGGAGAGCAAGGCCCGGGAGGAGACCCTGACCAAGAATCTGGAGACCGAGAAGCAGCTGCGGAAGTACGACGCCCTTGCCCACAAGGAGCACATGGAGGGCGAGAACCGTTGGCTCAATCGCCTCACCATCGTTGTCGACAAGGCCACCACACAGCTGGCTACCATGGGGATACCGGATGTGAGGTATGCCCCAGAGCCGAACTTGAGCGCCAACTGCAGCCTGACCCTGTTCTTTGAGAGGGTTGTCGGTGCCTTGGAGTGGCTTCGTGCCAACCGGGCAGCCTCGCTGGCCAATGAGGCCCGGAGGATTTGCCAGGGTGCTATGACCAAGGTTCTCACCAAGATGGCATGCTGGAACCCCAACCTCGACTTCGATGCTGTGCTGGACAGCTTGCCGGTGGGTGTGGACCTCGCGGCGCTCAAGGAGCGTATCTAGCCCATCATCAGCCGCATCGGTGAAATCGAGAGGGTGGAGGGCCAGCACCGAGATTAGGCACCCCGTCTCCCACTGTCGCTGCAGGTTCATGACCAAGACAATTTTTATTGTTAGAACCGTGGCAACAATTGATGTAATATAACTCTGCAGCACTTTTGGTACGATGCATGTTATCTTCCTGTTCGATCTTCCCTTTGTATGTTTACACTACGTTAAATGGGTAGGCTTGCCGGCGCGTAAACCCAGGGCGGCACCTCGAGGACGGATCCCCAATGGCCTGTCGGGTGTGCTTGCTGCCGAGCGAACCGCCTTACCGCTCTCAACATGGCCGCTCGAACTGTCGAGCTTGACTTGAATCTGAATCGAGAGTGTTGCCAATTGCGGAAGGCTACCCTGCCACTCTCGACGCGGCCACTTGAGCTGTTGAGCGGACTCAAAATAGAACAAGGGTGTTGCCAATTGCGGAAGGGCCCTTTGCGTGCAGGCTTTCATACATAGGGCAGGACCTTTGAGGACAATAACCTCACATATAAAAAGGAAATTGCTTAAGGTTTCGTATGACTTAGCTTTCCTGTCACCGCACCGGCGTCCTTCGCACTTGCAGGCGGCGTCATTCCCTTGGATGTCTTCTTCTCCGGAAGCCATGGCCACGAGGAACTGCTAAGCCGGCCGCTAGACACTTATGGGATCACTGGGATCTCTTCTATGATCGGCGGGCACGGGGTCGTAAGAAGAGCAGGTTTAGGAGCTAGCACATAGATTGTTTACCCAGGTTCGGGCCGCAAGGATGCGTAAAACCCTAGTCCTGCTTCGGTGGATGGATTGACTGTTCTTGAGCTTTCTGAACTAGCTACGGTAGTTGTGCCGTTCCAAAAAGCCAAATCCCTCTCCCTCTCCTAGTCGCCTCGGGCCTCCTTTTATAGGAAAAGGGGCTGCCACAGTGGCACACAAGAGGTGGAAAGGCCTACAGTGCGCGAGCTTATCGCACGACATTACGTGACAAAGCGCATTAAATGCGCTACGTAGGTGTCCATTAGCTTTATCGGGGACGGGAACGAGGCACGTCCCGTCCGTCGTCGCTTCGCCTTGCTTTGACACGCGCCCAGGCCAGCAATGCATGCAGCGCCATGTAGGCAGGCAGGCAACTGAGGTGGCGCGGTGGTATGGTCTTCATGAAGATCTGCATGCCGCCACGCAGGTGCTTGCTGATTTGGCCTGGAAGCCACATGTTGCCACGCCGGTGCCTGCCCAGCTGGTTGGGCTGGCAGCTGCATGCGAACGGCGGCGGAGTCGTGGCTGGTGCAGGCCTGGCAGTGGCCCTGCTGACGCCCTAGGCAAGGGTCTTGCCGGGGGCCCGGCAAGGGTCTTGTCGTGGCATTGCCGTCATCCCCGGCAAGGGTCTTGCTGGGGGTCTTGTGGATTTCCTCGGCTAGGATCCTGCCGAGGGTCGCCGTCTTCTGGTCCTCATCTGAACTCATATGTTTATGAGCTTGATGAAGATTTGCATGCCACCACAGAGGCGCCTCCCGATCCTTGGTTCCAACCCAGTTGTTTGGGTCGGAGCCTGTGGGCTCAAGGGTGGCTCGCTCTGCTGGTGTTGGGCAAGTTTCCCCAGCAAGGCTCTCGCCGGGGCTGCGGGGGGCGCCTCGGCAAGGATCTTGTCGAGGGGGTCCACATCGCCCTCTTGCCCTCCTAGTCTTGGCATCATCTTGGTTGTCTTGTGCTTTGGCTTCTGTCCGACTTCCCTCCTCTGCCCTACTAAGTGTGGCCGTGGCGCGCGGCTCTGACTGCCCATGCACAAGTAAAGGGGTCAAAAGGAGAGCCCCTACTTTTGTACAGCGACAGATTATGAACATGAATATGATTTGTGAGTAGTTATGTTTGTTCCTAAGGACATGGGAGAAGTCTTGCTATAAGTAGTCATGTGAATTTGGTATTCGTTCGATATTTTGATGAGATGTATGTTTTCTTTCCTCTAGTGGTGTCATGTGAACATCGACTACATGACACTTCACCGTTGTTTGGGCCTAGGGGAAGGCATTGGGAAGTAATAAGTAGACGATGGGTTGCTAGAGTGATAGAAGCTTAAACCCTAGTTTATGCGTTGCTTTGTAAGGGGCTGATTTGGATCCATATGTTTCATGCTATGGTTAGGTTTACCTTAATACTTCTTTTGTAGTTGCGGATGCTTGCAATAGGGGTTAATCATAAGTGGTATGCTTGTCCAAGGAAGGGAAGTACCCAAGCACCGGTCCACCCACATATCAAATTATCAAAGTACCGAACGCGAATCATATGAACGTGATGAAAACTAGCTTGACGATAATTCCCATGTGTCCTCAGGAGCGTTTTCCTTTATATAAGAGTTTTTTCAGGCTTGTCCTTTGCTACAAAAAGGATTGGGCCATCTTGCTGCACCTTATTTACTTTTACTATTTGTTACCCGTTACAAATTACCTTATCACAAAACGACCTGTTATCGATAATTTTAGTGCTTGCAGAGAATACCTTGCTGAAAACTGCTTATCATTTCCTTCTGCTCCTCGTTGGGTTCGACACTCTTACTTATCGAAAGGACTAGATAGACCCCCTATACTTGTGGGTCATCAAGACTCTTTTTTGGCACCATTTCCGGGGAGGGAAGCGCCTTTGGTGAGTGGAATTTTGTAAGGAAAAATTTATATAGTGTGCTGAAATTTACTGTCACTTGTTACTATGGAACATAATTCTTTGAGGGGCTTGTTCGGGGTATCTTCACCCCGACCAGTGGAGAAAAGAGTTGCTCCACAACCTACTAAACCTACTGAAAATGTTTACTTTGAAATTCCTTCGGGTATGATAGAGAAACTGCTAGCTAATCCTTTTACAGGAGATGGAATACTGCATCCCAATTTGCCCCTAATCCATGTGGATGAAGTTTGTGGATTATTTAAGCTTGCAGGTATGCCCAAGGATGTTATCAAGAAGAAGGTCTTCCCTTTATCTTTGAAGGGAAAGGCATTGACATGGTTTAGGCTATGTGATGATATGGGATCATGGAACTACAACCGATTGAAATTGGAATTTCATCAGAAGTGTTATCCTATGCATCTTGTTCATCATGATCGTAATTATATATATATATATATATATATATATATATATATATATATATATATATATATATATATATATATAATTGGCCCTGCGAAGATGAAAGCATCGCTCAAGCTTGGGGGAGGCTTAAGTCAATGTTATATTCATGCCCCAATCATGAGCTCTCAAGAGAAATTATTATTCAAAATTTTTATGCTCGGCTTTCTCTCAGTAATCGCTCCATGCTCGACACTTCTTGTATTGGCTCTTTTATGATGAAGACTATTGAATTCAAATGGGATTTATTAGAAATAATTAAATGCAACTCTGAAGATTGGGACCTCGATGAAGGTAAGGAGTCAGGTATAACACCTAAGTTTGATTGTGTTAAATCTTTTATGGATACTAATGTTTTCTGTGAATTTAGCACTAAATATGGACTTGACTCTGAGATAGTAGCTTCTTTTTGTGAATCCTTTGCTACTCATGTTGATCTCCCTAAGGATAAGTGGTTTAAATGTAATCCTCCCATTGAAGTAAAAGTAGTTGAACCTATTAAAGTTGAAGAAAAGACTATCACTTATAATGTTGATCTTATTGTTCCTACTGCTTATATTGAGAAACCACCTTTCCCTATTAGAACAAAGGATCATGCTAAAGCTTCAACTGTGGTTCGTAAGAGTAACACTAGAACACCTACACCCCCCGAGCAAATTAAAGTTGAATCTAATATTACTATGGTTAAAGATATCTTGGCTGATAATATTGATGGGCATGTTATTTACTTCTGTGATTAAGCTGCTAGAATTGCTAGACCTGATGCTAAAAATAAACATAGACCTGTTGTAGGAATGCCTGTTATTTCTATTAAAATAGGAGATCATTTCTATCATGGCTTATGTGATATGGGTGCTAGTGCAAGCGCAATACCTCATTCCTTATATAAAGAAATTATGCATGATATTGCACCTGCTGAGATAGAAGAGATTGATGTTATAATTAAACTTGCCAATAGAGACACTATTTCACCAGTTGGGATTGTTAGAGATGTTGAAGTCTTGTGTGGGAAAGTTAAATACCCTACTGATTTTCTTGTTCTTGGTTCCCCACAAGATGACATTTGTCCCATTATATTTGGTAGACCCTTCTTGAATACTGTTAATGCTAGGATAGACTGCAAAAAGGATGTGGTTGCTATTGGTTTGGGGGATATGTCTCATGAGTTTAATTTTGCTAAATTTCGTAGACAACCCCATGATAAAGAATTGCCTAGTAAAGATGAAATTATTGGTCTTGCTTCTATTGTCGTGCCTCCTAATGATCCTTTAGAACAATATTTGCTCGACCATGAAAATGATATGTTTATGAATGAAAGAAGGGAAATAGATGAAGTATTCTTTAAATAGGGACCTATTTTGAAACACAACTTGCCCGTTGAAATTCTAGGGGATCCCCCTCCACCCAAGGGTGACCCCGTGTTTGAGCTTAAACCTTTACCTGATACTCTTAGATATGCTTATCTTGATGAGAAAGAGATATATCCTTTTATTATTAGTGCTAACCTTTCAGAACATGAAGAAAAGAAATTATTGAGAACTCTGAAGAAGCACTGTGCTGCTATTGGATATACTCTTGATGATCTTAGGGGCATTAGTCCCACTCTAGGCCAGCACAAAATAAAATTGGAGAAAGACACGAAACCGGTTGTTGATCACCAACAACAGTTAAATCCTAAGATGAAAGAAGTGGTAAGAAAAGAAATACTAAAGCTTCTGGAGGCAAGTATAATTTATCACGTTGCTGATAGTCAGTGGGTAAGTCATGTCCATTGTTTCCCTAAGAAGGGAGGTATTACTGTTGTTCCTAATGATAAAGATGAACTGATTCGACAAAGAATTGTTACAGGTTATAGAATGGTAATTGATTTCCGCAAATTAAATAAAGCTACTAAAAAGGATCACTACCCTTTACCTTTTATTGATCAAATGCTAGAAAGACTATCCAAACATAGACATTTTTGCTTTCTTGATGGTTATTCTGGTTTCTCTCAAATACCTGTGTCAAAAGAGGATCAAGAAAATACCACTTTTACTGGCCCTTTCGGTACCTTTGCTTATAGACGTATGCCTTTTGGTTTATGCAATGCACCTGCTACCTTTCAAAGATGTATGACTGCTATATTCTCTGACTTTTGTGAAAAGATTGTTGAGGTATTCATGGATGATTTATTTGTATATGGAACTTCTTTTGATGATTGCTTAAGCAACCTTGATGGAGTTTTGCAGAGATGTGAAGAAACTAATCTTGTCTTGAATTGGGAGAAGTGCCACTTTATGGTTAATGAAGGTATTGTCTTGGGGCATAAAATTTCTGAAAGAGGTATTGAAGTTGATAAAGCTAAAGTTGATGCTATTGAAAAGATGCGTGTCCTAAGGACATTAAAGGTATAAGAAGTTTCCTTGGTCATGGTGGTTTTTATAGGAGGTTCATTAAGGACTTCTCTAAAATTTCTAGGCCTCTGACTAATCTCTTACAAAAAGATGTTCCTTTTGTCTTTGATGATGATTGTGTAGAAGCACTTGAAATACTTAAGAAAGCTTTGATTTCTGCACCTATTGTTCAACCACCTGATCGGAATTTACCATTTGAGATTATGTGTGATGCTAGTGATTATGATGTAGTTGATGTTCTAGGACAAAGGGTTGATAAGAAATCGAATGTTATCCAATATGCTCGTAAAACTCTAGACAGTGCCCAAAGAAATTATGCTACTACTGAAAAAGAATTTTTAGCACTTGTATTTGCTTGTGATAAGTTCAGACCTTATATTGTTGATTCTAAAGTAACTGTTCGCACTGATCATGCTGCTATTAAATATCTTATGGAAAAGAAAGATAATAAACCTAGACTTATTAGATGGGTTCTCTTGCTACAAGAATTTGATTTGCATATTATTGATAAAAAGGGAGCTGAGAACCCCATTGCAGACAACTTGTCTAGGTTAGAGAATGTTCTTGATGACCCACTACCTATTGATGATAGCTTTCCTGATGAACAACTAGCTGTCATAAATGCTTCTCGTACTGCTCCATGGTATGCTGATTATGCTAATTATATTGTTGCTAAATTTATACCACCTAGTTTCACTTACCAGCAAAAGAAAAAGTTCTTCAATGATTTAAGACATTACTTTTGGGATGACCCACACCTTTATAAAGAAGGAGTAGATGGTGTTATCAGACGTTGTGTACCTGAGCATGAACAGGAACAGATCTTACGCAAGTGTCACTCTGAGGCTTATGGAGGACACCATGCTGGAGATATAACTGCACATAAGGTATTGCAATCCGGTTTTAATTGGCCTACTCTCTTCAAAGATGCCCGTAAGTTTGTCTTATCTTGTGATGAATGTCAAAGAATTTGTAATATTTGTAGACATCAAGAAATGCCTATGAATTATTCACTTGTTATCGAACCATTCAATGTTTGGGGCTTTGATTATATGGGACCGTTTCCTTCCTCTAATGGATATACACATATTTTAGTTGCTATTGATTACGTTACTAAGTGGGTAGAAGCTATTCCAACTAGTAGTGCGGATCATAACACCTCTATTAAGATGCTTAAAGAAGTTATTTTTTCAAGGTTTGGAGTCCCTAGATACTTAATGATTGATGGTGTGATACGTCCATTTTGCATCATGCTTTTATATCGATATTTATTGCATTATGGGCTGTTATTACACATTATGTCACAATACTTATGCCTATTCTCTCTTATTTTACAAGGTTTACATGAAGAGGGGGAATGCCGGCAGCTGGAATTCTGGGTTGGAAAGGAGCAAATATTAGAGACCTATTTTGCACATCTCCAAAAGTCCTGAAACTTCACGGGAGCATATTTCAGAATATATAAAAAATATTGGGCGAAAGAAGTACCAGAGGGGGGCCACCCACCGTCCACGAGGGTGGGGGCGCGCCCTACCCCCTTGGGCGCGCCCCCTGGCAGCCCTCTGATACCCATCTTTGTCTATATGGAGTCTTTCCTCGAGAAAAAAATCATAAGCAAGCTCACGGGGCGAAACTCCGCTGCCACGAGGCGGAACCTTGGCGGAAGCAATCTAGGGCTCCGGCGGAGCTGTTCTGTCGGGGGAACTTCCCTCCGGGAGGGGGAAACCATCACCATCAATCCTGCTGTCAGGACCCCGATTCCAAGTCACATCAATCTAGCCGGTAACACCTCATATCACTTTGCGGCCTCACGCACGGTGTTCCCACGGGTGTCGCCTTACCATGGCCCGGGACCGTTTGCGCCTTTTGGCTCACGTATATGATAGTGTCGCTAGCATCCATATGACAGAGAACCCGAGCCGACATGGCTAGTCGTGAACCCAAAGCGGCAGTAACTATGGGGACAGGCATACATGAATCACATCGAGCATGTCGGTCAGCAGCGTGTGAATCCGGGCTGTAGCACTGGGCTAACAGGACTCCGGGAACCCGGGTTGTAGCAGGCTAGGCAGGACTCCGGATGTCACCACGTGACATTTCCCCGAAGGGACAGACACAGGAACAAGCACACGCCGGCCAGTCAAGTGTCCTGAGCAGTAGTGCCGGGCTAGCAGGACTCCGGTGAACCGGGCTGTAGCAGACTACTATGGCTCATGGAAGCACTAGACTACATTTCCCCATAAGAGAGGCTGCCAAGGATAAACAACTAGATTATCGGATCCCACACATACCAAGCATTTCAATCATACACACAATATGCTCGATATGTGTAAATACAACATGGCATCACAACATAACTCTACAACTCAAGTATTCATTCATTAGGCTCCGTGGAGCGAGATATTACAAACATGGGTCTCATGACCCAACAATCATAGAATACAAATCAAGGCACAAGCGGAAGCTTAACATGTCTGAGTACAGACATTTACAAATGAAAAAGGCTAAGAAGCCTGACTATCTACCAGATCCTGCCGAGGGCACAAGATCGTAGCTGAGGTATCAAGCTAAACGTCGAAGTCCACACGGAACTACTAGCGACACTGAAGTCTCTCTGCAAAACATAAATTAAACAAATGTGAGTACAAAGGTACTTAGCAAGACTTACATCAGAACTAGCTACATATGCATCGGTATCAACAAGGGGGTGGTGGTGGAGTTTAACTGCAGCAAGCCAGCTTTGACTCAGTGGCTAACCTGAACTATGACTGCAAGCAACTCTTTTGAGGTGGCGCACACGAGTCCACATATTCACCATTCAATACACCACTATGGATCCGCTCCCGCCTCCCTACGAGAACACCATCCATAGCACTCACACTTATCTTGCGAGTTTTAGAGTATCCAGTTTCACTTGTCTATGAACTGTTATAGGCAACCCAGAAGTCCTTTACCACGGACATGGCTATTCGAATAGATCATTTATAACCCTGCAGGGGTGTACTTCGTCACACATGTTTCCACCACTTAGCGTCTGCACATGACATGTGCTCGGCAGACTTCAAGCGAAAGCCGACGTGGGTGTAGACCACGACCTGACTAACCGCACAAGTCTCTAGTCCAGGTTTATCGCCTATTCGGGTTCCATCCGCAAGGAAATCCGGCCGGGGTGTCCTCAACGGCCCCAAACAATGTGTACAGGGTCCCGAGACGCCAAACGGGAGCCCGACATACCCGGCCACAGTGTATCTACCGCATCATAGCCCACCCCTAGGGTCAGCGCTACGCACGGCCGCGAACACATAACCTACAAACACCAGAAACTAGTTGCAACTCCTGGATAGAGGACGAGAGGGGTTAATAAGTCGAGCGGGGTCATATTTCAGGGCCCAATGTGTGGTAGTAGCTGTTTCATGGATGGTTTCAGTGAGACAGCCCACCATGTAATCCTACATGGCCTCTCACCACTACCTTTACCAAATCGTGTTCACACACTTAGCTCACACACCGTAGGACATGTTTACACACCTCCGATTCATCCCCGATGAACCAGACCTGACACGACTCTATGCAATAGCAGGCATGACAAACAAGCATGGATGAGTAGGCACATCAGGGCTCAAACAACTCCTACTCATGCTAGTGGGTTTCATCTATTTACTGTGGCAATGACAGGTCATGCAGAGGAAAGGGGTTCAACTACCGCAACATATAACAGTTGAATCGTTGTTGTCCTAATGCAGTAAAAGAGAGCAGGAGCGAGAGAGTGGGATTGTATCAGAATGAGCAAGGGGGTTTTGCTTGCCTGGCACTTCTGAAGATAACATTGAGTCTTCATCAGTGTCAACGATCACAGCGTCGGAGCAGCATCTACCAAGAGGGGACATTTACCGGCAAACAAGGAAGAACACAATCAATGCGATGCAACAATATGATGCATGATCATGACATGGCAATATGCCGTTGATTGAGCTAATGCAACTAGCAACAAGTTAAATGGAGTTGGTTTGAACACTAGGTTCAAATTCAAATTCAAACTATGAATTCAAATAGTGCATTATCATGTTTTGAACTAGACAGTGAGGTTAAGTTGTTCAAACATGCATGAAAATCCAATATTTAGATTCTTTGGATTTTTCTGATCATTTTTCATATATAATTTATTTCATTTGGAGTTACGGTTGAATTTCTATGAATTTTAGAAGTTTATACTAATTTCTGGAATTTCCTGTAAAAGAATAAATCCAGAAAATAAGTTACTGCGTCAGCATGATGTCATGGCGACGTCAGCAGGTCAAAGGCGACGGTCCTGGTCAACCCTGACCTATGGGTCCCGTCTGTCAATGGTTAGTTAAGCTAACTAAATTTAGTTAGCATTAAACTAACATTAACCGAGTTTAGTTAGCGGCCTGGGTCCCTCAAGTCAGTGAGTCAGGGGAGGTAAAACCCCCTAGTTAGCGGGGTTAAACCCGGGTCAACTAGGTCAACACCTGCCGGCGACTTGACGCCGGCGAGGTGAGACGCGGTGGAGAGCTGCGGGTTTCCTCCTCCGGGGACCAAATGGCCGGCGGAGGGCGTTTACGTGACGCGGGCGCTCGTCCGCGTCGAGTAATGGCAGCGGCTGGGCCTGAGATGGCCGGAGTCGTCACCGGCGTCGACCTTGGCTGTCGCCGGAGCTCGGGCGAGCTCGGGGTCGACACTACGGTGGCCGGGGAGCCTCGTGCGAGGCACCTACGTGCTCTACGCAGCGCGGGGAGGGAGCTAAGCATGACGGCCGGGCCGCTAGGTGGCCGGAGGCACGTCGGCGGCGGTCACAGGCGGCGGCGGGTTTCGGTCATCGGCGAAACAGCGACTAGAGCTAGCAAACATCACGGAGACAAGGGGGACACGGTGTAGAAGCTCACGGGGATCGTGTAGGGCTGGTCGGCGAGCTCGAGGAGGGGCCAGAGCAAGCAGGGCGGCGATGGCGATCTCGGCGGACCAAGGTTGAAGAAGACGGCGTGGCCGGCGTTCGAGGGCGTCTGGCGGGGCGTGGCTCGGTGAGGAGGTCGAGGACGAAGTGGCGGAGCTTCTGGGCGCGTCAATGAGGCGTGGGGTGGCCGGTGGCTGCGACAGCAGCGAGCGGTGGTGACAGCTACGCTCCGGCATTCTCGGGTCCGAGGGGGCAGCAAGGCAGAGAGCAGGGTGGGGGCAAGTGAGAGGTCGGGCGGATCCGTACGGCAACGGGGTGGTCATCCGCGGCGTCGCGCTGGACAGCGAGGGCCAGGCAGGCAGCTGCGTGCCAGCCCGCGCGGGCGCCGTGCTCGGCCTCGCCTCTGCCAGTAGGCAGAGGTTGAAGACAGGTATGCCCCTGGTGGGCTGGGCCGCCGGGTAAGGAGCCCAAGTGGGTGAGGCAGGTGAGTTCTTCTCTCTCTCTCTTTCCTATTTTCTGTTTTCTATTTTTTTGCAGTATGTTTTGACTTAGTTTAAATACTAAAACACTTTATAAAATTCTGCAAACTTTTATGGGCACTATCTGATTTAAACCAGAGGCCCTCACCAAGTTTCGGAATATTTGGAGCTACCAAATATTTTATAGGAATTAGTAGCTCCAATTCAAATAAGTATTGACTTAATTCAAAGGCCCAAATAAATATTTTTGTGATTCCAAAAATATTGGTTTGAATTTTACCTCTTGCCAATATATCCAGAAATGAACATGAACATTTTCTTGGGTTTATTTGAAGCAATTTTTAATGTTGATCATTTTTAGAAAAGATTTTTGAGGCTTTCCACTTTCCCCAATTCAACTTTCATAAATATATACATGATGCATGAATGCTTGTGCAACTAGTTACAACCAATTCTAGGGTTGTGACAACTCACCCCCACTAAACAGGAATCTCGTCCCGAGATTCAAGACGCGGGGTAAGAAGACAGAGGGGACACAAAGCTAACACGATCCTCACGATCCAACTGTCCTTCTCAAAGATGTTGATTCATTGCTTCTATTTGATCTTGATGTCTTTGCTTTCGAGATCTCCATCCAGCACGATGATGGCAGAAAGAAACTCTACAGGAATCGATCTCCTCGAAGATCGAGTACTCAGGATCAACTCAGGGAGTGAGACGTTGAAACATCTCTTGAGCTGAGAGACAAAACACACATCAGGGGTGATGGAAAGAAGCGGATGACAAGGGTTCAATTGGTAGACAAAAATTCCACACCTAAGAGGGTGATGAACGGTGTCAACGTAGCGAGGAGTTAGGTTGCCAAGATGCCACAATGAGACACCTTAAGGAAGGTGACTCGCAGAAATATTCCCTTAAGTGGCAAAAAGAATTACTTTTGATCCATAGATCATTGAGACTCTCTATACCAACCTAAGGCAATTCACAAACGATCCTTTGACGGAGTTCGAGAGAACGACATACTCGGGCTAGAATGGATGATGTGGACTACCTTGTTGAAGAAAACGCGATGGATGATTTGCTTATCATCGAAAATGGATGGAACCCATGGTAGGACCACCTTGAAGATGATCCTGCTCAGTAATTACTGAGAAGGGTAGTCCGTAGTAGGATGACACAATGGCGGTGCAAGCTGGGAACAAAATGCAAATGCTGGAAATGATTTTAGTAACTGGGGAGAACCCCGACAGTAGAGAGAGATTCCACTATTTGAAAGGTTATGGCATAATCGAAGAAACCGGGACGGACCCCAACTAATGCCGACGATAAGTCCTAGTGCTTGCGCATGCTCTCAAGAACTTGAGCATTTCCGTATTCATCAGGGTTTTACCAATATCTGTGTCAAGGATCCTGGCAACACAACATGCTACCATGATGAATAATTATGGACGATGCAGATGTAAAGGGAGATAACACCTTCTCAGATTTCACCTTAGCGAGGCCGAGGGATCAAAATCTGGATGATCGACCGAGAGACATTTAGCACTCTGCTTCTAATGTTCTCCTTGATGTGCTAGCATAACCCATTTATTGATATGGTTTGGTATGTAGGACATCAAGTAAAAGGTCAGACTTTGGAACTCAAAAATCCATAAGGAACTACTATTGGAATAAATTCTATGTAATCCTTATGGGGAGGTGGCCAACTTACTCAATCAAGGTACTACAATAATAGGTCTTCCAGCTCGGTGTGTTGGCCACGACATCCACTTACCGGGTTACAGAGAGACCAATATTATAGCTCTTGGGAAAACGTCCCAACCATCACATCTGCCTGAGATTCAGATCTGGTTGGTGTCAGGATATTCCAGACTCATCGAGTCAAGAAACAAAATGAAAGTCTGCAACACAAATTGATGAGATGACATTGCGAGATTCTCAGGAAATGGACTATGGTAGTAAGCTCCAAAACATGAGCTGGTTCTGCTAAACACACATGAACACGCTGTCCTAGACAATCATGGCCACCTGGTAGTCTTACAATGGAACACTACCGAGTTCAGTAGGGAACCGTCAACGAGGATATCAAAGTCCTTGCGTAACTCTAGCTCCTAAGAAGAAACTTCTTCTCCTTGAACAAACCAATCAGTGGCTTGGTGTGCTAGGAACACATATGGAGTGGAGGTAATTAATCTACCAAACCATAGAATACTTCGCACATATGCATGACTGATTTGGGATGATTCCAAGGGAAACAAAACAAACCTTTCTCAAATTCATGGCGGCAACTTACACCTAGTGCACGTGAACTTGGAGAAGTCACTTCTTTCATCCAAGCATACGCTTCATGAACGGAACACGAAGGCATTGGTTACAAAGTTTTCAACACTAGGTTGATGTTCAACATGAATCATGGGGGAGACAAAATGCTACTGAATGGGCTTAACAGCAACTCATCGGGATTTCCATATCACTGGACTTCCACCATCATGTGAACACGGTGATAGCATTGGTCAGACCAAAGGATGTAATGGTGTATGCTCGAGGAATCAACCACGAGTAAGACAACATTACGAATATCGCTGGTTCTAACTTGATTTGATGATAGCCCATACTGAAATCAAAGATTGGATAAGATGATAGGTCCATTAACTGATCACGATGGTCAACCGATGACAATACCATCTTTCTTCAACACACACACACACACACACACAAAAGATATCCCTTAACATGAACTAAGTCAGACAAGCTTTTATCTTCCAACTCTCCAAGTTGTTGTTTAGCTTAACCAACTAGCTCGGGGGTATCCAACACAGATACTTGGAGAAAGGGTGGTTTATAGAAAAGCCAACATGATCATGAACTCAACATAGTGATCAGGGAACAACCTGGTAATACTTCCGAGAAGATATTCGGAAAATCACGAACCATCGATATGTTATTAAGCTCGAGAAAAATCTTGCTTTTCGTGGCAAGATGATATGATCAAGGAGCGAGGGATTGTCACAATCCTAACTCATTGGTCGATGAGTGCACCCGGAGATATGGACTAGGTAGCATGATCAATCTTAGAATGGTAGCTCAAAAACCAACACGCTAGGAATAAGAATATTGTCCAATTACTACAAAGCAACGAGTTGTTCGGAGTATTGATTCCACACATCACAATTCACTTGTCGGCATTCCGGTTACATCAACACGGAACCGAGGAATGAATAATGATGGCGAGAAGTATCACTGTATTAAGAGTTCATAGGAGGTTGTGCAATTCCTATGATATACCTGACATAAAGAGGGCAATACTTAAGGGTTGAACAGAATCAAAAGCTGGATTGGCACTTTGATCTGCGGAATACAACTGCTTTGACCCAATCCTGGATATGGATGAGGTACTGGAGTTTGTTTCTCCTAGTCATTCCGGAATGGAATGGCTTGACGGATCACATGAATAATAGGCATCGATAACACCAATGCACAACTACTCTTGACCAACAATTGATAGAAGATGGTCGGAATACAAATGAAGAGGGACAACTCAAGGGAACATATATCTTTCTGAGTTGTGGATACATAGGCTAGTATGTCGAATGAGTTCAACATATTTCTTCCGGATAACCCATGCAGGAAGTTAGGGTTGGCAGAGTCACAACATAGAATGGAGAACTCATCAGGAGCACTCTGGTGTGACCTTTTGGTTCAAAAGAACTCCTGCCAAGAATGGTCCATGATAATTGGAAGAAGGATGTACTACGAACCTCGAGGACTATCGCAAAGGTTACTAATATCCTAAAGGACCTAGCAACACTATCAACATGAGATAAGTAGGGTGAATCTCGGGTTCAAGAACCCATGAATAGAATACCTACCACTACATGGCATCACGGGATGCTTTCGAGAATGGTGGCCAGAATCATCACACCGGAACACAAAACATGGCTATATTACTAGGTGACTCCCTAAAACACCTAGGGTCATAATGATAGCTCCAACATATATGTCGAGACAACAGAGTACCTCAACTCACCGATTAGTGTGATTAATCTGGCCCAAATGGGCATCAGGAACAGGAGGAAGGGGTTTGCAAATGCATCAGACTACTTGGAAACCTGGAATGACTCGGACAGCATAACGGCTGTAAATGCTCAAAAAGATTTGAGACATCCTGCAAAATGGTGGCATAACCACTCAACATCACAATACCAAGGTTCCGAGACCAATTATGAACACACAGAAGTACTGGCAACTGAACTGCGGCATGAATCCATCAATCCTATAAGTCAATGGGTTAGTAACACGTCATCCTGATAGATAGATGAAGAGGCCTAGTTTCTTAACCCCGTGGAAAAGAAGAGGTTGACTCAGATCAGAAGGGCATAAGGTAAAGGAGTAAAAAGAGCCTTACGTTCCCTTCCACAATCAATTCCCTTACATAACTAAAGCATTTCTAGACTCGACTTCGACCAGTTTGGCTTGGTAATCCTACAGGCAGTTAGGCTCTGATACCAAAGCTGTCAGGACCCCGATTCCAAGTCGCATCAATCTAGCCGGTAACACCTCATATCACTTTGTGGCCTCACGCACGGTGTTCCCACGGGTGTCGCCTTACCATGGCCCGGGACCGTTTGCGCCTTTTGGCTCACGTATATGATAGTGTCGCTAGCATCCATATGACAGAGAACCCGGGCCTACATGGCTAGTCGTGAACCCAAAGTGGCACTAACCTATGGGGACAGGCATACATGAATCACATCGAGCATGTCAGTCAGCAGCGTGTGAATCCGGGCTGTAGCACTGGGCTAACAGGACTCCGGGAACCCGGGCTATAGCAGGCTAGGCAGGACTCCGGATGTCACCGCGTGACATATCCCCGAAGGGACAGACACAGGAACGAAGTGAAGCACATGCCGGCCAGTCAAGTATCCTGAGCAGTAGTGCCGGGCTAGCAGGACTCCGGTGAACCGGGCTGTAGCGGACTACTATGGCTCATGGAAGCACTAGACTACATTTCCCCATAAGAGAGGCTGCCAAGGATAAACAACTAGATTGTCAGATCCCACACATACCAAGCATTTCAATCATACACACAATATGCTTGATATGTGTAAATACAACATGGCATCACAACATAACTCTACAACTCAAGTATTCATTCATTAGGCTCCGTGGAGCGAGATATTACAAACATGGGTCTCATGACCCAACAATCATAGAATACAAATCAAGGCACAAGCGGAAGCTTAACATGTATGAGTACAGACATTTACAAATGAAAAAGGCTAAGAAGCCTGACTATCTACCAGATCCTGCCGAGGGCACAAGATTGTAGCTGAGGTATCAAGCTAAACGTCGAAGTCCACGTGGAACAACTAGCGAGACTGAAGTCTCTCTGCAAAACATAAATTAAACAAATGTGAGTACAAAGGTACTCAGCAAGACTTACATCAGAACTAGCTACATATGCATCGGTATCAACAAGGGGGTGGTGGTGGAGTTTAACTGCAGCAAGCCAGCTTTGACTCAGTGGCTAACCTGAACTACGACTGCAAGCAACTCTTTTGAGGTGGCGCACACGAGTCCACATATTCACCATTCAATACACCACTATGGATCCGCTCCCGTCTCCCTATGAGAACGCCATCCATAGCACTCACACTTATCTTGCGAGTTTTAGAGTATCCACTTTCACTTGTCTATGAACTATTATAGGCAACCCAGAAGTCCTTTACCGCGGACACGGCTATTCGAATAGATCATTTATAACCCTGCAGGGGTGTACTTCATCACACATGTTTCCACCACTTAGCGTATGCACACGACATGTGCTCGGCAGACTTCAAGTGAAAGCCGACGTGGGTGTAGACCACGACCTGACTAACCGCACAAGTCTCTAGTCCAGGTTTATCGCCTATTCGGGTTCCATCCGCAAGGAAATCCGGCCGGGATGTCCTCAACGGCCCCAAACGATGTGTACAGGGTCCCGAGACGCCAAACGGGCACCCGGCATACCCGGCCACAGTGTATCTACCGCATCATAGCCCACCCCTAGGGTCAGCGCTACGCACGACCGCGAACACATAACCTACAAACACCAGAAACTAGTTGCAACTCCTGGATAGAGGACGAGAGGGGTTAATAAGTCGAGCGGGGTCATATTTCAGGGCCCAATGTGTGGTAGTAGTTGTTTCATGGATCACAAACACAGAACTCAGTTCCTGAGGATGGTTTCAGTGAGACAACCCACCATGTAATCCTACATGGCCTCTCACCACTACCTTTACCAAATCGTGTTCACACACTTAGCTCACACACCGTAGGACATGTTTACACACCTCCGATTCATCCCCGATGAACCAGACCTAACACGACTCTATGCAATAGCAGGCATGACAAACAAGCATGGATGAGTAGGCACATCAGGGCTCAAACAACTCCTATTCATGCTAGTGGGTTTCATCTATTTACTGTGGCAATGACAGGTCATGCAGAGGAAAGGGGTTCAACTACCGCAACATATAACAGTTGAATCGTTGTTGTCCTAATGCAGTAAAAGAGAGCAGGAGCGAGAGAGTGGGATTGTATCGGAATGAGCAACGGGGTTTTGCTTGCCTGACACTTCTGAAGATAACATTGAGTCTTCATCAGTGTCAACGATCACAGCGTCGGAGCAGCGTCTACCGAGAGGGGACATTTACCGGCAAACAAGGAAGAACACAATCAATGCGATGCAACAATATGATGCATGATCATGACATGGCAATATGCCGTTGATTGAGCTAATGCAACTAGCAACAAGTTAAATGGAGTTGGTTTGAACACTAGGTTCAAATTCAAATTCAAACTATGAATTCAAATGGTGCATTATCATGTTTTGGACTAGACAGTGAGGTTAAGTTGTTCAAACATGCATGAAAATGCCATATTCAGATTCCTTGGATTTTTTTGATCATTTTTCATATATAATTTATTTCATTTGGAGTTACGGTTGAATTTCTATGAATTTTAGAAGTTTATACTAATTTCTGGAATTTCCTGTAAAAGAATAAATCCAGAAAATAAGTTACTGCATCAGCATGATGTTGTGGCGACGTCAGCAGGTCAAAGGCGATGGTCCTGGTCAACCCTGACCTGTGGGTCCCGTCTGTCAGTGATTAGTTAAGCTAACTAAATTTAGTTAGCATTAAACTAACATTAACCGAGTTTAGTTAGTGGCCTGGGTCCCACAAGTCAGTGAGTCAAGGGAGGTAAAACCCCCTGGTTAGCGGGGTCACACCCGGGTCAACTAGGTCAACACCTGCCGGCGACTTAACGCCGGCGAGGCGAGACGCGGCGGAGAGCTGCGGGTTTCCTCCTCCGGGGACCAAATGGCCGACGGAGGGCGTCTACGTGACGCGGGCGCTCGTCTGCGTCGAGTAATGGTAGCGGCTGGGCCTGAGATGGCCGGAGTCATCACCGGTGTTGACCTTGGCGGTCGCCGGAGCTCGGGCGAGCTTGGGGTCGACGCTACGGTGGCCGGAGAGGCTCGTGCGAGGCACCTACGTGCTCTACGCAGCGCGGGGAGGGAGCTAAGCACGACGGCCGGGCCGCTAGGTGGCCGGAGGCACGTCGGCGGCGGTCACAGGCGGTGGCGGGTTTCGGTCATCGGCGACACGACGACTAGAGCTAGCAAACATCGCAGAGACAAGGAGGACACGGTGTAGAAGCTCACGGGGATCGTGTAGGGCTGGTCGGCGAGATCGGGGAGGGCCCGGAGCAAGCGGGGCGGCGATGGCGATCTCGGCGGACGGAGGTTGAAGAAGACGGCGTGGCCGGCGTTCGAGGGCGTCTGGCGGGGCGTGGCTTTGTGAGGAGGTCGGGGACGAAGTGGCGGAGCTTCTGGGCGCGTCGGTGAGGCGTGGGGTGGCCGGTGGCCGCGGCAGCAGCGAGCGGTGGCGACGGCTGCGCTCCGGCGTTCTCGGGTTCTAGGGGGAGCGAGGCAGAGAGCGGGGTGGGGGTAAGTGAGAGGTCGGGCGGATCCATACGGCAACGGGGTGGTCATCCGCGGCGTCGCGCTGGCCAGCGAGGGCCAGGCAGGCAGCTGCGTGCCAGCCCGCGCGGGCGCCGTGCTCGGCCTCGCCTCTGCCAGTAGGCAGAGGTTGAAGACAGGTATGCCCCTGGTGGGCTGGGCCACCGGGTAAGGAGCCCAAGTGGGTGAGGCAGGTGAGTTCTTCTCTCTCTCTCTCTTTCCTATTTTTTGTTTTCTATTTTTTGCAGTATGTTTTGACTTAGTTTAAATACTAAAACACTTTATAAAATTCTGCAAACTTTTATGGGCACTATCTGATTTAAACCAGAGGCCCTCACCAAGTTTCAGAATATTTGGAGCTACCAAATATTTTATAGGAATTAGTAGCTCCAATTCAAATAAGTATTGACTTAATTCAAAGGCCCAAATAAATATTTCTGTGATTCCAAAAATATTTGTTTGAATTTTACCTCTTGCCAATATTTCCAGAAATGAACAGGAACATTTTCTTGGGTTTATTTGAAGCAATTTTTAATGTTGATCATTTTTAGAAAAGATTTCTGAGGCTTTCCACTTTCCCCAATTCAACTTTCATAAATATATACATGATGCATGAATGCTTGTGCAACTAGTTACAACCAATTCTAGGGCTGTGACACCTTTCATTGGGAGGGGGTCAATATCCATCAACATCTTCACCATCACCATCTCATCTCAAACCCTAGTTCATCTCTTGTATCCAATCTTTGTCCCAAAGCCTCAGATTGGTACCTGTGGGTTGCTAGTAGTGTTGATTACTCCTTGTAGTTGATGCTAGTTGGTTTATTTGGTGGAAGATCATATGTTCAGATCCTTTATGCATATTAATACCCCTCTGATTATGAACATGAATATGATTTGTGAGTAGTTACGTTTGTTCCCGAGGACATGGGAGAAGTCTTGATATAAGTAGTCATGTGAATTTGGTATTCGTTCGATATTTTGATGAGATGTATGTTGTCTTTCCTTTAGTGGTGTCATGTGAACGTCGACTACATGAATTTCACCATTGTTTGGGCCTAGAGGAAGGCATTGGGAAGTAATAAGTAGATGATGGGTTGCTAGAGTGACAGAAGCTTAAACCATAGTTTATGTGTTGCTTCGTAAGGGGCTGATTTGGATCCATATGTTTCATGCTATGGTTACGTTTACCTTAATAATTCTTTTGTAGTTGCGGATGCTTGCAATAGGGGTTAATCATAAGTGGGATGCTTGTTCAAGCAAGGGCAGTACCCAAGCACCGGTCCACCCACATATCAAATTATCAAAGTACCGAACGCCAATCATATGAGCGTGATGAAAACTAGCTTGACGTTAATTCCCATGTGTCCTCGGGAGCGTTTTCCTTTATATAAGAGTTTGTCCGGGCTTGTCCTTTGCTACAAAAAGGATTGGGCCATCTTGCTGCACCTTATTTACCTTTATTACTTGTTACCCATTACAAATTACCTTATCACAAAACTATCTGTTACCGATAATTTCAGTGCTTGCAGAGAATACCTTATTGAAAATTGCTTATCATTTTCTTCTGCTCCTCGTTGGGCTCGACACTCTTACTTATCGAAAGGACTACGATAGATCCCCTAAACTTGTGGGTCATCATGGTGGTTCACATTTTATTCATGGTGCTTTTCATAAAATGCTTGCTAAATATGATGTTAATCATAGAATTGCATCTCCGTATCATCCACAATCTAGTGGTCAAGTAGAATTGAGTAATAGAGAGCTTAAATTAATTTTGCAAAAGACTGTTAATAGATCTGGAAAGAATTGGTCCAAGAAACTTGATGATGCATTATGGGCCTATAGAACTGCAGATAAAAATCCTATGGGTATGTCTCCGTATAAAATGGTTTATGGAAAAGCATGTCACTTACCTCTCGAACTAGAACTTAGGCATATTGGGCCATTAAAGAGCTCAATTATGATTTCAAACTTGCCGGTGAGAAGAGGTTATTTGACATTAGCTCACTTGATGAATGGAGAACCCAAGCCTATGAAAATGCCAAACTGTTTAAAGAAAAAGTTTAGAGATGGCATGACAAAAGGATACAAAAGCGTGAGTTTAATGTAGGTGATTATGTTTTGTTATACAACTCTCATTTAAGATTTTTTTTGCAAGCAAACTCCTCTCTAAATGGGAAGGTCCTTACATTATCGAGGAGGTATATCGTTCTGGTGCCATTAAAATCAACAACTTCAAAGGCACAAATCCAAGGGTGGTGAACAGTCAAAGAATCAAACATTATATCTCAGGTAATCCTATAATGTTGAAACTAATGTTATTGAAACCGTAACCCCGGAGGAATACATAAGGGACACTTTCCAGAATGTTTCAGACTCTGAAAAGGAATAGGTATGTGGTACAGTAAGTAAAACGACTCCAAAACAGTTCTAATAGCATTTTTTTCTCTGTTTTGGAATATTTAAGGAAATATGAAAATAAGAAGCAGTCCGGGAAGGACCGGAGGCTTCCACGAGGGTGGAGGGCGCGCCCTACCCCCCTGTGCGCGCCCCCTGCCTCGTGGGCACCTCGTGTGCTCTCCGGAATCCGTTTTCTTGCACGATACTTCTTTTGGTCGGTAAAAATTCATTATGTAATCTCCCGGAGGTTTTGACCACCGTACCACGCAAATATCCTTTGTTTTTGTTTCCAGCTGTTTTTCTGACAAATCTAGATCACCATGACATCTCCAAGCACCCCCAAGGACAATTTCTTCGAGAAGGTCATCAACCCCTACCTCGTGGAGGTGCTGCAACATCCTCAAACCATTGAGACGCGTGAGGGGTTGCGGCACATCCACGATGTTGAGGGACCAAGAAGGACCAGAAGCATGGAGACAAGACTCGAAGCAGTGGAGCAACTAGTTTTCAAGTGCCAGGAGATGGTGGAACGTGCACTCGACGCCAACCACATAATGATCCGGAGTTCACCAACAACACCAAGCTAGATGCCAGGAACATTGGGGAGACCATCTTCAAGCTTCACGAGAAAATCGAGCATCTCCAAGCCCAGATCTATGACATGCAAAACCAAAACTGTGAGTATGAATATAGATTCAAGAGGATGAGTTCGGCTGCAGATTCGAGGATCCCGGAGACTCGATCATCCTTCTATGATGGTGAGAATATGCCTTGGAAGATGGATGACAAGCCTACATCATCAACAACTCCATCATCACCACCTTCGAGGAAGGAGACATAAACACACGGGTATGGGCACTCCCCTTGGCAACTGCCAAGCTTGGGGGGAGTGCCCCGGTATCGTATCACCATCACACTCTTATCTTTACCGTTTTTCTTAGTTTGATCCTTTTAGTAATATTTTGATCTAGTAGAATAAAGTTTTAGTATGATCTAGTTCTGAGTTTTGCTTTATGATCCTTCTATGTAATCGAGTCCGTGAGCTATATATAATAAAGATTAGTGTTGAGTCAAGGGCTTGATTATCTTGCTATGATCTTGAGGGAATAAAAGAGAGAAAGAATAAAAATAATTAAAGAGATCATATGGATCTTATGGAGAGTAATGACTTCACATATAAAGAGTATGATGAATAAAAGTTGTTGAGAGTTAACAAACATAGTTTTGGTCATCGTTGAAATTAATGGGAAGTAATAAATAAAGAGAGGTTCTCACATATAAATATACTATCTTAGACATCTTTTATGATTGTGAACACTCATTAAAATATGACATGCTAAAAAGTTGATGTTGGACAAGGAAGACAACGTAATGGGTTATGTTTTCTTACATCCGAAATAAATTATATTGTCATGGATCATCCAACATGTTGAGATTGCCTTTCCCCCTCATGCTAGCCAAATTGTTTGCACCAAGTAGAGATACTAATTGTGCTTCCAAATATCCTTAAACCCAGTTTTGCCATGATAGTCCACCATATCTACCTATGGATTGAGTAAGATCCTTCAAGTAAGTTGTCATTGTTGCAAGCAATAAAAATTGCTCTCTAAATATGTATGATTTATTAGTGTGGAGAAAATAAGCTTTATACGATCTTGTGATGTGGAAGAAATAAAAGTGACGGATTGCATAATAAAGGTCCATATCACAAGTGGCAATATAAAGTGACGTTCTTTCACATTAAGATTTTGTGCATCCAACCATAAAAGCACATGACAACCTCTTCTTCCCTCTGCGAAGGGCCTATCTTTTATTCTTGTCTTATACTTCATACAAGAGTCATGGTGATCTTCACCTTTCCTTTTTACATTTTATCCTTTGGCAAGCACAATGTGTTGGAAAGATCCTGATATATATATAGCTAATTGGATGTTAGTTTTCATGAACTATTATTGTTGACATTATCCTTGAGGTAAAAGGTTGGGAGGCAAAACTATAAGCCCCTATCTTTCTCTGTGTCCGACTAAAACTTCATACCCATAAATATTGCGTGAGTGTTAGCAATTGTGAAAGACTAAATAATGGTTGAGTATGTGGACTTGCTGAAAAGCTCTTATACTGACTCTTTCGGATGTTATGATAAATTACAATTGCTTCAATGAATGAGATTGTAGTTTTTTAGTTTTGAATGAAGTTTCTGATTCATACTTGAAACTTTGAATGAATTGTTACTTTAGCATAAGAAGTCATATGACAATATATATTTGTTGTTGTTATAAGAATGATCATGATGCCCTCATGTCTTTATTTTATTTTATCGACACCTCTATCTTTAAACATGTGGACATATTTTTCGATATCGGCTTCCGCTTGAGGACAAGCAAGGTATAAGCTTGGGGGAGTTGATACGTCCATTTTGCATCATGCTTTTATATCGATATTTATTGCATTATGGGCTGTTATTACACATTATGTCACAATACTTATGCCTATTCTCTCTTATTTTACAAGGTTTACATGAAGAGGGGGGTGCCGGCAGCTGGAATTCTAGGCTGGAAAAGGAGCAAATATTAGATACCTATTCCGCACAACTCCAAAAGTCCTGAAACTTCACGGGAGCACATTTCAGAATGTATAAAAAATATTGGGCGAAAGAAGTACCAGAGTAGGGCCACCCACCATCCACGAGGGTGGGGGGCGCCCTACCCCCTTGGGCGCGCCCCCTGCCTCATGTGCCCCCTGGCAGCCCTCTGGTGCCCATCTTCTGCTATATGAGGTCTTTCATCCGGGAAAAAATCATAAGCAAGCTCACAGGACGAAACTCCGCCGCCACGAGGCGGAACCTTGGCGGAACCAATCTAGGGCTCAGGCGGAGCTGTTCTGCCGGGGAAACTTCCCTCCGGGAGGGGGAAATCATCACCATTGATCCTCTCATCGGGAGGGGGTCAATCTCCATCAACATCTTCACCATCACCATCTCATCTCAAACCCTAGTTCATCTCTTGTATCCAATCTTTGTCCCAAAGCCTCAGATTGGTACCTGTGGGTTGCTAGTAGTGTTGATTACTCCTTGTAGTTGATGCTAGTTAGTTTATTCGATGGAAGATCATATGTTCAGATCCTTTATGCATATTAATACCCCTCTGATTATGAACATGAATATGATTTGTGAGTAGTTACATTTGTTCCTGAGGACATGGGAGAAGTCTTGCTATAAGTAGTCATGTGAATTTGGTATTCGTTCGATATTTTGATGAGATGTATGTTGTCTTTCCTCTAGTGGTGTCATGTGAACGTCGACTACATGACACTTCACCATTGTTTGGGCCTAGGGGAAGGCATTGGGAAGTAATAAGTAGATGATGGGTTGCTAGTGTGACAGAAGCTTAAACCCTAGTTTATGCGTTGCTTCGTAAGGGGCGGATTTGGATCCATATGTTTCATGTTATGGTTAGGTTTACCTTAATACTTCTTTTGTAGTTGTGGATGCTTGCAATAGGGGATAATCATAAGTTGGATGCTTGTCCAAGGAAGGGCAGTACCCATGCACCGGTCCACCCACATATCAAATTATCAAAGTATCGAACGTGAATCACATGAACGTGATGAAAACTAGCTTGACGATATTTCCCATGTGTCCTCGGGAGCGTTTTCCTTTATATAAGAGTTTGCCCAGGCTTGTCCTTTGCTACAAAAAGGATTGGGCCATATTGTTGCACCTTATTTACCTTTACTATTTGTTACTCGTTACAAATTACCTTATCACAAAACTACTTGTTACCGATAATGTCAGTGCTTGCAGAGAATACCTTGCTGAAAACTGCTTATCATTTCCTTCTGCTCCTTGTTGGGTTTAACACTCTTACTTATCGAAAGGACTACGATAGATCCCCTATACTTGTGGGTCATCAATCTACATCTTCAACACCTACATGAAGTCATCATCGACAAAACCCAAAGTTAGTTCATCCCTCTTAGGGGGGATATCACATCTAGGGGGAGCTTTACTCTAATCAATTGAGCTAAAGCAACTCTAATGGTGTGAACACAACAATGCTTTATGTAAAAGTGGCAACCCCACTTATGCTTAAATGATGAGTATGACCTATGATCAAATGTTCTCATTTGACTCCTCATTCAATATACTCATATATAGATGACCTGTGACAGCCTGGATTTTGCCTTCTCCCTTTTTCCGGACTTGCCTTCGCTCTTTTTCCGGACTTGGTTTTCACCGTGGTTTTTGCCCTGATTTGATTTGGGTTTTGAATCATTTCAAATGGACTTGTCACTTGGGCATATCCTTGACTTTCACCCAAGTGACCTATCTACCTTATTCTTCCAACAAATTCCTAAAATAATCAAATGAATATTTTTCCTAAAAGAAAAATATTCATTTTCCCCTCTGAAACTCACTTCAAAAACTTGCGCTCCAAAGCAATCTCAATTTTTCTTGCTCAGAAAAATCTGAGATAAATCATGAATATTCTTAGAGACCTGGCACACCTTCCCATGCAAAAATATTGCATCACTTTTTGTAATATTTTTTCTGTAGAAAATCTTTTCACTTCTGGTCCAGAAATGCACTTTTACAGCAAGTGCATTTTTCCTTTAGCTTTTGGCCTTGAGCTTTCTTGAGCTTAAACACCCTCCTAAGAAACCCTAAACCCCAGGAGATCAGCCCTAATGGCCTTCTAGAAGGTGCCAAACTTGGCGACCAAGTTTCTGGTCAGAAACTTGCCAGCTTAGTTGAGTCCAATCTGGTCGGCCTGGGTATGAGCCATCACCTCTCCTAGACGTAACACTGCACGGTCGAGTGCATAGAAAAGGTTTGGCCGCTCCTGGACGTCGTTTTGACCATGCCATCTTGGTGACCGCGCGAGGACATGGCGCCTGGCAGCGTCTCGACGCGCTCTGGCTGTCGTCTTGGCCTCTGTTTCGCGCGTGCTCGTTCTAGTGCTCGCCGCCGACTGCCGCACCGCGCCAAAAGCCTCGACCCATCACCCTTGATTGCTCCCCAGCACTCGCTGACGCCGGAGCCGCCGCAGCAAGCACAGGCGTCTCGCGTCCAAAACGCCATAGTGCGTGCATGCGCTTGTCCTCTTCTCCAACCGCCTCCTGTAATCGTCCGTGAGCGTGGGCATGCTCCTGCATTGACGCTGAGCCTTGCCCCCTCGCGTTGGAGCTTCTCGTCGATGTTCGCCGCGTGTCCAGAGCGCTCTGGCGGCGACACGCCCCCCTCTTGCTCCGGCTATATATAGCGTGCCCCTCCTCGTTTTCGAGCCAAGCCACACTCCACACAAACCCCACGAACACGTAGAACGATCGCAGCTTGGTTAGGCAGGCCTCTGGCCGTCGCCCCAACCCGAGGACTCCGGCGATCCCCGCAGGCCAGCCGCCGCTATCTGGTGCCTCACAAGCTCAAGCAACTGCTTGGGCGGAGCATTGGTGGTCCGTTGGTGCTGCCTGGACACCGCCAAGCCCTCGAAGCCGCCCCAGCCGTCGTCTTCAACCTCACCGGCGAACTTTGTCCACCACCGAAGCTTGTAGCTCAAGCGTGAGCCATTCCTTCCACCTCTTACCAAGCCATGGGTACGGGTAGGTGCGCCTCGAGCCCCGCTTCAATCCTATCCCTCTAGCCTAGCCCCAAACCCCCTCGTCGTCGGCGTGAGCCCCGGCGAAGCGCCGCCCCCCTCTGATCTTGATCCCCCTCTCTCTCCTAACGGGCGGCGCCCAGTGTCAGCCTCACCACTCGTGCCCGAAGCTGTACGAGTGGAGGCGCACTCCCGCTTTACGCCTTCGATGTCATCCCCCCCCAGATTTCTGTTTAATTCAAATTTAATTCAAAAATTTGACTAAACTTTGACCAGCCACCATTTCTAAACCATAAGTCCAAATGAATTGATTGTTTTTGCATTGTCTTTGTTACAGAAAGCTCTAGCAGCACACCAAAGGGTGGATTTTTATCTGCTGCCTAGAATTTCTGGTGATTTTCAGAATGTGTTTTGACATTTATTTTTGCGTTTTAAATTAGTTCAGAAGGAGAAGCTTGCCTTGAAGCAACCCAAGAGGAGTGTGATCCTCCTCTACACTAAGGCAAGCCACACCAGCATTTGGATGGTGTTATTTCAATATCCATGATTTTCTACTTGAATATGAGTTCTTATTTGCATTTCAAATTTGATAAATAAATTTGGTGAATTGTGATACGTCTGAACGTATCTATAATTTTTGATTTCTCCATGCTATATTATCTTCTGTTTTGGATGTTTATGGGCTTTATTATACACTTTTATATTATTTTTGGGACTAACCTATTAACCCAGAGCCCAGTGCCAGTTTCTGTTTTTTCCTTGTTTAGAGTACCGCAGAAAAGGAAAATCAAAAGGAGTCCAATTGACCTAAAACTTCACGGAACTTATTTTTGGAAGGAAAGCAACACACGAGACTTGGAGTACACGTAAGGGAAGCAACGAGGAAGCCACGAGGCAGGGGGCGCGCCCACCCGCCTGGGCGCACCCTCCACCCTCGTGGGCCCCTCGTGGCTCCCCTGACGTACTTCTTCCGCCTATATATATCCATATACCCTAAAACGATTGGCGAGCACAATAGATCGGGAGTTCCGCCGCCAGAAGCCTCCGTAGCCACCGAAATCCAATCTAGACCCGTTCCGGCACCCTGCCGGAGGGGGCAATCCCTCTCCGGTGGCCATCTTCATCATCCCAGTGCTCTCCATGACGAGGAGGGAGTAGTTCTCCCTCAGGGCTGAGGGTATGTACCAGTAGCTATGTGTTTGATCTCTCTCTCTCTCTCATGTTCTTGAGGTGGTACGATCTTGATGTATCGCGAGCTTTGCTATTATAGTTGGATCTTATGATGTTTTCTCCCCCCTCTACTCTCTTGTAATGGATTGAGTTTCCCCTTTTAAGTTATCTTATCGAATTGAGTCTTTAAATATTTGAGAACACTTGATGTATGTCTTGCCGTGCGTATCTGTGGTGACAATGGGATATCACGTGATTCACTTGATGTATGTTTTGGTGATCAACTTGCGGGTTCCGCCCATGAACCTATGCATAGGGGTTGGCACACGTTTTCGTCGTGATTCTCCGATAGAAACTTTGGGGCACTCTTTGAGGTTCTATGTGTTGGTTGAATAGATGAATCTGAGATTGTGTGATGCATATCATATAATCATACCCACGGATACTTGAGGTGACATTGGAGTATCTAGGTGACATTAGGGTTTTGGTTGATTTGTGTCTTAAGGTGTTACTCTAGTATGAACTCTAGGGCTGTTTGTGACACTTATAGGAATAGCCCAACAGATTGATTGGAAAGAATAACTTTGAGGTGATTTCATACCCTACCATAATCTCTTTGTTTGTTCTCCGCTATTAGTGACTTTGGAGTGACTCTTTGTTGCATGTTGAGGGATAGTTATGTGATCCAATTATGTTATTATTGTTGAGAGGACTTGCACTAGTGAAAGTATGAACCCTAGGCCTTGTTTCCTAGCATTGCAATACTGTTTACGCTCACTTTTATCATTAGTTACCTTGCTGTTTTTATATTTTTAGATTACAAAAACCTATATCTACTATCCATATACCACTTGTATCACCATCTCTTCGCCGAACTAGTGCACCTATACAATTTACCATTGTATTGGGTGTGTTGGGGACACAAGAGACTCTTTGTTATTTGGTTGCAGGGTTGCTTGAGAGAGACCATCTTCATCCTACGCCTCCTATGGATTGATAAACCTTAGGTCATCCACTTGAGGGAAATTTGCTACTGTCCAAGAAACCTCTGCACTTGGAGGCCCAACAACGTCTACAAGAAGAAGGTTGCATAGTAGACATCAAGCTCTTTTCTAGCGCCGTTGCCGGGGAGGTGAGTGCCTGAAGGTATATCTTTAGATCTTGCAATCTAATCTTTTTGTTTCTTGTTTTAGCACTAGTTTAGTTTATAAAATAAAACTACAAAAAAATGGAATTAAGTTTGCCTCATACGCTTCATCTTTTTAATATCTTTCGTGAGTATGATGGAAAGGAAAATTGTGCCAAAGTGTTAGAAGAAGAATGCATTAAAATGTTTGGCATTAAATCTTTGAATGATGAGCATGATTGCAATGTTGTTAGTATGAACTCCTTGAATATACATGGTACTAATGATGATTGCACTAGTTATGATGAAAATGTCTCCTATAAACATGTCAATTTTTGTGGAGTGCATTGGCTTTGTAAGTACACACCAAATAGGGAAGATAGATATTGCATGAGGCATAAGTACTTAGAAACTAAAATATTGCAAGAAAGGCTAGATGATTGTGCTGAAAATTTAAATTTTCTTGGTCGTACTTGTAAACTTTGCAATGAAAGTGGTCATTTAGCTATCCGATGAAAATTGTTTCATGATCTAATCTAGTCCAAAAATTGTGATGACTTGATTTCCCTTGCACATTATAATGAACTTAGTTTGCTTATGGGCTATGAAAAAATGAAACGTATAACTAACTATCTTCCAGAATTTGCCCATTATAAACTTTTTGGATTTGATCTAGAGGAAATTTATATGTATTGTGCGGTGAATTGTATTGAAAATCCTTATATTGCCAACTACATAAAGAAAAGAAAACAAATAGAAGATCAAGAGAATACTAATGAAAGGGAAGAGACTTCCCAATACCCTCCTATTATTTCTTATGATGAATCAGGTAATGAGGAAGAGCCTCCTATTCAACCAATCTCATTAATAAGGAGCTCCAAAAAGATGATTGAACCCACACATGATGTGGTGAAGAAGAAGAAAAGAAAAAGGAAGAGAGGTAAAAATATATCTCCCCTAAATAATGTTTCTGCTATTACTATTGTGCCTCATGAAAATGTAATTGTGGAAGATAATGATACTTCTTATGATCTTGAAAATCTTTTTGGCACTTGCTTGGAAGAATATGATAATTTCTATACTATTGGTGCTATCCATACTATTAATTATGATAGTGATTATCCTTATGATATGAAAAGGCCCAAGCTTGGGGATGCTATGTTTGATGAAGATGGTGTTTTTGAGAATATATTTGCTGCAATTAATGTTTGTCCCAAGCTTGGGGAAGCTATGTTTAATGAAGATGATATTTTTAGTCTCCCAAGTTTTGATATGCAAATTTATAATCATGATAGCCTGACTCCTACTTATGATGATTATATTGATGAAAGTGGGTTTGGAAGAGTGTCAACTTTAGGAAGTAATGATTCCACTATCTTGGAAGAGGTTTCAATCGATTATGATGAGAACAAAATTGTTACTTATGATAATTATTGTGATGATACATATGCTATACAAAGTAGTGATGATTATATTTATAAAAAATTCATGATTGTGATTACCCTTTTTCTGAACATTACTCTTTTAATGTGGAAACAATTTATAGTATTCGAGTTTCTTATGATATTTCCACTATTCTGAATGAGAAGAAATTTGCTTATGTAGAGAGTAGTAAATTGTCTATACTTGTAGATCATGAAAAGAATGCTTTAGGTGATGGTTATATTGTTGAATTCATTCATGATGCTACTGAAAATTATTATGAGGGGGGAACATATGCTTGTAGGAATTGCAATAATATCACGTTTCCTCTCTATGTGCTTAAAGTTTTGAAGTTATGCTTGTTTTACCTTCCTATGCAAGTTGATTCTTGTTCCCACAAGTTGTTTGCTCACAAAATACCTATGCATAGGAAGTGGGTTTGACTTAAATTTGCTAGTCATATTCTTCATGATGCTCTCTTTATCTTACAATTCTTATCTTTTATGTAAGCATCATTGAAATCATCATGCCTAGCTAGGGGCGTTAAACGATAGCGCTTGTTGGGAGGCAACCCAATTTTATTTTTGTTCCTTGCTTTTTGTTACTGTTTAGTAATAAATAATTCATCTAGCCTCTGTTTAGATGTGGTTTTATGCTTTTAATTAGTGTTTGTGCCAGGTAGAACCGTTGGGAAGACTTGGGGAAAGTCTTGTTGATCTTGCTGTAAAAAACAGAAACTTTAGCGCTCACGAGAATTGCTGCCATTTTTATTTGGAAAGTTCTATTTAGTTAATTATTTTTGAAGATGATTAATAGATAAATTCCTCACGTCCAGAAATTTATTTTAGAATTTTTGGGGTTCCAGAAATTTTCTTTAGTTACAGATTACTACAGACTGATCTGTTTTTGACAGATTCTGTTTTTCGTGTGTTGTTTGCTTATTTTAATGAATCTATGGCTAGTAAAAGAGTTTATAAACCATAGAGAAGTTGGAATATATTAGGTTTAACACCAATATAAATAAATAATGAGTTCATTACAGTACCTTGAAGTGGAGTTTTGTTTTCTTTCGCTAACGGAGCTTACGAGTTTTCTGTTAAGTTTTGTGTTGTGAAGTTTTGGGTAAAGATTTGATGGACTATGGAATAAGGAGTGGCAAGAGCCTAAGCTTGGGGATGCCCAAGGCACCCCAAGGTAATATTCAAGGACAACCAAGAGCCTAAGCTTGGGGATGCTCCGGAAGGCATCCCCTCTTTCGTCTTCGGTCATCGGTAACTTTACTTGGAGCTATATTTTTATTCGCCACATGATATGTGTTTTGGTTGGGGCGTCATTTTATTTTATTTTGTTTTGTTTTCTGTTTGAATAAAGTATCAAGATCTGAAATTATTAAATGGGAGAGTCTTCACATAGTTGCATAATTATTCGACTACTCATTGATCTTCACTTATATTTTTCGTAGTAGTTTGTCATTTGCGCTAGTGCTTCACTTATATCCTTTTAGAGCACGGTGGTGGTTTTATTTTATAGAAATAGATGAACTCTCATGCTTCACTTATATTATTTTTAGAGTCTTAAATAGCATGGTAAATTGCTTAAATAATCCTAATATGCTAGGCATTCAAGAATAGTAAAAACTTTCTTATGAGTGTTTTGAATACTAAGAGAAGTTTGATGCCTGATGATTGTTTTGAGATATGGAGGTGATAATATCAAAGTCGTGCTAGTTGAGTAGTTGTGAATTTGAGAAATGCTTGTGTTGAAGTTTGCAAGTCCCGTAGCATGCACATATGGTAAACGTTGTGTAACAAATTTGAAACATGAGGTGTTATTTGATTGTCTTCCTTATGAGTGTCGCGTAGTGCTTTGGTTTTTGATGACTTGTAGATTTTTGCAATAAGTATGTGAGTTCTTTATGACTAATGTTGAGTCCATGGATTATACGCACTCTCACCCTTCCATCATTGCTAGCCTCTTCGGTACCGTGCATTGCCCTTTCTCACCTTGAGAATTGGTGCAAACTTCACCGGTGCATCCAAACCCCGTGATATGATACACTTTTTCACACATAAACCTCCTTATATCTTCCTCAAAACAGCCACCATACCTACCTATTATGGCATTTCCATAGCCATTCCGAGATATATTGCCATGCAACTTTCCACCATTCCTTTTATCATGACATATTCATCATTGTCATATTGCTTAGCATGATCTTGTAGTTGACATAGTATTTGTGGCAAAGCCACCATTCATAATTTTCATACATGTCACTTGTCGTGGAATTGTCACGGCAGATGTCCTTAGTGTGAGGACTTAGTCGCGAGGCCAATGCATCTATGTGGTAGCTTGAGAGGGGTTGAGCGGGACGAGAGGCATGATGTTTTACCCAGGTTCGGCCCCTCACGGTGGAGGTAAAAGCCTACATCCTGCTTCATTGATATTGATGATGATGATCACGGTTACAAGAGTGCTCTATCTCGAGAGCTATTGTCTAAACCTAACTTGTCCAACTTGTGGAACTTGTGAATCTTGTCCCTTTTGGGGAGCCCTGCCCCTCTTTATATATGTTGAAGGGCGGGTTACATGTGGAGTCCTATTAGGATTAGGACTAGTCTGTCTTCTAATACAAACCGGATACAAGTCCAGGTCTTGACTCCTTGTAAGGGAAATATTATTCACATCTTTTCTCTTAAACCAGCCCACCATTAACATAAACCGGCCTTCTGGGCCTTGGGCCTTGTCATCCGTCTGTCCCGCCCGCTGGGTTACCAGTGAGTCATAATGTTTAGTCAGGTTGCTTGTAAACCGTCTGGTCAGTGCGGGTCACCGGTGAATTGCCAAGTCCGGCCGGGTTATACTTCCGGCCGGGTTACGCCGCGGGGTATATCCCCAACATTAGCCCCCAAGTTTAGCTTGGATTTATCCATGGTAAACTTATGCTGCAGAATAAACACAAGAACAAATTGAAGGGTTTCGTAGTAATTTCAAAAAATTTCCTACGCGCACACAGGATCATGTGATGCATAGCAACGAGAGGAGAGTGTTGTCTACGTACCCAACGCAGACCGACTGCGGAAGCGATGACACGACGTAGAGGAAGTAGTCGTACGTCTTCACGATCCAACCGATCAAGCACCGAAACTACGGCACCTCCGAGTTCGAGCACACGTTCAGCTCGATGACGATCCCCGGACTCCGATCCAGCAAAGTGTCGGGGAAGAGTTTCGTCAGCACGACGGCGTGGTGACGATCTTGATGAACTACAGCAGCAGGGCTTCGCCTAAACTCCGCTACAGTATTATCGAGGAATATGGTGGCAGGGGGCACCGCACACGGCTAAGGAATCGATCACCTGGATCAACTTGTGTCAACTTGTGTGTTTAGAGGTGCCCCTGCCTCCGTATATAAAGGAGCCAAGGGGGGAGGAGGCGCCGGCCAGGAGGAGGTGGCGCAGGAGGAGTCCTACTCCTACCGGGAGTAGGACTCCCCCCCCCCCAATCCTATTCCAACTAGGATTCCCAAGGGGGAAAGAGGGAGAGGGGTGGCCGGCCACCTCTCCTAGTCCTAATAGGACTAGGGGAAGGGGGGAGGCGCGCAGCCCCCTTGGGCTGCCCCTTTCTCCTTTCCACTAAGGCCCATGATGGCCCATATGGCTCCCGGGGGGTTCCGGTAACCTCCCGGTAACCCGGTAAAATCCCGATTTCACCCGGAACATTTCCGATGTCCAAACATAGACTTCCAATATATCAATCTTTATGTCTCGATCATTTCGAGACTCCTCGTCATGTCCGTGATCACATCCGGGACTCCGAACAACCTTCGGTACATCAAAATGCATAAACTCATAATATAACTGTCATCGTAACCTTAAGCGTGCGGACCCTACGGGTTCGAGAACAATGTAGACATGACCGAGACACGTCTCCGGTAAATAACCAATAGCGGGACCTGGATGCCCATATTGGCTCCTACATATTCTATGAAGATCTTTATCGGTCAGACCGCATAACAACATACGTTGTTCCCTTTGTCATCGGTATGTTACTTGCCCGAGATTCGATCGTCGGTATCCAATACCTAGTTCAATCTCGTTACCGGCAAGTCTCTTTACTCGTTCCGTAATACATCATCTCACAACTAACATATTAGTTGTAATGCTTGCAAGGCTTATGTGATGTGTATTACCGAGAGGGCCCAGAGATACCTCTCCGACAATCGGAGTGACAAATCCTAATCTCGAAATACGCCAACCCAACATTGACCATTGGAGACACCTGTAGTACTCCTTTATAATCACCCAGTTACGTTGTGACGTTTGGTAGTACCCAAAGTGTTCCTCCGGTAAACGGGAGTTGCATAATCTCATAGTCATAGGAACATGTATAAGTCATGAAGAAAGCAATAGCAACATATTAAACGATCGGGTGCTAAGCTAATGGAATGGGTCATGTCAATCAGATCATTCTACTAATGATGTGACCTCGTTAATCAAATAACAACTCATTGTTCATGGTTAGGAAACATAACCATCTTTGATTAACGAGCTAGTCAAGTAGAGGCATACTAGTGACACTCTGTTTGTCTATGTATTCACACATGTATTATGTTTCCGGTAAATACAATTCTAGCATGAATAATAAACATTTATCATGATTATAAGGAAATAAATAATAACTTTATTATTGCCTCTAGGGCATATTTCCTTCAGTCTCCCACTTGCACTAGAGTCAATAATCTAGATTACACTGTAATGAATCTAACACCCATGGAGCTTTGGTGCTGATCATGTTTTGCTCGTGGAAGAGGCTTAGTCAATGGGTCTGCAACATTCAGATCCGTATGTATCTTGCAAATCTCTATGTCTCCCACCTGGACTAGATCCCGGATGGAGTTGAAGCGTCTCTTGATGTGTTTGGTCCTTTTGTGAAATCTGGATTCGTTTGCCAAGGCAATTGCACCAGTATTGTCACAAAAGATTTTCATTGGACCCGATGCACTAGGTATGACACCTAGATCGGATATGAACTCCTTCATCCAGACTCCTTCATTTGCTGCTTCCGAAGCAGCTATGTATTCCGCTTCACATGTAGATCCCGCTACGACGCTTTGTTTAGAACTGCACCAACTGACAGCTCCACCGTTTAATGTAAACACGTATCCGGTTTGCGATTTAGAATCGTCCGGATCAGTGTCAAAGCTTGCATCAACGTAACCTTTTACGATGAGCTCTTTGTCACCTCCATATACGAGAAACATATCCTTAGTCCTTTTCAGGTATTTCAGGATGTTCTTGACCGCTGTCCAGTGATCCACTCCTGGATTACTTTGGTACCTCCCTGCTAAACTTATAGCAAGGCACACATCAGGTCTGGTACACAGCATTGCATACATGATAGAGCCTATGGCTGATGCATAGGGAACATCTTTCATATTCTCTCTATCTTTTGCAGTGGTCGGGCATTGAGTCTTACTCAATTTCACACCTTGTAACACAGGCAAGAACCCTTTCTTTGCTTGATCCATTTTGAACTTCTTCAAAATTTTGTCAAGGTATGTGCTTTGTGAAAGTCCAATTAAGCGTTTTGATCTATCTCTATAGATCTTAATGCCTAATATGTAAGCAGCTTCACCGAGGTCTTTTATTGAAAAACTTTTATTCAAGTATCCCTTTATGCTATCCAGAAATTCTATATCATTTCCAATCAGTAATATGTCATCCACATATAATATCAGAAATGCTACAGAGCTCCCACTCACTTTCTTGTAAATACAGGCTTCTCCGAAAGTCTGTATAAAACCAAATGCTTTGATCACACTATCAAAACGTTTATTCCAACTCCGAGAGGCTTGCACCAGTCCATAAATGGATCGCTGGAGCTTGCACACTTTGTTAGCTCCCTTTGGATCGACAAAACCTTCTGGTTGCATCATATACAACTCTTCTTCCAGAAATCCATTCAGGAATGCAGTTTTGACATCCATTTGCCAAATTTCATAATCATAAAATGCGGCAATTGCTAACATGATTCGGACGGACTTTAAGCATCGCTACGGGTGAGAAGGTCTCATCGTAGTCAATTCCTTGAACTTGCCGAAAACCTTTTGCGACAAGTCGAGCTTTGTAGACAGTAACATTACCATCAGCGTCAGTCTTCTTCTTAAAAATCCATTTATTCTCAATTGCTTGCCGATCATCGGGCAAGTCAACCAAAGTCCATACTTTGTTCTCATACATGGATCCCATCTCAGATTTCATGGCTTCAAGCCACTTTACGGAATCTGGGCTCACCATCGCTTCTTCATAGTTCGTAGGTTCATCATGATCTAGTAGCATGACCTCCAGAACAGGATTACCGTACCACTCTGGTGCGGATCTTACTCTGGTTGATCTACGCGGTTCGGTAGTATCTTGATCTGAAGTTTCATGATCATTATCATTGGCTTCCTCACTAACTGGTGTAGGTGTCACTGAAACAGTTTTCTGTGATGAACTACTTTCCAGTAAGGGAGCAGGTACAGTTACCTCGTCAAGTTCTACTTTCCTCCCACTCACTTCTTTCGAGAGAAACTCCTTCTCTAGAAATGATCCATTCTTAGCAACGAATGTTTTGCCTTCGGATCTGTGATAGAAGGTGTACCCAACAGTTTCCTTTGGGTATCCTATGAAGTCACATTTCTCCGATTTGGGTTCGAGCTTATCAGGTTGAAGCTTTTTCACATAAGCATCGCAGCCCCAAACTTTAAGAAACGACAACTTTGGTTTCTTGCCAAACCACAGTTCATAAGGCGTCGTCTCAACGGATTTTGATGGTGCCCTATTTAACGTGAATGCGGCCGTCTCTAAAGCATATCCCCAAAATGATAGTGGTAAAGAGATATCATAGATCGCACCATATCAAATAAAGTGCGGTTACGACGTTCGGACACACCATAACGATGTGGTGTTCCAGGTGGCGTGAGCTGTGAAACTATTCCACATTGTTTTAATTGAAGACCAAACTCGTAACTCAAATATTTGTCTCCGCGATCAGATCGCAGAAACTTTATTTTCTTGTTACGATGATTTTTCCACTTCACTCTGAAATTCTTTGAACCTTTCAACTATTTCAGACTTATGTTTCATCAAGTAGATATACCCATATCTGCTCAAATCATCTTGTGAAGGTCAGAAAACAACGATGCTTGCCACGAGCATCAGCACTCATTGGATCGCATACATCGGTATGTATTATTTCCAATAAGTCAGTAGCTCGTTCCATTGTTCCGGAGAACGGAGTTTTAGTCATCTTGCCCAAAAGGCACAGTTCGCAAGCATCAAGTGATTCATAATCAAGTGATTCCAAAATTCCATCAGTATGGAGTTTCTTTATGCGCTTTACACCAATATGACCTAAACGGCAGTGCTACAAACAAGTTGCACTTATCATTATTAACTTTGCATCTTTTGGTTTCAATATTATGATTATGTGTATCACTACGATCGAGATCCAATAAACTATTTTCATTGGGTGTGTAACCATATAAGGTTCTATTCATGTAAACAGAACAACAATTTATTCTCTTACTTAAATGAATAATCGTATTACAATAAACATGATCAAATCATATTCATGCTCAACGCAAACACCAAATAACACTTATTTAGGTTCAACACTAATCCCGAAAGTATAGGGAGTGTGTGACGATGATCATATCAATCTTGGAACCATTTCCAACACACATCGTCACTTCACCCTTAACTAGTCTCTGTTTATTCTGCAACTCCCGTTTCGAGTTACTAATCTTAGCAACTGAACTAGTATCAAATAATGAGGGTTTGCGATAAACACTAGTAAAGTACACATCAATAACATGTATATCAAATATACTTATGTTCACTTTGCCATCCTTCTTATCCGCCAATCACTTGGGGTAGATCCGCTTCCAGTGACCAGGCCCTTTGCAGTAGAAACACTTAGTCTCAGGCTTAGGATCAGACTTGGGCTTCTTCACTTGAGCAGCAACTTGCTTGCTGTTCTTCTTGAAGTTCCCCTTCTTCCTTCTGCCCCTTTTCTTGAAACTAGTGGTCTTGTCTACCATCAACACTTGATGTTTTTCTCGATTTCTACCTTCGTCAATTTCCGCATTACGAAGAGCTTGGGAATCGTTTCCGTTATCCCTTGCATGTCATAGTTCATCACGAAGTTCTACTAACTTGGTGATGGTGACTAGAGAATTCTGTCAATCACTATCTTATCTGGAAGATTAACTCCCACTTGATTCAAGCGATTGTAGTATTCAGACAATCTGAGCACATGCTCACTAGTTGAGCGATTCTCCTCCATCTTTTAGCTATAGAACTTGTTGGAGACTTCATATCTCTCAACTCGGGTATTTGCTTGAAATATTAGCTTCAACTCCTGGAACATCTCATATGGTCCATGACATTCAAAACGTCTTTGAAGTCCCGATTCTAAGCCGGTAAGCATGGTGCACTTAAACTATCAAGTAGTCATCATATTGAGCTAGCCAAACGTTCATAACGTCTGCATTTGCTCCTGCAATAGGTCCGTCACCTAGCCGTGCATTAAGGACATAATTCTTCTGTGCAGCAATGAGGATTTAACCTCAGATCACGGATCAAATCCGCAACATTGCTACTAACATTTTTCAACACAATTTTCTCTAGGAACATATCAAAATAAACACAGGGAAGCAACAACGCGAGCTATTGATCTACAACATGATTTGCAAAATACTACCAGGACTAAGTTCATGATAAATTTAAGTTCAATTTAATCATATTACTTAAGAACTCCCACTTAGATAGACATCCCTCTAATCCTCTAAGTGATCACGTGATCCAAATCAACTAAACCATGTCCGATCATCACGTGAGATGGAGTAGTTTTCAATGGTGAACATCGTTATGTTGATCATATCTACTATATGATTCATGCTCGACCTTTCGGTCTCCGTGTTCCGAGGCCATATCTGCATATGCTAGGCTCGTCAAGTTTAACCTGAGTATTCTGCGTGTGCAAAAACTGGCTTGCACCCGTTGTAGATGGACGTAGAGCTTATCACACCCGATCATCACGTGGTGTCTGGGCACGACGAACTTTGGCAACGGTGCATACTCAGGGAGAACACTTCTTGATAATTTAATGAGAGATCATCTTATAATGCTACCGTCAATCAAAGCAAGATAAGATGCATAAAAAGATAAACATCACATGCAATCAATATAAGTGATATGATATGGCCATCATCATCTCGTGCTTGTGATCTCCATCTCCGAAGCACCGTCATGATCACCATTGTCACCAGCGCGACACCTTGATCTCCATCGTAGCATCGTTGTCGTCTCGCCAATCTTATGCTTTCACGACTATCACTACCGTTTAGTAATAAAGTTAAGCATTACATCGCGATTGCATTGCATACAATAAAGCGACAACCATATGGCTCCTGCCAGTTGCCGATAACTTGGTTACAAAACATGATCATCTCATACAATAAAATTCAGCATCATGCCTTGACCATATCACATCACAACATGCCCTGCAAAAACAAGTTAGACGTCCTCTACTTTGTTGTTGCATGTTTTACGTGGCTGCTACGGGCTTAAGTAAGAACCAATCTCACCTACGCATCAAAACCACAACGATAGTTTGTCAAATAGACTCTGTTTTAACCTTCGCAAGGACCGGGCGTAGCCATACTTGGTTAAAAAAAGTTGGAGAGACAGTCGCCCGCAAGCCATCTCTGTGCAAAGCACGTCGAGGGAACCGGTCTCGCGTAAGCGTACGCGTAAGGTTGGTCTGGGTCGTCTCGTCCAACAATACCGCCGAACCAAAATATGACATGCTGGTAGGCAGTATGACTTGTATCGTCCACAACTCACTTGTGTTCTACTCGTGAATATAACATCAACATCAATAACCAGGCTCGGATGCCACTGAAGGGTTTCGTAGTAATTTCAAAAAATTTCCTACGCGCACACAGGATCATGTGATGCATAGCAACGAGAGGAGAGTGTTGTCTACATACCCAACGCAGACCGACTGCGGAAGCGATGACACGACGTAGAGGAAGTAGTCGTACGTCTTCACAATCCAACCGATCAAGCACCGAAACTACGGCACCTCCGAGTTCGAGCACACGTTCAGCTCGATGACGATCCCCGGACTCCGATCCAGCAAAGTGTCGGGGAAGAGTTTCATCAGCACGACGGCGTGGTGACGATCTTGATGAACTACAGCAGCAGGGCTTCGCCTAAACTCCGCTACAGTATTATCGAGGAATATGGTGGCAGGGGGCACCGCACACGGCTAAGGAATCGATCACCTGGATCAACTTGTGTCAACTTGTGTGTTTAGAGGTGCCCCTGCCTCCGTATATAAAGGAGCCAAGGGGGGAGGAGGCGCCGGCCAGGAGGAGGTGGCGCAGGAGGAGTCCTACTCCTACCGGGAGTAGGACTCCCCCCCCCCAATCCTATTCCAACTAGGATTCCCAAGGGGGAAAGAGGGAGAGGGGTGGCCGGCCACCTCTCCTAGTCCTAATAGGACTAGGGGAAGGGGGGAGGCGCGCAGCCCCCTTGGGCTGCCCCTTTCTCCTTTCCACTAAGGCCCATGATGGCCCATATGGCTCCCGGGGGGTTCCGGTAACCTCCCGGTAACCCGGTAAAATCCCGATTTCACCCGGAACATTTCCGATGTCCAAACATAGACTTCCAATATATCAATCTTTATGTCTCGATCATTTCGAGACTCCTCGTCATGTCCGTGATCACATCTGGGACTCCGAACAACCTTCGGTACATCAAAATGCATAAACTCATAATATAACTGTCATCGTAACCTTAAGCGTGCGGACCCTACGGGTTTGAGAACAATGTAGACATGACCGAGACACGTCTCCGGTCAATAACCAATAGCGGGACCTGGATGCCCATATTAGCTCCTACATATTCTACGAAGATCTTTATCGGTCAGACCGCATAACAACATACGTTGTTCCCTTTGTCATCGGTATGTTACTTGCCCGAGATTCGATCGTCGGTATCCAATACCTAGTTCAATCTCGTTACCGGCAAGTCTCTTTACTCGTTCCGTAATACATCATCTCACAACTAACATATTAGTTGTAATGCTTGCAAGGCTTATGTGATGTGTATTACCGAGAGGGCCCTGAGATACCTCTCCGACAATCGGAGTGACAAATCCTAATCTCGAAATACGCCAACCCAACATCGACCATTGGAGACACCTGTAGTACTCCTTTATAATCACCCAGTTACGTTGTGACGTTTGGTAGTACCCAAAGTGTTCCTCCGGTAAACGGGAGTTGCATAATCTCATAGTCATAGGAACATGTATAAGTCATGAAGAAAGCAATAGCAACATACTAAACGATCGGGTGCTAAGCTAATGGAATGGGTCATGTCAATCAGATCATTCTACTAATGATGTGACCTCGTTAATCAAATAACAACTCATTGTTCATGGTTAGGAAACATAACCATCTTTGATTAACGAGCTAGTCAAGTAGAGGCATACTAGTGACACTCTGTTTGTCTATGTATTCACACATGTATTATGTTTCCGGTAAATACAATTCTAGCATGAATAATAAACATTTATCATGATTATAAGGAAATAAATAATAACTTTATTATTGCCTCTAGGGCATATTTCCTTCACAAATTTGACAGGTTGTGCTCCGGGTTAAGAATTCTTGTAAACCGGTACCTGATCACCCTTAAGTCCTTGTTATTTCCTCCTTCTGGAAAGTCCGGGTCAACAAACCAGCTTCATAATCAATTTGCCGACATTGGTTTGTCACAGAGAAATATTGTGAAGAATAACTCCTTTGATTCAGCTCCCAATGCTTAACAAAAATATTATTATTTGAAATATTCATCTGATCTTCAGCCGGTTTAAGAATGTAGAACTTTGCCGGTTTAAGAATGTAGAACTTTGCCGGTTTAAGACTTGAACTTGCCGGTTTATCATTGCCGGTTTACAAATATTGATGGCACCGGGTCATAATTGTAGTTAACATCAAGCTTGAAAATATACCTCTTATATGCCTATCACTTGTAGCCCCCAAGTCTTAAGAAGGTAGCATAGCAACAACTTAAGACTTGCTTCAATATGAACGTCACAATCTTGAATAAATCCAGGTTGTTCATCTCAATCACCAGTCAAAACTGAGTATTCCACATATGTAGCCCCCAAGTGCCGGGTTATTATGCAATAATGAGCAGGGACTTTGTAAATATGATCATGTAAACTTGAGCAACAATATGTAGACCCCAAGGGCTAGCTCATTACGATGTGATGAGTTGGGTCTTTATAAATATAATCATGCTTCATTGAAAATAACATCATATGTTGTAACTCCGCCATGGGGCTTGAACCCACGTCCACAAGGTTAAGAGCTTTATGCTTTACCAACTGAGCAGTGGACCCTTGAATATAATGGATTAAGACTTGTGTACCTTGAATCATTGATAGGAGCAATTGGTAGCCCCCAAGGGCCGGCTCATTATGATGTGATGAGTCGGGTCTTCAATAAGGCTAGTCAAAATGACTTTGCATTAGCCCCCAAGTGTCATGGTGCATGCTTGCAGCGACATGAGACTTGCATATTTTGATGTAATCTCAACCTGAATAATGTAGCCCCCAAGTGCTGGGTCGTAAGCCTGCAACGACTTGGGACTATTCCTTTGTTGAATAAATCATATCCATTGATAAATAATAACCATCGCGCTGAAGCGACTTTGAAAACCTTAATCATAATATTGGTTATTGATAACCATAATAATAATAAAAATCCAGCCATGTTTGGCTATTTGAATATTTGAATAATATAATCCGGTTTAAAAACCTCAATCATTGAATATCATCATGAAAATCCAGCCAATTTTGGCTATGAAAGATATGAATACCTTACCAGTTGATAAGTAAATCCGGAGTTTAAATACTCGGTGACTCTTGTCCGATGGCGACATAATGCGCATTCATTGTAAGCCGGAATTTTTATAACCCGGCGGCTGATAGCCTTTGAGAAAATCCAAAATGGATAACCCTTTTGAAGCATCAATTTTGATGATGAGCTTGAATTTATATGTCATAATTCTGCAAATCCTGCACAAAGTGTAAATAACATATGCCCTGGCAATTTAACGTCGAAAGCCAGGGTGGGTACCACCCGAATGCATTCTTATCCTGCACACAAGTATATCACAAGAATCCTTGGCGGTTTACCGCAGGGTGGGTCATAATGCCCATATAGATAGCCAGGGTTTATAACCAAAGCTGTAATTGAAGATAATCAAATATGACATAGATGATACCTGTGACATTGAATCACCTCGTTGGTTTAACCAATTCTTGTAGTGAGGGTGGTAACCCCAATCTTGAGTATTGAGAACTCCTTCCTTAATTTGCCGGATTATGACAATAAACCGTACCGGGATATAATAAATGCCAGATTTTCCTTATAACACTGGCGACTTGTTAGTCAAAACCAGACCGGGTTAATGAATGCCCGATTATAACTGATCATGTACTGACAACTTGTAGTTGAAAGCCAAGCCGGGTCAAGGACGCCGGTTTATCAGAAGATATTATGAACCTCAACAAAGGCGAAAAAACTTGGCAAATAGAACTCAAAAAGAACATGCGAGGCTTTTTACGAGCTGCCAGGCTCCAAATCGAGGCTTTTCATGGGCTGCCAGGCCACTGAATTAACCATTTCACAAAGCCTCTTAAGATGGACCTCAATCTTTAACCAATCACGTTTTAACTTTGACAAGTTCAGGGTCTATGAGATTGACTGTCAAACGTTCGCGGGTCGTACCAGGTTTACCTGGGCGGAGTGACTTACTTAAAGAAGGCAGGTTAATCCAGGGTTTTAGGTGCGTACACCTAGCTTCCAAGCCTGGCTTGCTAGCCTATTACAAGGGTACAGACTCTTAGTTCGTTGCGAAGCAAAGAGCCCCCAAGTAACTTCCCTGGTGGCCTTACGCCGATCAAGAGGTGTAGCTATGGTTCGAATATGACCAAGCCCCCAAGTGATTTCCCTGGTGGCCTTACGCCGATCAAGAGGTGTGACTATGGTTCGAACATAGCCCCCAAGTGATATTATGAGTTATGCTCAAGGGATACCCATGTTTGAGCTATGCTGTGCAACAGACTCTCTTTGGCCCGTTATGATAATATCGGCTTGATAGCCTGATTACTGAAGTAACCAGAGCTATGCTTTTATGACAATATTGGCTTGATAGCTGGATCAATATGTAATCAGAACTCCGCTTTATAAACAGAAGCCCCCATGTGATCAATAATATGATAAGCCAATAAGGCAGGATAACCCATATTTGAACCGCGCGTCATGGCAACAGGTCCTCTTCGGCAACCTTTAACTTTTTGCAAGAGATAAATTCTTCTTGAACCGGGATTTTGAACCGGATATTGAGAGCGTCAGAGCTTTGCAAGAGATAGTTTCCTCTTAAACCGGATTGTAAACCAGATATTGGAGAGCTTTATTAAGACTGACGTCCCTTGAGGTGGATTTTAAACCGGATATTTGAGAGCTTCAACGCTTTATGGAAGAGAGATATCTCTTGAACCGGATCTTGAACCGACAATTTTCTGACGGCCTTTAAATTTTCATCAATATGGCGGTGTCCTCCAGAACCGGGTTATCATTCCTTCCAATGACCCGGAGTTCCCGAGTCATGTCATTGTAGCCCCCGAGTCTTAAGATTACTCGAGGAGTTGGCTTGAGACTCTCCATATTTGACCGTGATATAAACCGATATGAGTCCTTCAACAGCGCAATGTTAAAATAACCCCGTCCTGCATTGGAGAACTTACAAGCCAGAATAATTGCTCTTTTAAAGAAAATAATATAAAATATATGCTGGATGGATTTCACCTGATATGTTAGGCCGGAAACTATTCACCGTGGAGTTGATGATCACTGAAATCCATCACGGGTGAATCGACCGTAGGAGCAGAAAGATGAGCTGGTCACGGCGTTGTAAGCCGGTGCGGACAAGCAAGTTACCCTCCGCGTTGTAAGCTGGCATGGATGCATGAACCGGTCTCGCAGGTGGACGGGCGAGTCGTCCGTGGCGTTGTAAGACGGCATGGACGGGCGAGTTGGCCAGCGCGTTGGTGTAAAACCGAACTGCGGGGGACGGCGGCCTGTGCGTGCTTATTGGGCAATTTGCGTGGTCCTGACGAGTTGATGCAGACTGGACCGCCGTGCGGTGGCTTGTACATATCCATTGGGCAGCTTGCCTGAGCAGGTGTGACCTTGATATGCTTGGAGTAAATAATTGTCCTGATGTACTCAGACGATAGAAGATCTCATCATATCTGCCATGAACATGGAACCATTTGTCCTGGTATTTTTATGGGATGACCGTGGACGCTAATAAATAATGCTGAACATAGTCTGATGATTTTATGAAATACCACATCCGCTTGGTTGTCCTTTTGTTTTCCCTTGAAGTAATCATTGCCTTGGGATACGTGTCATACCAATTGAAGCCTTGCCACAAGTAGTACTAGTACTTGGTCGTATGCGTGCCACCATGAGCATGCATATACTTGAAACTTTATGGAAGCTCGCTGATTCACTTTATCTTTAAATTTTCTAGTCTGAATCACGCAAGACCACTGAACGTGTTTGGACAGGCATCGGAATGATTTGAGCTGCCTCCCGTAAGTGAGAATATCGTCCTTTTGTGCATCGGTCGGTGTCGTCCTTGTAAAGAAAGTTAACCCCGCTGCCCAACCTTCTCTGTTATCATGGTGTTGGCAACAGTGTAGCCAATATTGACAGCTCCAATCGCCCAAAAAAAATTGCAGACACAGGCGGCCGAAGCAACACAGCGGCTGAGCAGATGTGAGTCGAGGCCACAGCAGCAGAGCGAATCGAAGCAAGGCAGCCTACGGCAGGCGGGTCAGAGGAGCGGGCGGCTCACGGCAAGCCAATGGAGGCACGTTGGCAAGCCCGCCATGAAGGCGGCTTAGAAGCAGAATAGCAACAAGCGGGATATGGCAGAATGGTCGCAGGTTATGGCGGTTTTTTGGCGACTCTAGGCGCGGTAGAAGAAATAGCTGACTGAGTATTTTCCTTCCTTCAGGCACCCGGCTACAGTGGTTTGAAGAAACATGCAGAGTATGCGGGCGGGTCATAGGATCATAGCAGCGCAACTAGGCGTGATCGAGCTGACGCGGGGAGGCCCGCAGTGAGGCGGCTCTCATCACGACGCAAGGCGGCAGTGGTTGAAGAGGCCCTCAGCGAGGTGGAGTCCGGCGGGTTATAGCAGCGGCAGCTCAGGGCGACAAAGCAGAGGCGAGGTCGACTCAGGACCGGCTTGAAGCTATGAGGCTGACTCGGAGGCGAAGCTGCCGGGCTGACTCAGAGGCGAATGCAGCGCGAGGCCATAGAGGCGGCACGAGGTGCAGCGGTGGAAACAGCCAGGCGGCTTGGAGGCACAGCGGCGGGTCGGCGAGGCAGCACCTCAGAGCAATCACAACGAGAAACGGCAGGGCCGGCTCGGCGGCATACTAGCCACGATAGGGAAGGCGATATAAGCCAACAACCACATAGCCTGTCCGGAGCCACGTGAGGCACGATGGTCATGGGGCCGGAACGATGGCGGAGGCGGGCGCCTCAAGGCGAGGACACGGGCGCGGTTCGATGGACGAGTCCGGGTCATGGCCGACCCTGTTTCTGGGTCATGAGAGTGAATCCACCCCCGTGTTTTCCTTCGAATCATGGGCTTCCTTTTCTTTAACAGTTTGTCTAATTCACATCAAGATATTATTTAAGAATATCATGTCTAAACTCTCACAAATATATAATTTCTTTAATACTGTTGGCGCAGTCCGGTTTAATCCCAGTATCTTTCCGTGTTATACACAGACATCGTGTAATCCTCTTGCCTTGGATGGATTGGACTTATCCCTTATTGGACCATCAGCAATGATTTTCTTACCGTGCGGTGCCTTTGGTTGACTTCACGCGCAACGCTGTAGCTAATCTGTGTACGTATACACATACTACTTTAGGAACTCATCATCACATAATGACAAGAGCACACCCCTAGAGCAGCTGCATGTCCAATCGACTTCTTTCTCTGATCATAAACGGATCGAGTCTTAGCACACTTCAGATTCATCGCCGATTTGTGGTAGCAGTCAATGGCCACCGCGAGCTAACCCAGATTGTACGGATCATCCGCGATGACTCCCAAACTGCCGACGAAATTCTTTCTTTGAGCCTGACTCTTTGAATCGGAATTGATGTAGATCCTTCTTCATCCGGCAAATTATGAGCTTCTCGATCCCTAGGAAAGCTCCCTTCAAGAACTCAACACCACTGTGCGCGAGCCTCACGGTGGGTGCCAACTGTCGTGGAATTGTCTCGGCAGATGTCCTTAGTGTGAGGACTTAGTCGCGAGGCCAACACATCTATGAGGTAGCTTGAGAGGGGTTGAGCGGGACGAGAGGCACGATGTTTTACCCAGGTTCGGCCCCTCACGGTGGAGGTAAAAACCTACATCCTGCTTCATTGATATTGATGATGATGATCACGGTTACAAGAGTGCTCTATCTCGAGAGCTATTGTCTAAACCTAACTTGTCCAACTTGTGGAACTTGTGAATCTTGTCCCTTTTGGGGAGCCCTGCCCCTCTTTATATATGTTGAAGGGCGGGTTACATATGGAGTCCTATTAGCATTAGGACTAGTCTATCTTCTAATACAAACCGGATACAAGTCCGGGTCTTGACTCCTTGTAAGGGAAATATTATTCACATCTTTTCTCTTAAACCAGCCCACCATTAACATAAACCGGCCTTCTGGGCCTTGGGCCTTGTCATCCGTCTGTCCCGCCCGCCGGGTTAACAGTGAGTCATAATGTTTAGTCAGGTTGCTTGTAAACCGTCTGGTCAGTGCGGGTCGCCGGTGAATTGCCAAGTCCGGCCGGGTTATACTTCCGGCCGGCTTACGCCGCGGGGTATATCCCCAACATCACTCTTCATTCATTGCATATCCCGGTACACCGCCGGAGGCATTCATATAGATTCATCTTTTGTTCTAGTATCGAGTTGTAATCATTGATTTGTAAATAAATAGAAATGTGATGATCATCATTAATAGAGCATTGTCCCAAAAAAAAGAAAGGCAAAAAGGCCAAAAAATAAAAAAATAAAAGGGACAATGCTACTATCCTTTTTTCCACACTTGTGCTTCCAAGTAGCACCATGATCTTTATGATAGAGAGTCTCTTGTTTTGTCACTTTCATATACTAGTGGGAATTTTTCATTGTAGAACTTGGCTAGTATATTCCAACAATGGGCATCCTCAAGTGCCCCAGGTCTTCGTGAGCAAGCAAGTTGGATGCACACCCACTTAGTTTCTTTTGTTGAGCTTTCATACATTTATAAGCTCTAGTGCATCCGTTGCATGGCAATCCCTACTCCTTGCATTAACATCAATCGATGGGCATCTCCATAGCTCATTGATTAGCCTCGTTGATGTGAGACTTTCTCCTTTTTGTCTTCTCCACATAACCCCCATCATCATATTCTATTCCACCCATAGTGCTATATCCATGGCTCGCGCTCATGTATTGCGTGAAAATTTATAAAGTTTGAGATTACTAAAGTATGAAACAATTGCTTGGCTTGTCATCGGGGTTGTGCATGATGAGAGCATTCTTGTGTGACTAAAATGGAGCATGACTAAACTATATGATTTTGTAGGGATGAACTTTCTTTGGCCATGTTATTTTGAGAAGACATGATTGCTTAGTTAGTATGCTTGAAGTATTATTGTTTCTATGTCAATATAAAAATTTTGTCTTGAATCTTATGGATCTGAATATTGATACCACAATTAAGAAGAATTACATTGAAATTATGCCAAGTAGCACTCCGCATCAAAAATTCTGTTTTTATCATTTACCTACTCGAGGACGAGCATGAATTAAGCTTGGGGATGCTGATACGTCTGCAACATATCTATAACTTTTAATTGCTCCATGCTATATTATCTTCTGTTTTGGATGTTTATGGGCTTTATTATACACTTTTATATTATTTTTGGGACTAACCTATTAACCCAGAGCCCAGTGCCAGTTTCTGTTTTTTTCCTTGTTTTAGAGTATCGCAGAAAAGGAAAATCAAACGGAGTCCAATTGACCTGAAACTTCACGGAACTTATTTTTGGAAGGAAAGCAACACGGGATACTTGGAGTCCACGTAAGGGAAGCAACGAGGAAGCCACGAGGCAGGGGGCGCGCCCACCCCCTGGGCGCGCCCTCCACCCTCGTGGGCCCCTCGTGGCTCCCCTGACGTACTTCTTCCGCCTATATATATCCATATACCCTAAAACGATCGGGGAGCATAATAGATCGGGAGTTCCGCCACCAGAAGCCTCCGTAGCCACCGAAAACCAATCTAGACCCGTTCCAGCACCCTGCCGGAGGGGGCAATCCCTCTCCGGTGGCCATCTTCATCATCCTGGTGCTCTTCATGACGAGGAGGGAGTAGTTCTCCCTCGGGTCTGAGGGTATGTACCAGTAGCTATGTGTTTCATCTCTCTCTCTCTCTCTCTCTCTCTCTCTCTCTCGTGTTCTTGAGGTGGTACGATCTTGATGTATCACGAGCTTTGCTATTATAGTTGGATCTTATGATGTTTTCTCCCCCTCTACTCTCTTGTAATGGATTGAGTTTCCTCTTTGAAGTTATCTTATCGGATTGAGTCTTTAAAGATTTGAGAACACTTGATGTATGTCTTGTCGTGCGTATCTGTGGTGACAATGGGATATCACGTGATTCACTTGATGTATGTTTTGGTGATCAACTTGTGGGTTCCGCCCATGAACCTATGCATAGGGGTTGGCACACGCTTTCGTCGTGATTCTCCGGTAGAAACTTTGGGGCACTCTTTGAGGTTCAATGTGTTGGTTGAATAGATGAATCTGAGATTGTGTGATGCATATCGTATAATCATACCCACAGATACTTGAGGTGACATTGGAGTATCTAGGCGACATTAGGGTTTTGGTTGATTTGTGTCTTAAGGTGTTACTCTTGTATGAACTCTAGGGCTGTTTGTGACACTTATAGGAATAGCCCAACGGATTGATTGGAAAGAATAACTTTGAGGTGATTTCGTACCCTACCATAATCTCTTTGTTTGTTCTCCGCTATTAGTGACTTTGGAGTGACTCTTTGTTGCATGTTGAGGGATAGTTATGTGATCCAATTATGTTATTATTGTTGAGAGGACTTGCACTAGTGAAAGTATGAACCCTAGGCCTTGTTTCCTAGCATTGCAATACCGTTTACGCTCACTTTTATCATTAGTTACATTGCTATTTTTATATTTTCAGATTACAAAAACCTATATCTACTATCCATATACCACTTGTATCACCATCTCTTCGCCGAACTAGTGCACCTATACAATTTACCATTGTATTGGGCGTGTTGGGGACACAAGAGACTCTTTGTTATTTGGTTGCAGGGTTGCTTGAGAAAGACCATCTTCATCCTACGCCTCCTATGGATTGATAAACCTTAGGTCATCCACTTGAGGGAAATTTGCTACTGTCCTACAAACCTCTACACTTGGAGGCCCAACAATGTCTACAAGAAGAAGGTTGTGTAGTAGACAACAAATTGTTAGTTACCTTATTATGCATGATATGCTTGTTTTAGTTCCTAGTTGAATGCATGAACTTGTTTGGTTAAGTAGAGTAAGATTTTGCACTATGCATATTGCTATGGAAATTAATGGTAGTAGTTTTTACTAAGTGATATTTTCATTTAAATAAAGAACTAATAAAAATATAGCTTGAGGATAAAAATGAGTTATAACCAGAGGGTTTTGGTCTTTAGTGTTGCAAGATAGTTATGTGGTTAAGTTTGATCCATGAATATGAGTTGTTTGCTTTGCCTGGCGAGTAGTTGCTTGAAATTTTTTATATCATGTTATTGATAAAAAGTTTTTATCAAAGTTGAATTGGATTAAGTTCAACTTGAATATGATGTTGATCACATCATGGTGCCACTGAATCGGGTTTCTAGTTCAGTGGGACCACATTTACCTAATGGGAAGGTCTTGATTCGGTCCTTTGTTGTGGCTCTCACCGGCGCCTCCCGCGAGGGAAGGTTATGGGCGTGCATTCCCTGGCCCGGTAAGCAGACATAACCTTGTGTGCTCGTTTTTGTTTTTATGGTTCCTTGTCCCCGTTTGGGACCATTTTGCCACGACGGTGGCCGTTGGTGTCTTTGGTAGACACGGGGCCACCCAAGACCTATCCCGGAGAGGGAGATGGTCGGAGTGGCCGGGGAGAGTGCATGACAAAGGGAGGGTTTCGTCGGAATATTTTGGTCCACCCAAATGGGAGTACGATGCCAGGTATTCCGTAGTGTGGGTAAAGTGCGCTACCTCTGCAGAGTGTATTTAATCTATCGATAGCCGCACCCTCGGTTATGGGCAAGACTCGGGAGTAAGTCACACCATGGATCAACTTTTATAATAAATCTTGCAAACTAAATGATTGTTGTGATGCATTGTTTCGTGTTGAACCTTGAACACTCGAGGTGTTTATGAGTAATTGATTTCAGGTGTGACCCTGGTGTGGTCACCATTTGGTTACGAGGTAACCGTCTGGTAAGCGAGTCCGTGTGACTCGGTGCACTGTTTGGCTGCATTGCATCTGTAGTATTTCTTGCATTGATTTAACCTGATTAATTATCATGATATTGTCTGTCATCATGCCTATGTTTCTTGTGAGCTTGCAAGTACATTCAATGTACTGATCTGGCGTGTTATGCCAGCTTTCAGGCAAGTCGATTCGCAATGGAGCGCACCTCGTGCCTAGGCCATGTCCACGTCGGTGTCCCTGTGGTATGGAGTTCCACTTCGTCGTCTTCCACTGCCGCGTAGTTCGCGTGATCGAGGCCCCAGCCATGTTCATTAAATAATGTACATACTGTCCAGTAGCACTGTGTGTGCCGCTTGGCCTCGTATCTCGATGTAATATCAGACCTATGTATTCCACTAGTATCAATAAAGCGGTTGTTTCTGTACCATGTTGTTGTGTATTGCCAGAAGACTCGATCTCTGGGCTGGCAATGCAGGGTAAACCGGTTGCTCTGAGCCAGGGTGCCACAACGCTTGGTATCAGAGCCGCGCTGATTGTAGGACACGCTAGACCGATAGTGCGTTAGCAAAACGGTAGATAGCTTCGTTTGAGTGCCGATAGTCATAGAAATTGGTTGTGCATTGCATGCATGTTTACTTGTTGTTATTACTAATCGTATGGTTTGTGAGTGTAGATGGCACCAGTACCATTCTTGTACCATCCCGAGCCAGCTCCGTACACATCGCCGCACCTGCTTCAGAACATGTGGCGACGACTCTATCCAGAGGGCGTTGATCCGGAGTATAAGGTGTATCGCAAGCATCTGGCCGGTGCATTGTATGAGTACTATGCTGAGGTCACTCTACACCACAGTACCCCATCCGGCGCATACACTCGTTCGACTAAGGGTGGTCTTGCTTCTATGCCATCTCAGGCGGTTCAGTTTGCTGCTATCGAGGCTCTTGTAGACTTGCGCTACAATGAGGTTTGCATGCACACCCACCCTGGTCTTTTCTACTACCCATCTCTGCACGAGAATGGGCGTATCCGTTTTCCTTTGATTAATTCAGCGTGCGATCGTCCCACTAGCCACCTTTATCGCTACATCACTGCTAGTTATCTCCTTAACTATGAGTTAGCTCGGGAGCTTACACGCGCTCGCGCAGCTCTCGCGGCTGCTCGTATGAGGAACCCTCTGCCCGCTGTCATCTATACTTCTGCTCCAGTTCCTCCCACCTCTGTTCCTCCGACGACCTTGCAGGGTACCGTTAACCCTCTCACGGTGAACCCTTGCAGCGCTCCTGCTGCATGGTCTTCTCTTGTTGCTACTCCTGCCGCTCCTATGCTTAGATCCCATCCCTCGCCTGCCCCTGAGGAGAGCCCTCAAGGCAGCGCCAGTGCACCTCTCTTCCCCCGGAGATCTCTACTATCAATTCAGGATCTGGGTCCGGCTTAGGAGACGAGCCTGCAGTAGAACCATCCAAGCAGTAGATTGTTAGTGTATCGTTGTAGTCATGAGCATGATGTATGGCTGTAATCGCACTTGTCATGATGCGTAGTTTCATGTAGGAGGGTAGTAGACCCGTTGTGATGTTTACTTTCATGTTGGGACTATGTATAATTATGTTGGACTCTTTTATTCGACTTGGTTTTCATTCGCTGTTTTATTCCGGGATTTGTCATTGGCTTTTTCCCCATTTTGGAATTTTCTCATCATGGTTGTTATGTATTGGGAAAACGAAAAATAGGATGACGCGTGGAGGCAGCACCAGACAAGCTGGTGAGGATGTCCCTGTCCGTCGCTCCGCAAGACAGGCAGGACATTCCCCTGAGCCATACCAGCCACCTCCGCCTCCACCGCCACAACCGCCTTCCACCGAGCAAATCCTGCGAATGTTTGAAGAAAGAAGGAGCAACGATCTGCTAGAAATATTGAAAAGTATACAAGTTATGGTTGGGCAGAATGGAAACCAGAATGGCCATCATTCCAAGCTGTCAGATTTTCAGCGACCTAAGCCTCCCAGTTTCAGCCACGCTACTGATCCTTTGGATGCCAACGACTGGCTAAGGACTATTGAGAGGAAATTGGAGATTGCTCACAGTGAAGAAGGAGACAAGGTTCCCTTCGCAACACATTATCTCGAAGGAGTTGCCGCTATATGGTGGGATAATGCCAAAACAATATGGCCTATAGACGAGGAAATTACTTGGACAAAATTCAAGGATCATTTCCGCAAGTATCATATTCCCACCGGAGTCATGAAGATCAAGCAACGCAAATTTCTCGCTCTCACTCAAGGCAGCATTGTTGGGTTTCGTAGTAATTTCAAAAAATTTCCTACGCACACGCAAGATCATGTGATGCATAGCAACAAGATGGGAGAGTGTTGTCTACGTACCCACGCAGACCGACTGCGGAAGCGTTGACGCAACGTAGAGGAAGTAGTCGTACGTCTTCACGATCCAACCGATCAAGTACCGAAACTACGGCACCTCCGAGTTCGAGCACACGTTCAGCTCGATGACGATCCCCGGACTCCGATCCAGCAAAGTGTCAGGGAAGAGTTCTGTCAGCACGACGGCGTGGTGACGATCTTGATGCACTACAGCAGCAGGGCTTCACCTAAACTCCGCTACAGTATTATCGAGGAATATGGTGGCTGGGGGCACCGCACACGGCTAAGGAATAGATCACGTGGATCAACTTGTGTGTTCTAGGGTGCCTCTACCTCAGTATATAAAGGACTAGAGGGGGAGGCTGGCCGGCCAAGGTGTGGCGCACCAGGAGAGTCCTACTCCCTCAGGGAGTAGGATCCCCCCCCCAATCCTAGTTGGAATAGGATTCGTGGAGGGGGAAAAGAGAGGGAGGGGGCCGGCCACCTCTCCTAGTCCTAATAGGACTAGGGGAAGGGGGAGGCGCACAGCCCATGTAGGGCTGCCTCTTCTCTTTTCCACTAAGGCCCATCATAGCCCATTTAGCTCCCGGGGGGTTCCGGTAACCTTCCCGGTACTCCGGTAAAATCCCGATTTCACCCGGAACACTTCCGATATCTAAACATAGGCTTCCAATATATCAATCTTTATGTCTCGACCATTTCGAGACTCCTCGTCATGTCCGTGATCACATCCGGGACTCCGAACAACCTTCGGTACATCAAAATGCATAAACTCATAATATAACTGTCATCGTAACCTTAAGCGTGCGGACCCTACGGGTTCGAGAACAATGTAGACATGACCGAGACACGTCTCCGGTCAATAACCAATAGCGGGACCTGGATGCCCATATTGGCTCCTACATATTCTACGAAGATCTTTATCGGTCAGACCGCATAACAACATACGTTGTTCCCTTTGTCATCGGTATGTTACTTGCCCGAGATTCGATCGTTGGTATTCCAATACCTAGTTCAATCTCGTTACCGGCAAGTCTCTTTACTCGTTCCGTAATACATCATCTCACAACTACCTCATTAGTTGCAATGCTTGCAAGGCTTATGTGATGTGCATTACCGAGAGGGCCCAGAGATACCTCTCCGACAATCGGAGTGACAAATCCTAATCTCGAAATACGCCAACCCAACATCTACCTTTGGAGACACCTGTAATGCTCCTTTATAATCACCCAGTTATGTTGTGACGTTTGGTAGCACCCAAAGTGTTCCTCCGGCAAACGGGAGTTGCATAATCTCATAGTCATAGGAACATGTATATGTCATGAAGAAAGCAATAGCAACATACTAAACGATCGGGTGCTAAGCTAATGGAATGGGTCATGTCAATCAGATCATTCAACTAATGATGTGACCTCGTTAATCAAATAACAACACTTTGTTCATGGTTGGGAAACATAACCATATTTGATTAACGAGCTAGTCAAGTAGAGGCATACTAGTGACACTAAGTTTGTCTATATATTCACACATGTATTATTGTTCCAGTTAATACAATTCTAGCATGAATAATAAACATTTATCATGATATAAGGAAATAAATAATAACTTTATTATTGCCTCTAGGGCATATTTCCTTCAGTCTCCCACTTGCACTAGAGTCAATAATCTAGATTACACAGTAATGATTCTAACACCCATGGAGCCTTGGTGCTGATCATGTTTTGCTCGTGGAAGAGGCTTAGTCAACGGGTCTGCAACATTCAGATCCGTATGTATCTTGCAAATCTCTATGTCTCCCACCTGGACTAGATCCCGGGTGGAATTGAAGCGTCTCTTGATGTGCTTGGTTCTCTTGTGAAATCTGGATTCCTTTGCCAAGGCAATTGCACCAGTATTGTCACAAAAGGTTTTCATTGGACCTGATGCACTAGGTATGACACCTAGATCGGATATGAACTCCTTCATCCAGACTCCTTCATTTGCTGCTTCCGAAGCAGCTATGTACTCCGCTTCACATGTAGATCCCACTACGACGCTTTGTTTAGAACTGCACCAACTGACAGCTCCACCGTTTAATGTAAACACGTATCCGGTTTGCGATTTAGAATCGTCCGGATCAGTGTCAAAGCTTGCATCAACGTAACCATTTACGACGAGCTCTTTGTCACCTCCATATACGAGAAGCATATCCTTAGTCCTTTTCAGGTATTTCAGGATGTTCTTGACCGCTGTCCAGTGATCCACTCCTGGATTACTTTGGTACCTCCCTGCTAGACTTATAGCAAGGCACACATCAGGTCTGGTACACAGCATTGCATACATGATAGATCCTATCGCTGATGCATAGGGAACATCTTTCATATTCTCTCTATCTTCTGCAGTGGTCGGGCATTGAGTCTTACTCAATTTCACACCTTGTAACACAGGCAAGAATCCTTTCTTTGCTTGATCCATTTTGAACTTCTTCAAAGTTTTGTCAAGGTATGTTGTTTGTGAAAGTCCAATTAAGCGTTTTGATCTATCTCTATAGATCTTGATGCCTAATATGTAAGCAGCTTCACCGAGGTCTTTCATTGAAAAACTCTTATTCAAGTATCCCTTTATGCTATCCAGAAATTCTATATCATTTCCAATCAGCAATATGTCATCCACATATAATATCAGAAATGCTACAGAGCTCCCACTCACTTTCTTGTAAATACAGGCTTCTCCAAAAGCCTGTATAAAACCAAATGCTTTGATCACACTATCAAAACGTTTATTCCAACTCCGAGAGGCTTGCACCAGTCCATAAATGGATCGCTGGAGCTTGCACACTTTGTTAGCTCCCTTTGGATCGACAAAACCTTCTGGTTGCATCATATACAACTCTTCTTCCAGAAATCCATTCAGGAATGCAGTTTTGACATCCATCTACCAAATTTCATAATCATAAAATGCGGCAATTGCTAACATGATTCAGACAGACTTAAGCATCGCTACGGGTGAGAAGGTCTCATCGTAGTCAATCCCTTGAACTTGCCGAAAACCTTTTGCAACAAGTCGAGCTTTGTAGACAGTAATATTACCGTCAGCATCAGTCTTCTTCTTGAAGATCCATTTATTCTCAATTGCTTGCCGATTATCGGGCAAGTCAACCAAAGTCCATCCTTTGTTCTCATACATGGATCCCATCTCAGATTTCATGGCTTCAAGCCACTTTGCGGAATCTGGGCTCACCATTGCTTCTTCATAGTTCGTAGGTTCATCATGATCTAGCATCATGACTTCCAGAACGGGATTACCGTACCACTCTGGCGCGGATCTTACTCTGGTTGATCTATGAGGTTCAGTAGTATCTTGTTCTGAAGTTTCATGATCATTATCATTGACTTCCTCACTAACTGGTGTAGGTGTCACAGAAACAGTTTTATGTGATGTACTATTTTCCAATAAGGGAGCAGGTACAGTTACCTCGTCAAGTTCTACTTTCCTCCCACTCACTTCTTTCGAGAGAAACTCCTTCTCTAGAAAGTTTCCGAATTTAGCAACATAAGTCTTGCCTTCGGATTTGTGATAGAAGGTGTATCCAATAGTTTCCTTTGGATATCCTATGAAGACACATTTCTCCGATTTGGGTTCGAGCTTATCAGGTTGAAGCTTTTTCACATAAGCATCGCAGCCCCAAACTTTTAGAAACGACAACTTTGGTTTCTTGCCAAACCACAGTTCATAAGGTGTCGTCTTAACGGATTTTGATGGTGCCCTATTTAACGTGAATGCGGCCGTCTCTAGAGCGTATCCCCAAAACGATAGCGGTAAATCAGTAAGAGACATCATAGATCGCACCATATCCAGTAAAGTACGATTACGATGTTCGGACACACCATTACGCTGAGGTGTTCCGGGTGGCGTGAGTTGCGAAACTATTCCACAATTTTTCAAATGTACACCAAACTCGTAACTCAAATATTCTCCTCCACAATCAGATCGTAGAAACTTTATTTTCTTGTTACGATGATTTTCAACTTCACTCTGAAATTCCTTGAACTTTTCAAATGTTTCAGACTTATGTTTCATTAAGTAGATATACCCATATCTGCTTAAATCATCTGTGAAGGTGAGAAAATAACGATATCCGCCACGAGCCTCAATATTCATCGGACCACATACATCTATATGTATGATTTCCAACAAATCTGTTGCTCTCTCCATAGTTCCGGAGGACGGTGTTTTGGTCATCTTGCCCATGAGGCACGGTTCGAAGTACCAAGTGATTCATAATCAAGTGGTTCCAAAAGTCCATCAGTATGGAGTTTCTTCATGCGCTTTACACCGATATGACCTAAACGGCAGTGCCACAAATAAGTTGCACTCTCATTATCAACTCTGCATCTTTTGGCTTCAACATTATGAATATGTGTGTTACTACTATCGACTTTCAACAAGAATAGACCACTCTTCAAGGGTGCATGACCATAAAAGATATTACTCATATAAATAGAACAACCATTATTCTCTGATTTAAATGAATAACCGTCTCGCATTAAACAAGATCCAGATATGATGTTCATGCTCAACGCTAGCACCAAATAACAATTATTTAGGTCTAATATTAATCCCGAAGGTAGATGTAGAGGTAGCGTGCCGACCGCGATCACATCAACTTTGGAACCGTTTCCTACGCGCATCGTCACCTCGTCCTTAGCCAATCTTCGCTTAATCCGTAGCCCCTGTTTCGAGTTGCAAATATTAGCAACAGAACCAGTATCAAATACCCAGGTGCTACTGCGCGCATTAGTAAGGTACACATCAATAACATGTATATCACATATACCTTTGTTCACCTTGCCATCCTTCTTATCCGCCAAATACTTGGGGCAGTTCCGCTTCCAGTGACCAGTCTGCTTGCAGTAGAAGCACTCAGTTTCAGGCTTAGGTCCAGACTTGTGTTTCTTCTCTTGAGCAGCAACTGGCTTGCCGTTCTTCTTGAAGTTCCCCTTCTTCTTTCCTTTGCCCTTTTTCTTGAAACTAGTGGTCTTGTTGACCATCAACACTTGATGCTCCTTCTTGATTTCTACCTCCGCAGCTTTCAGCATCGCGAAGAGCTCGGGAATAGTCTTGTTCATCCCTTGCATATTATAGTTCATCACGAAGCTCTTGTAGCTTGGTGGCAGTGATTGAAGAATTCTGTCAATGACGCAATCATCTAGAAGATTAACTCCCAATTGAATCAAGTGATTATTATACCCAGACATTTTGAGTATATGCTCACTGACAGAATTGACCTCCTCCATCTTGCAGCTATAGAACTTATTGGAGACTTCATATCTCTCAATCCGGGCATTTGCTTGAAATATTAACTTCAACTCCTGGAACATCTCATATGCTCCATGACGTTCAAAACGTCGTTGAAGTCCCGATTCTAAGCCGTAAAGCATGGCACACTGAACTATCGAGTAGTCATCAGCTTTGCTCTGCCAGACGTTCATAACATCTGGCGTTGCTCCTGCAGCAGGCCTGGCACCCAGTGGTGCTTCCAGGACGTAATTCTTCTGTGCAGCAATGAGGATAATCCTCAAGTTACGGACCCAGTCCGTGTAATTGCTACCATCATCTTTCAACTTTGCTTTCTCAAGGAACGCATTAAAATTCAACGGAACAACAACACGAGCCATCTATCTACAATCAACATAAACAAGCAAGATACTATCAGGTACTAAGTTCATGATAAATTTAAGTTCAATTAATCATATTACTTAAGAACTCCCACTTAGATAGACATCCCTCTAATCCTCTAAGTGATTACGTGATCCAAATCAACTAAACCATAACCGATCATCACGTGAGATGGAGTAGTTTTCAATGGTGAACATCGTTATGTTGATCATATCTACTATATGATTCACGCTCGACCTTTCGGTCTCCGTGTTCCGAGGCCATATCTGTATATGCTTGGCTCGTCAAGTATAACCTAAGTATTCCGCGTGTGCAACTGTTTTGCACCCGTTGTATTTGAACGTAGAACCTATCACACCCGATCATCACGTGGTGTCTCAACATGAAGAACTTTCGCAACGGTGCATACTCAGGGAGAACACTTCTTGATAATTTAGTGAGAGATCATCTTATAATGCTACCGCCAAACAAAGCAAGATAAGATGCATAATAGGATAAACATCACATGCAATCAATATAAGTGATATGATATGGCCATCATCATCTTGTGCTTGTGATCTCCATCTCCAAAGCACCATCGTGATCACCATCGTCACCGGCATGACACCTTGATCTCCATCGTAGCATCGTTGTCGTCTCGCCAAGTTTATGCTTCTACGACTATCGCTACCGCTTAGTGATAAAAGTAAAGCATTACATCGCGATTGCATTGCATACAATAAAATGACAACCATATGGCTCCTGCCAGTTGCCGATAACTCGGTTACAAAACATGATCATCTCATACAATAAAATTCAGCATCATGCCTTGACCATATCACATCACAACATGCCCTGCAAAAACAAGTTAGACGTCCTCTACTTTGTTGTTGCAAGTTTTACGTGGCTGCTACGGGCTTAAGCAAGAACCAATCTCACCTACGCATCAAAACCACAACGATAGTTTGTCAAATAGACTCCGTTTTAACCTTCGCAAGGACCGGGCGTAGCCACACTTGGTTCAACTAAAGTTGGAGAGACTGTCGCCCGCAAGCCACCTATGTGCAAAGCACGTCGGGGGAACCGATCTCGCATAAGCGTACGCGTAATGTTGGTCCGGGTCGTCTCGTCCAACAATGCCGTCGAACCAAAGTATGACATGCTGGTAGGCAGTATGACTTATATCGCCCACAACTCACTTGTGTTCTACTCGTGCATATAACATCAACATAAATAACCTAGGCTCGGATGCCACTGTTGGGTTTCGTAGTAATTTCAAAAAAATTCCTACGCACACGCAAGATCATGTGATGCATAGCAACGAGATGGGAGAGTGTTGTCTACGTACCCACGCAGACCGACTGCGGAAGCATTGACGCAACATAGAGGAAGTAGTCGTACGTCTTCACGATCCAACCGATCAAGTACCGAAACTACGACACCTCCGAGTTCGAGCACACGTTCAGCTTGATGACGATCCCCGGACTCCGATCCAGCAAAGTGTCGGCGAAGAGTTCCGTCAGCACGACGGCGTGGTGACGATCTTGATGCACTACAGCAGCAGGGCTTCACCTAAACTCCGCTACAGTATTATCGAGGAATATGGTGGCTGGGGGCACCGCACACGGCTAAGGAATAGATCACGTGGATCAACTTGTGTGTTCTAGGGTGCCTCTACCTCAGTATATAAAGGACTAGAGGGGGGAGGCTGGCCGGCCAAGGTGTGGCGCACCAGGAGAGTCCTACTCCCTCAGGGAGTAGGATTCCCCCCCCCCCCAATCCTAGTTGGAATAGGATTCGTGGAGGGGGAAAAGAGAGGGAGGGGGCCGGCCACCTCTCCTAGTCCTAATAGGACTAGGGGAAGGGGGAGGCGCGCAGCCCATGTAGGGCTGCCTCTTCTATTTTCCACTAAGGCCCATCATGGCCCATTTAGCTCCCGGGGGGTTCCGGTAACCTTCCCGGTACTCCGGTAAAATCCCGATTTCACCCGGAACACTTCCGATATCCAAACATAGGCTTCCAATATATCAATCTTTATGTCTCGACCATTTCAAGACTCCTCGTCATGTCCGTGATCACATCCGGGACTCCGAACAACCTTCGGTACATCAAAATGCATAAACTCATAATATAACTGTCATCGTAACCTTAAGCGTGCGGACCCTACGGGTTCGAGAACAATGTAGACATGACCGAGACATGTCTCCGGTCAATAACCAATAGCGGGACCTGGATGCCCATATTGGCTCCTACATACTCTACAAAGATCTTTATCGGTCAGACTGCATAACAACATACATTGTTCCCTTTGTCATCGGTATGTTACTTGCCCGAGATTCGATCATCGGTATTCCAATACCTAGTTCAATCTCGTTACCGGCAAGTCTCTTTACTCGTTCTGTAATACATCATCTCGCAACTACCTCATTAGTTGCAATGCTTGCAAGGCTTATGTGATGTGCATTACCGAGAGGGCCCAGAGATACCTCTTCGACAATCGGAGTGACAAATCCTAATCTCGAAATACGCCAACCCAACATCTACCTTTGGAGACACCTGTAATGCTCCTTTATAATCACCCAGTTACGTTGTGACGTTTGGTAGCACCCAAAGTGTTCCTCCGGCAAACGGGAGTTGCATAATCTCATAGTCATAGGAACATGTATATGTCATGAAGAAAGCAATAGCAACATACTAAATGATCGGGTGCTAAGCTAATGGAATGGGCCATGTCAATCAGATCATTCAACTAATGATGTGACCTCGTTAATCAAATAACAACACTTTGTTCATGGTTGGGAAACATAACTATATTTGATTAACGAGCTAGTCAAGTAGAGGCATACTAGTGACACTAAGTTTGTCTATATATTCACACATGTATTATGTTTCCGGTTAATACAATTCTAGCATGAATAATAAACATTTATCATGATATAAGGAAATAAGCAATAACTTTATTATTGCCTCTAGGGCATATTTCCTTCAAGCATGACCGTCAACGAGTACCTGAATACATTCAACCATCTGGCCTGCTATTCTCTCCACGATGTGGCCACAGAAGAGATGAAGATTGATCATTTTCTTGGAGGCCTGAATCAGCATCTCAGGTGCACTCTCAGCGTGTTGGATTTCCCAGACTTCCTGACTCTGGTGAACAAGGCTCTCATCACCGAAAGGGAACACAAGCTCCTACACGACAACAAACCAGCTGTTAATGGCCACAAGCGCAACTTCGAGGCAAAGAAGGATATGCAACCAGTGCAAAAGGCTTGTACTTGGCAACAGACTCAAGTGGAGTAAAACCCAATTGGCAGCAGAATGTCAACAAGACTACTACACAAGTCAAGAATGTCGTGACCAGTCCGGTGCGCGACGGTTGTCAGCACAACAATTCATGCATCAGTTGTGGCCAAACCGGACACCACGCCCGACAGTGTCCCAAGAACACCAAAAACGTGGCTCCATTTCAGCCGCAAGTCAACTACATGGAGCCGTGTTCCGCCCCAGATATGATCCAAGGGCAAATTCATCACATCTCTGCAGACGAAGCCCAAGAGGACCCGGAAGTCGCCATTGGTATGTTTCTTGTTAATGACATACCTGCCGTAATCTTATTTGACTCTGGGGCTTCCCACTCTTTTATTTCACGGAGTTTTGCTTCCCAAAACAATTTTCCTTGCTCGATTTTGGGAAAGAACATGTTGGTACAATCCCCGGGATCCCTACTCAGAAGTAATCTCATCTGCCGAAATTTGGAGATTAACATCAAGGGCGTCAAGTTTCCAACATCATTGATAATCATCGATTCCAAAAAATTGGATGTCATTTTGGGGATGAATTGGTTAACCCAATACCAAGTCTGCAACAGCTGTGCGACCAAAGAAGTTACCCTGAAAAATATGGAAGGTCGCACCACAAGTTTCTATGCCTGCAAGCGCATCCCCATGAAAGATATGGTTTTCGCAGCCATGGCAGAAGAGGTGGAATTAATCCCAGTGGTCAGTGAGTATCCAGATGTATTTCCTGAAGAATTGCCCGGGATGCCACCAAACCGAGAATTGGAGTTTGCTATTGACCTGGTGCCTGGAACCACTCCGATACATAAGAAATATTATCGGATGCCTTCCTCGGAATTGGTGGAATTGAAGAAACAACTGGATGAGATGTTGCAGAAAGGATACATTCGTCCAAGATCTTCACCATGGGGATCACCAGCAATCTTCGTGGACAAAAAGGATGGCTGTCTACGAATGTGCGTAGACTACCGACAGCTGAATGACGTCACCATTAAAAACAAGTATCCACTGCCAAGGATTGACGGTCCATTTGATCAACTCAGTGGAGCCCAAGTATTCTCAAAAATTGATTTGAGGACTGGATATCATCAACTCAAGATAAAGAAGGAAGATATTCCTAAGACCGCGTTCACCACTCGGTACGATCTTTATGAATACACCGTTATGTCCTTCAGCCTCACCAATGCTCCTGCATTCTTTATGCATATGATGAACAAGGTGTTTATGGACTTCTTGGACAAATTTGTGGTGTTGTTCATTGATGACATCCTCATTTACTCCAAGAGCAAGGACGAACACAAGGAGCATCTTCGAGCAGTTCTGCAAAGGCTTCACGATCATCAACTTTATGCCAAATTTAGCAAATGTGAGTTTTGGCTCCAACAAGTGGGATTCCTCAGACATATCCTCTCGGCAGAAGAAATCTCGGTGGACCCAAGCAAGGTAAAGGACGTACTTGAATAGTCCGCACCCACCACAGTCTCAGAAATCCGTAGTTTCCTTGGACTAGCCGGATATTATCGCCGTTTTATCGAAGGCTTTTCCAAGATCGCCAAGCCAATGACTGAGCTTCTCAAGAAGGCTAAGAAGTTTGTATGGACTGAGGACTGTGAACGGAGCTTCAATTAGTTAAAAACCAGGCTAACATCGGCACCCGTATTAACTCTTCCAGACATCTACCACCGTTTTGATGTCTACTGCGACACATCCAGAAAAGGACTGGGGTATGTGCTCATGCAAGATGGCAAAGTGGTGGCCTATGCATCTCGCCAACTGCGGCAACATGAAGGGAACTATCCTACTCATGATATGGAATTGGCCGCAGTGGTGCATGCTTTGAAAATCTAGAGACATTATCTGATTGGGAAGAAGTGCCAGATATTCACCGACCATAAGAGTCTCAAGTATATATTCACTCAGCCTGACTTGAACCTTCGACAGCAAAGATGGCTCGAGTTGGTTAAGGACTACGACCTCAGAATAAATTATCACCTGGACAAAGCTAATGTGGTGGTTGATGCCCTCAACCGTAAACCAGCCAACCTTAATGCCCTAATGGATTCCTTACCTCCGAAGCTTTATGAAGAAATCATGAAGCTAAACTTGGTGATTACTGACGCCCGCCTTACCAATATATTGGAAGTTGCCCCTACTCCCGAAGAATAAATCTGTCGGAGTAATCGACCACGGGTACCCCGAGGACGGCAAGACGATATTTCAAGACATCGGGGCTAGCAAAACCCCTCAGTCCGACTGTCCGGCCGCTCCTGCCGGCTTCCCGTCCGACTGCTCTGCCCGGCCGACTGCCGGCTGCCGACTGCGCCAACCAGCCGGCTACCGACTGCAGCACGACCCGACACCGACAAGACCCTGACATGATGGCCATACCGCGGACAAGACGGCTGTACCCGGTCACTGCTGAGCAATAGTGATACACTATAGCAGGTGTGAGATGTCACATCGTTGTCTCCCAAATAGTGAAGTTGGTCACATGGGCCATCCCTTGTCCCCTGGGCTCCCCTTTATAAGGAGCACCAGGGGAGGCTCACGGCCAGGGGCGCCACTATGGCCTCTTGGCCATTCACTCCCACGCATGAGCACTCACATGCTCACGGCCATGAGCATGGCCGGCCACTAGCATGCCTCACATAGGCATATACCAGATCAGATGCACTTAGCACTGATCCCAGATACAGCTCCAGGAACACTTTGTACTGCCCGATGTACATCCCAGATAGATACCCTCAGACATGCAGCAGTAGGAGTATTATCTCTCCGGAGAGCTCCGAAACTAGGTAAACCACCGCGTGCTACTCGCATACCCGCTCCCGGTCCTATCACCAGCAGTCTTACCCTCAAACTAAGCCCTTGTGGCATCTGTCGACTCGCAAAGCCCCCCGTGAGAATACCACGACAGTTGGCGCCCACCGTGGGGTGGTACTACTACTATGCTACCAAACTGCTGCTGGTTTCGCTGTCCGGGCGGGACCATCTTCGTCTTCCCCGCTGCGGCGTCGCGCCGTCTCTCCGGTAGCGCTCGGGGGCTCGACTTCGACCCGCCCCCGGAGCAGCCGTGCGGGACGGCGCGCCCTCGCCGTCGGCCTCGCCTTCTTCACCACCACCGCAACGCCGGCCGTCCGTCCGCGCGTACGCCGCACACGGGGCCTTGCTTCGGTAGGTCGTGTCCATCCACGCGCCGCCCGCGTCGGCTCCCCTCCGCGCTGCACCTCCCCTCCGCGCTGCACCTTGCTCTGGCCGGAACGCGCCTTCACTTCTCTATATGTCATCTCTACAAGCTAGCTAGATGCATGTCAAACAATGGTCAAACCATTAGCCATGCACAAGCCGTATATGCCCTGTACGCAGCCCATACACTTCCCAGACAATGGCTCTGTACTAGCATGCCCTGCTCATCCTTCTCGAGTCCATTCGCCACGCCTGCGTGCGCCGTGCCTGCTGCTCGAGCATTGTTGCTACCTTCGCCCGCAGCCGCCACCGTCTCCTCCGCTGCCGCGGTCGCTGCTCCTACTTGCCGTCGCTGTGCCGCAGCGCCCCTCGCGCCTGCGCGCCGGACGCTCGTCCGCGCCGAGCTCCTCCTGGCCGGCTGCATACACATGCACACGTGATGACTGAGATTCAGTCAAAGTAGCTTGCTTAGCAAGCTCCACAAAACGTGATTTTCAACCAAGATGGTCAGCTTGGCTGGTTGCATGCACGCGTGCTTCGCCGGCTCCCAGTCAACACTTCCCACGCTCCCCCGCATCAGCAACCTCGGGCTGGCTCAGCTTCGTCCGGCCGCCGCCTGGCCGGCTACCCAGGCTGTCTGGCCGGCTGCGCCTAGCCTGCTGCCTGCCATGCTACCCGGCCGGCTGCGCTAACCCGGCGACTGCACGAGTCTAGTCGGCAGGCCACACCCGGCTCCGCCTTATCGTCATGCATCCGGAAACGTCCGGCTCTGCTTACTCCTCCTGCACGTGCGTCCGGCGCGCGGCGCCTCCCGCGCGCCGGCCCTGTGTTACTCCGTCGTGACCGCGCCAGCTCACCGGCCGGATGCCCCGCCTCCCGCGCTAGCCGGCCTCCCGCACCGCCTATCGGACTTGCCCCGCTTGGCCGGCTTCCGGCTGGCCGGCTCCCCTGCCGCCCTGTGCCCATCCGCGTCCGGGCTACGCGCGCGCCTGCTCCATCTCGAGCCCGGCCGCGTCCGGCTCCCTGGTGCCGCCTTGCGCCCGGCCGGGTCCGGCAAGCGTCGCGCTCGGCCACCCATCCCCGCACCAGACGGCTCCGGGTCCCCGCCGGGTCGCCTCCACCTGCGGCCGGGTGCCCCGCACCGGCCGGCTCCGTGTCGCCGCCTGGTCGCCTCCTGCGCGCTCTCACGCTGGCTCGCGCCCTGTGCGCCTCGCACCGCCGCCTCCAGCTGGTCGCGGCCCCGGGCCGTCTCCGCCCCGCACGCGCGTGGCGCCTGCCGCCCGCCTTCCCGCCGGCCGGCTTGCTGCGCCTCGCGAACCCCTGCCGAATCCCACTACAGCCGCCTGTTATCCTGAAGAAAAAGAAGAGGCCGGCTGCCTCATGCGAGGAGAAGAGAAAAAGAAGTGGGAGGCCGGCTGAAGAAAAAAAATATATATATATATAGATATATATATATATACACACACGTCCGGCTGTGCAGAAAGGAAGAAGTACGTCTGGCTGCCCATAGCCGGCTGTTGAGAAAAAGTGCGTCCGGCTGCCCACAACCGGCTCACAAGAGAAAGAAAGAAATGTGTGTCTGACTGTCAGATGTGCGTCCGATCGCTGGCTGCCTGGCCGGCTGCAAAGAGCCTGACTGCTGTGTCGGGGTCCGCCCGCCCAGCCGGCTGAAGAAGAAAAAGAAAAAGACAAAGTAGTCGCCGGGAGATCCGGCCCGACTTCTCAGCAGTCGGCCCGAATCTCGGGGGCTACACCCAGCGGGTGCGCTGACGCGCCCCCGCGAAAAAGAAGACAAAGTAGTCGCCGGGAGATCCGGCCCGACTCCTCAGCAGTCGGCCCGAATCTGGGGGCTACACTCAGCGGGTGCGCTGGCGCGCCCCCGCAAAGATTGCAGACAAGAGAAGAGCTTTGTCTGACTGCCAGCAGCCGGCAGAAGAGGAAAAGCAGAAAAAGGGCGTTGCAAGACGCCTCGCCGCCCGGCCGGTCGAGCCTGACCGGCCGGGACCCCCCTTCGAGCACCCGGGGGCTCGAAGGCTACACCCAGCGAGTGCGCCGACGCGCTCTCCGAGCGCCGAGTCGCGCCGGCTGTCTCCGACGACCGCGACTACACGAAAATCAATGTGAGCTCCTCGCACGTATATTTTTGCATCACGCAAACACGGATAACCCCGAGCATCTCTGCATTTTAATTACAGTTGCATCACTGTTTGCCCCGACGCCAGCCAGAGTTGGCCCGTGGGCTGGCCGCTTGGCCTGAGACGTTAGTTCCCGCAGACGGCTTAGTAGCGTGCGTGGTACCAAAGGCTCACTCTTAGTCACAGACCGCAGAGCGGCTGTCCGGCTAGCAAGAGTGAACGCTGGAGGCCACCCACGCGAAAAACATCCGGGAAGAAAAACGGTTCAGGCGACCCGGCCGTTTTCCTTTACAAGTATCTACTCGGTTGAATCTGCTCCTAGACTCTGAGTACTGTACACTCCACTTCGCGGCCCACTCTTAGCCACAGACCGCGGAGCGGCTGTCCGGCAAGCAAGAGCACAAGCCAAAAAGCGGAGGGAACACGAAAAAGATTAAGGGGGCTCGGAGGAAACCGAGTCGGCACCCTCCGCATAAAACTTGAATTGCTAAAATCAAACATTTGATATATCTGCATGGACTAACTTTGTCTTTTTTCTTGACAATTTCCATGAACACTCGCCAAAAAACCTCCGCCCAACTTTGCCAAGTTGCCCGGAGGCTTGGGGGCTACTGTCGGAGTAATCGACCACGGGTACCCCGAGGACGGCAAGACGATATTTCAAGACATCGGGGCTAGCAAATCCCCTCAGTCCGACTGTCCGGCCGCTCCTGCCGGCTTCCCGTCCGACTGCTCTGCCCGGCCGACTGCCGGCTGCTGACTGCGCCAACCAGCCGGCTGCCGACTGCGTCAACCAGCCGGCTACCGACTGCAGCACGACCCGACACCGACAAGACCCTGACACGATGGCCATACCATGGACAAGACGGCTGTACCCGGACACCGCTGAGCAATAGTGATACACTGTAGCAGGTGTGAGATGTCACATCGTTGTCTCCCAAATAGTGAAGTTGGTCACATGGGCCATCCCTTGTCCCCTGGGCTCCCCTTTATAAGGAGCACCAGGGGAGGCTCACGGCCAGGGGCGCCACTATGGCCTCTTGGCCATTCACTCCCACGCATGAGCACTCACATGCTCACGGCCATGAGCATGGCCGGCCACTAGCATGCCTCACATAGGCATATACCAGATCAGATGCACTTAGCACTGATCCCAGATATAGCTCCAGGAGCACTTTGTACTGCCCGATGTACACCCCAGATAGATACCCTCAGACATGCAGCATTAGGAGTATTATCTCTCCGGAGAGCTCTGAAGCTGGGTAAACCACCGCGTGCTACTCGCATACCCGCTTCCGGTCCTATCAGCAGCAGTCTTACCCTCACACTAAGCCCTTGTGGCATCTGTCGACTCGCAAAGCCCCCCGTGAGAATACCACGACAAAATCCGCAGTGCTTAGGCAGATGATAAGGTGTTACAAATATATGTTCAAAATATGCACCAAGGGCACGCACCGAATTTCTCTATGGATCAGCAAGGCTCGCTAAGGTTCCGAGGGAGACTTTGCGTACCCAACCAAGAAAGTATGAAGAAGAAAATATTGGCAGAAGCGCATGAAGCACCATACTCATTTCACCCCGGTGATACCAAAATGTATGAGGACCTTCGTCAGGTATTTTGGTGGGATGGAATGAAGAAATACATCGCATACTTTGTGGCTTGTTGTGACATATGCAATAAGGTAAAGGCGGAACATCAAAAACCCGTCGGTCTCCTCCAACCTCTGTCGGTATCCCAATGGAAATGGGACGATATTTGCATGGATTTCATCACCGGATTACCGAGGTCTCATCGAGGAAACGACGCGATATGGGTCATAGTGGACACCTTAACCAAGGTGGCACACTTCCTACCTATCCGGACTACATACCGTGCAAATCAACTCGCACAGCTGTATGTATCAAGAATTGTCAGTCTGCATGGAGTACCCAAGACTATCACCTCCGACAAGGGATCTCTATTCACCTCCGCATTTTGGTCCCGACTACATCAAGCCTTGGGGACCTCTCTGAAGTACAGCACGGCCTATCATCCTCAGACAGATGGACAGACCGAGTGAGTAAATCAAATACTCGAGGATATGCTCCGTGCATGCACATTGGCCCAAGGAACCAAGTGGGAAGATTGTCTGCCCTACGCCGGGTTTTCCTACAACAACAGTTTCGAGGCCAGCTTAAAGATGTCACCCTATGAAGCCTTGTATGGCCGGAAATGCCGCACCCCATTGAATTGGTCTCAAACCGGAGACAGCCTTATTTTTGGGACTGGTTTAATGCTCGAAGCAGAGAAGCAAGTCAAGGAAATCTGAGACAGACTGCAGCTGGCCAAATCCCGGCAGAAGAGCTACTATGATGTCAAACATCGCCAGATCAGCTTCGAACCCGAAGAACACGTATATCTCCGAGTCACCCTTATGAAAGAAGTCAAGAGGTTTCAGACCCGAGGAAAATTGGCACCCAGATATATCGGTCCATTCCCCGTCATGGCCAGAGTCGGAACAGTTGGATACCAGCTGGAATTGCCACCAGAATTGTCAAAAGTACACAACGTGTTTCACACCTCACATCTAAGGAGATGTATCTCGCCATCAAAGAAAAGGACTGATACGGCAGAAATAGAATTGGCTAAGGATTTGACTTATGAGGAAAAGCCAATCAGAATATTGGATCAGACAGAAAGGGTCACTCGCAGCAAAGAGATACGGTTTTACAAGGTTCAGTGGGAGCATCACACCGAAGAAGAAGCAACCTGGGAAAGAGAGGAATTTTTAAGGACTGCATACCCAGAATGGTTTTCCCAAGCAACCGAATCTCGAGGACGAGATTCATCCTAAGTGGGGGAGGTTTGTGATAGCCTGGACTTTGCCTTCTCCCTTTTTCCGGACTTGCCTTCTCTCTTTTTCCGGACTTGGTTTTCACCGTGGTTTTTGCCCTGATTTGATTTGGGTTTTGAATCATTTCAAATGGACTTGTCACTTGGGCATATCCTTGACTTTCACCCAAGTGACCTATCTACCTTATTCTTCCAACAAATTCCTAAAATAATCAAATGAATATTTTTCCTAAAAGAAAAATATTCATTTTCCCCTCTGAAACTCACTTCAGAAACTTGTGCTCCAAAGCAACCTCAATTTTTCTTGCTCAGAAAAATCTGAGATAAATCATGAATATTCTTAGAACCCTGGCACACCTTCCCACGCAAAAATATTGCATCACTTTTTGTAATATTTTTGCTATAGAAAATCTTTTTACTTCTGGTCCAGAAATGCACTTTGTACAACAAGTGCATTTTTCCTTTAGCTTTTGGCCTTGAGATTTCTTGAGCTTAAACACCCTCCTAAGAAACCCTAAACCCCAGGAGATCAGCCCTAATGGCCTTCTAGAAGGTGGCCAAACTTGGCGACCAAGTTTCTGATCAGAAACTTGCCAGCTTAGTTGAGTCCAATCTGGTCGGCCTGGGTATGAGCCATCACCTCTCCTAGACGTAACACTGCACGGTCGAGTGCATAGAAAAGGTTTGGCCGCTCCTGGACGTCGTTTTGACCATGCCATCTTGGTGACCGCGCGAGGACATGGCGTCTGGCAGCGTCTCGACGCGCTCTGGCTGTCGTCTTGGCCTCTGTTTCGCGCGTGCTCGTTCTAGTGCTCGCCGCCGACTGCCACACCGCGCCACAAGCCTCGACCCATCAACCTTGACCGCTCCCTGGCGCTCGCCCACGCCGGAGCCGCTGCAGCAAGCATGGGCGCGTCGCGTCCAAAACGCCACAATGCGCGCGTGCGCTTGTCCTCTTCTCCAACCGCCTCCTGTGCTCGTCCGCGAGCGTGGGCAAGCTCCTGCGTTGACACTGAGCCTTTCCCCCTCGCGTTGGAGCTTCTCGTCGATGTTCGCCACATGTACAGAGCGCTCCAGCGGCGACACGTCCTTCCCCTCTTGCTCCGGCTATATATAGCGCGCCCCTCCTCGTTTTGGAGCCAAGCCACACTCCACACAAACCCCACGAACACATAGAACGACCGCAGCTCGATCGGGCAGGCCTCTGGCTGTCGCGCCGACCCAAGGACTCCGGCGATCCCCGCAGGCCAGCCGCCGCTCTCCGGTGCCTCTCGAGCTCAAGCAACTGCTTGGGCAGAGCATTGGTGGTCCGTTGGTGCTGCCTGGACACCGCCAAGCCCTCGGAGCCGCCCCAGCCATCGTCTTCAACCTCACCGGCGAACTCCATCCGCCACCGAAGCTTGCGAGCTCGAGCGCGAGCCATTCCGTCCATCTCTCGCCAAGCCACGGGTACGGGCAGGTGTGCCTCAAGCCCCGCTTCAATCCTATCCCTCTAGCCTAGCCCCAAACCCCCTCATCACTGGCGTGAGCCCCGACGAAGCGTCGCCCCCCCTCTGATCTTGATCCCCCACTCTCTCTCCTGACGGACGGGGCCCAGTGTCAGCTCACCACTCGCGCCCGAAGCGGTACGAGTGGAGGCGCACTCCCGCTTTACGCCTTCGACGTCACCCCCCAGATTTCTGTTTAATTCAAATTTAATTCAGAAAGTTGACTAAACTTTGACTAGCCATCATTTCTAAACCATAAGTCCAAATGAATTGATTCTTTTTGCATTGTCTTTGTTACAGAAAGCTCTAGCAGCACACCAAAGGGTGGATTTTTCTCTACTGCCTAGAATTTCTGGTAATTTTCAAAATGTGTTTTGACATTTATTTTTGTGGTTTTAAATTATTTTCAGAAGGAGAAGCTTGCCTTGAAGCAACCCAAGAGGAGTGTGATCCTCCTCTACACCAAGGCAAGCCACACCAGCATTTGGATGGTGTTATTTCAATATCTATGATTTTCTACTTATATATGAGTTCTTATTTGCATTTAAAATTTCATAAATAAATTTCGTGAATTGTTAGTTACCTTACTATGCATGATATGCTTGTTTTAGTTCCTGGTTGAATGCATGAACTTGTTTGGTTAAGTAGAGTAAGATTTTACACTATGCATATTGCTATGGAAACTAATGGTAGTAGTTTTTACTAAGTGATATTTTCATTTAAATAAAGAACTAATAAAAATATTGCTTGAGGATAAAAATGAGTTATAACCAGAGAGTTTTGATCTTTAGTGTTGCAAGATAATTATGTGGTTAAGTTTGATCCATGAATATGAGTTGTTTGCTTTGCATGACGAGTAGTTGCATGAATTTTTTTATATCATGTTATTGATAAAAAGTTTTTATCAAAGTTAAATTGGATTAAGTTCAACTTGAACATGATGTTGATCGCATCATGGTGCCATTAAATCGGGTTTCTAGTTCAGTGCGACCACATTTATCTAATGGGAAGGTCTCGATTCAGTCCTTTGTTGTGGCTCTTACCGGTGCCTCCCGCGAGGGAAGGTTATGGGCGTGCATACCCTGGCCCGGTCAACAAACATAACCTTGTGTGATCATTTTTGTTTTTATGGTACCTTGTCCCCGTTTGGGACTGTTTTGCTACGACGGTGGCCGTTGGTGTCTTTGGTAGACACGGGGCCACCCAAGACCTAGCCCGGAGAGGGGGATGGTCGGAGTGGCCGAGGAGAGTGCATGACAAAGGGAGGGTTTCGTCAGAATATTTTGGTCCACCCAAATGGGAGTACGGGGCCAGGTATTTCATAGTGTGGGTAAAGTGCGCTACCTCTGCAGAGTGTATTTAATCTATCGATAGCCGCACCCTCGGTTATGGGCAAGACTCGGGAGTAAGTCACACCATGGATCAACTTTTATAATAAATCTTGCAAACTAAATGATTGTTGTGATGCATTGTTTGTGTTGAACCTTGAACACTCTGGGTGTTTATGAGTAATTGATTTCAGGTGTGACCCCGGTGTGGTCACCGTTTGGTTACGAGGTAACCGTCTGGTAAGCGAGTCCGTGTGAATCGGTGCACTGTTTGGCTGCATTGCATCTGTAGTATTTCTTGCATTGATTTAACCTGATTAATTATCATGATATTGTCTATCATCATGCCTATGTTTGTTGTGAGCTTGCAAGTACATTCCATGTACTGACCTGGCATGTTATGCCAGCTTTCAGGCAAGTCGATTCGCATCAGAGCGCACCTGGTGCCTAGGCCGTGTCCACATCGGTGTCCCTGTTCTATGGAGTTCCACTTCGTCGTGTTCCGCAGTCGCGTAGTTCGCGTGATTGAGGCCCCAGCCATGTTCATTCAATAATGTACATACTGTCCAGTAGCACCGTGTGTGCCGCTTGGCCTCGTATCTCGATGTAATATCAGACCTATGTATTCCGCTAGTATCAATAAAGCGGTTATTTCTGTACCATGTTGTTGTGTATTACCAGAAGACTCGATCTCTGGGCTGGCAATGCAGGGTAAACCGGTTGCTCTGAGCCGGTGTGCCACATGACCTAGTCATCGCCAATTGCTTGATAGATGCTAGAGTGTTTGTGCATGCTCTGCCACATATTTTATTTGCCATTTTATTGTGTGAGCATGTTGGTTGCATATTGTACTCATTCGAGGACATCCACTTGTTGTTTTGATTGTTTGGCGTTTTTCTCCTTTGCCAAGTGGATGAACAAGAATGCCTAAGAACCTCCTCTAGCTATCTATGCTTTTGTCGTCTCAAACCCTATTCATGCTACATCACAAAGTTTGATCAAGTCAGATTCAAACCACTCTTTGTGAGGAGCACTCGGAGTCCCCGATTCGTCATAGACTTAAACTTCCAAAACCTCTTTGTGCATTTCGGTATGACCGAGTCATCCACTTCGGTCACACCGAGTTCACTAAGTTGATCTAGGTTTTCCATCTCGGTGCAACCGATTTGAACTTTTCGGTCACACCGAGTTGCAGTAACCGCTCGCGATTCTGCATCTCGGTGCCAACGAGTTGTTCCACTCGGTCACACCAACAGGGTCAGGATATATATACCGATGGGTTGAATTTTGGATATTTTTCCAAAACCCTTCACCCCGCGTGTGTCCTGCTCTGCCTCCTCGGGTCTCCGGATCATCTCTCGCCGCCAGCGACCTCCCGCCGATGGTCTCCATCGCCGTCAATGGAATTCTGCTCCGCCGTTGTCGCCGTAGCGAACTCCCGCCGAACTTGGGGTTTGCTGTCAGTGATTGCCAAGATGTCTGACCAGAGTGACAGTCAGAACAAATCTGAGGAACATGTGCAATTGAGTGAGGGTTCAGATCCATCAAGCACCTCAGATGATGGCAGCAGGAGCACTCCTAGTAACTTGCAAAAGGCAGCCACTAGGACAAGGAAGAAGAAAACCTCAGACTCTGAGGATGAAGACTATGTGACTGTTGAGGATGAGACCACCTCAAATAGGAAAGTGTTGAAGAAGAAGTATGGCTCAGCTGCTGCAACAAAGCCAGGGATGCACAAAAAGGCACCTGCCAAGAGAATGCCAACATCCAAGCCTAGGAAATCAGCCTTGGAAGAAACTATGGATTTCACTCTTGAACCCAAAGAGGCTGGAGAAGGCAAGAAGAGAAAGGAGAGGGTCAAGAAGACCACTGCCAGAGCTCTAGGGAGATCATCCATGTTCAAGGATCCCGTAGAAGAAGAGGAAGAGGAAGAGGATGCTCCAGCACCCAAAGCTCAGAAGCTTATGGGAGATGCAATTAAGTCAGGGGCTGCAACATCAAAGCTCAAGTCTGCTCCCAAAGCTCAAGCTCAGAAGTCAAAGCCCAAGAGAAACACTAGAAGTATTCCTGCAAAAGAGAAGAACAAGGCCCCAGTGCCTCAAGCTGAAGAAGAGGATGACGAGTCTCTTGTTTTGAGGAAATTGAAACCCAAGATCCCAGACCACAATGATACTCATCTAGTGGCTGAAGACATGCACATCAGAAAAGATGCTGGACTGAGATTGTGGAGACAGTCTGATCCCTATGCTGTGATGAGAAGGACTGCAGTTGACTATAGGTTCCACACAAAAGAACAACAAGACTTCTATGAAACTATTTTGCTTGACAAGAAGCCCATTGTTTGTGACATGAGATGGGTTGATTGGGAATTCATCAAGGATAATGAAGATCACTTCCCAGGAGTATATGACAGCTTCAAAGCATCTGGAGTAGATGAGTTTGTTGGACAGAAGCTCACAAAATGGAATGATGAGTTGATCATGCAATTTTACTCCACTGCTCACTTTTACCCAGATGGGAAGATCATATGGATGTCTGAAGGTACTAAGTACCAATCCACTGTTGAAGAATGGGCCAAGCTGATCAATGCCCCAGAGGAACATGAGGATGACTTGGATGTGTATGCCAAGAATAAGAAAGACCACAACTCCATGGAAAACATGTACAAAGAGATCCCTGATAAAGCTTTGGAGACTCACAAGCTTGGATTTGTACATTACTTGTTGTCTGGTCTGCCTCCCATCAACTGGATCCTAAGGCACACATTGCTAGCCAAGTCAGGAGATCACAAGATGATCAGAGCACATTCCATCAACATGCTGCAAATCTTTGATGTCCCTCAGAAGTTAAGGTCATGAGTCTAATTGTAGGGACAATCAAGAGGACTGTTGTTGACCAAAAGAGAAGTTGTGGGTATGCTCCACATATTCAGGAGCTCATCAATTCTAAGATGGGCACAGAGACATACTTGTTGGACAAGGAGCATCTACCACTTTATCCTAAATTTGAAGACAACACGGTTGTGGTGAATGAGGAGGAACCATCTTCAGTACAAGCACAAGAGAAGAGAGTCAAAGCTAAGGCAGAGAAAGCTGCAAGGATGCCAAGTGCAGAAGAAGCATCTCATGTGTTCCTCAAGTCAAAACAAGATCAATTACGCTATCTGATTCAAGCTACACTGAGGATTGAGAAGGGCTTGGCCACCCTGACTCAGAATCAGGAGAGCCTGGAGAGGATTGTTGAGACAAAATTCTATGATCTTGACCTCAAGGTAACTGACATACAGACTGCAGTTGAGCAGCTCCAGGAGGAAGCAGAAGAGAGGAGAGGGAAGGCAACTACTAATGCTTTTCAGTGTGTGCCACGAGGTCAGAGGTCTGCCGCAGTGCTAGTACCAGTCTCTAGAACCACTCTGTCAGCACCAGCAGCTGCAGCCTCAGTACCACCTCCAGCAGCCACTCCACCAACTCCAACTACATCGACATATGCCTTCATCCTTGGAGTTCTCTTTACACCACCTCCCGAACACCGAGCCTGAGAGACGCATAGCACTATGTGTTTTCAAACTTTTTGGTAACTTGTTGCCAAAGGGGGGAAATATGTATAGATCATAGGCTGAGAGAGAGAGAGTGTGTGTGTGTTGCTTTTTATCTCTCTTGTTTTTGGTTGAACCTTTTTATGCGCTTGGTTGATACACTATGTCTTTGTCTGTGTGAGATACTTGTTTGATCATGTGTTTGATCATATGCTACCTTAATGCTTGCTTGGATGATATTATCTCTTATATTCTTATATGATCATTCACTTTGCTTGGTGATGAGTGCATGCTTTTAAGTTATATCATTTTGAGTGCTCCACCAAGATGTATGTGACATGTAAGAGTAACCCATGATCCTAATCGATTGTGCATTTGCATTCAAAGGAAAATTTTAAATAATGCACAAATTTAGGGGGAGCTCTTGCTTATCACATACTTCTCAAAGTGACGATGTATTTCAATCTTATAATCATTTGTCGAAGCTTTGATCTATATGTTGTCATCAATTACCAAAAAGGGGGAGATTGAAAGTGCAAATATCCCTGGGTGGTTTTGGTAATTCCTAACAACATATAGCTCATTGAGCTAATACTATTTCAAGACAAATATTTCAGGAAAGCTCAATGATTGGCATGGCATGGATTATAAATGCGGACCCCTCAAAATGCTAAGGACAAAAGATTGGCTCAAGCTCTAAAGCTCAAGACTCTACATTTTACCTTTTAGTGATCCAAGATCACATTGAGTCCATAGGAAAAGCCAATACTATTAAAAGGGGATGAGGTGTTGCTTAATGGGTTACTTGCTCAAAATGCTTAGTGATATGCTCCAAAACCCTCAACCACTTTCTCATATCCACATTTGTCCCAAACCAAAAGTCAAACTCGGCCCCACCGAAACTTTCCATCCGGCGCCACCGTTGACATAGCCACTGCCACAAAACCCTAGTCTTTTCGGTCTCACCGATAGGGATCTCGGTCTCACCGAGATGGGATTGCAAACTCTCTGTTTTCCTTCATAACGTTTTGGTCTAACCGAGATGAGCGACCGGTCCTACCAAGTTCGCAATGCAAACTCTCTGTTTCCCCTTCGTAACATTTCGGTCCAACCGAGATGAGCGAATCGGTCCCACCAAGTTTGCCTGACCAACTCTCTGGTTAGCTTATTACCAAAATCGGTCCTACCGAGTTTGTGTAATCGGCCTCACCGAGATTACGTTATGCCCTAACCCTAACGAAATCGGTCCCACTGAGTTGACGTGTCGGTCCCACCGAAAATCCTAATATTCACATTTTGAACTGAATCAGTCCGATCGAGTTTCACGATTCGGTCTCACCGAGTTTGCTCAATTGTGTGTAATGGTTAGATTTTGTGTGGAGGCTATATATACCCCTCCACCCATTCTTCATTAACAGAGAGAGCCATCAGAATATGCCTACACTTCTAGCTTACATTTTCTGAGAGAGAACCACCTATACTTGTGTTGAGATCAAGATCTTCCATTCCAACCACATAAATCTTGATCTCTAGCCATCCCCAAGTTGCTTTCCACTCAAATCATCTTTCCACCAAATCCAAATTAGTGAGAGAGAGTTGAGTGTTGGGGAGACTATCATTTGAAGCACAAGAGCAAGGAGTTCATTACCTACACACCATTTGTTACTTCTTGGAGAGTGGTGTCTCCTAGATTGGCTAGGTGTCACTTGGGAGCCTCCGACAAGATTGTGGAGTTGAACCAAGGAGTTTGTAAGGGCAAGGAGATCGCCTACTTCGTGAAGATCTACCGCTAGTGAGGCAAGTCCTGTGTGGGCGATGGCCATAGCGGGATAGACAAGGTTGCTTCCTCGTGGACCCTTTGTGGGTGGAGCCCTCCATGGACTCGCGCAACCGTTACCCTTCATGGGTTGAAGTCTCCATCAACGTGGATGTACGATAGCACCACCTATCGGAACCACGCCAAAAATCTCCGTGTCTACATTATGTTTGCTCCCTCCAAACTCCTCCCTTTACCTTCATGTGCAATGTTTTACATTCCGCTGCTATACTCTTAGACTTGCATGTGTAGGTTGTTTACTTGATTAGTGCTAAGTTGCTAAAATCTGCCAAGACTTAAAATTGGGAAAAGGCTAGATTTTTATTTGGTCAAGTAGTCTAATCACCCCCCTCTAGACATACTTTCGATCCTACAACAAATTAACAAACACTTGCACACATCGCAAAAGAGGAGTTGTCAATCCCTTCACGGTCACTAGCAAGAGTGAGATCTAATAGAGATAGATATAAAAGATAAGCAAAAGGCAAAATAAAGTAAATATAAATAAATTGCAGCAAGGTATTTTTGGGTTTTTTATTTTATAGATCTGAAAATATATGATGAGAAATAGACTCGAGGGCCATAGGTTTCACTAGGGGATTCTCTCTTGAAGAAAGCATATGGTGGGTAAACAAATTACTGTTGAGCAATTGATAGAAAAGCGCATAGTTATGGCGATATCTAAGGCAATGATCATTAATATAGGCATAACGTCCGTGACAAGTAGACCGACTCATGTCTGCATCTACTACTGTTACTCCACACATCGACCGCTATACAACATTCATCTAGAGTATTAAGTTCATAAGAACAGAGTAACGCCTTAAGCAAGATGACATGATGTAGAGGGATAGGTCCAATCAATATGGTAACCCCATCTTTTTATCCTTAATGGCAACAATACAATACGTGCCTCGCTACCCCTCCTGTCACTAGGTGAGGACACCGCAAGATTGAACCCATCACAAAGCACCTCTCCCATTGCAAGAAAAAACAATCTAGTTGGCCAAACCAAATTGATAGATCAGAGAGAAATACAAAGTTATCTTAACCATGCATAAACGAGTTTAGAGAAGACTCAAATAATATTCATAGATAATCTGATTATAAATCCACAATTCATCGGATCTCAACAAAAGCACCGCAAAAATAAGATTACATCGAATAGATCTCCAATAACATCGAGGAGAGCATTGTATTGAAGATCAAAGAGAGAGAGAGAGAGAGAGAGAGAGGGAGAGAGAGAGAGAGAGA
>NC_041386.1:498879315-498902842 GCF_002162155.2 Triticum dicoccoides | reverse complement strand
GCCGGAAAAGGCTCCAAGATGGGATCTCATGAGAACAGAAGCTTGCGACGGAAAAAAGTATTTTTGGTGTGCCCTCTGACATAAGGGGAATATTTGGGTATTTATAGAGCTGGAGTTAGTGTTAGGAGATCTGTGAGGGGCCCACAGCCTAGGGGCGCGCCCCTAGGGCTTGTGGCCTCCTCGTGGGTCTTCTGGCCTCCTCCCGGAGCTTCCTATGTGTCTTGTTGTTCAAGAAAAATCATCAAAAAGTTTCGTTTCGTTTCGTTTGGACTCCGTTTGGTATTGATTTTCTGTAGAAGACAAAATTAAGGAAAAAACAGCAACTGTCACTGGGCACTAGGTTAATATGTTAGTCCCAAAAAATGATATAAAATAGCACATTAATGCATATAAAACATCCAAAATAGATAATATAATAGCACGGAACAATAAAAGATTATAGATACGTTAGAGACGTATCAACTCTCTCTCTCTCTTTGATGTTCAGTGCAATGTTTTCCACGGAGTTCTATTTGACGTAATCTTCTTTTCCGGTGTGTATGTCCGGATCCGATGAATTGTGGGTTCTTGATCAGATTATTCACTAAAAACAATTGAGTCTTTTCTGAACTTATTATGCATGATTATTATAACTTTGTATTTCTCTCCGATCTATCCGTTTGGTTGGCCAACTAGATTGATTTATCTTCAGCGGAAGAGGTGCTTTGTAGTGGTTCCAATCTTGCGATGTCCTCACCCAGTGACAGCAGGGGTAGAGAGGCACGTATTTGTATTGTTGCTACTAAGGGTAAAACGACGGGGTTTAATCATATTGCTTGGTTTTATTCTGTCTACAATATGTCATCATACTTCATGCATTAACTCTATTTGTTACGAATTAAAACATAGACAGGCAAGCATAGAAGCGCTCTGAAGTGGAGTAATAGTAGTATATACATGCAAGAGTTGGTCTACTTGTCATGGACGTAATGCCTATATACATGATTATTGCCATGAATAACATCATGCGATTTTCTATCAATTTTCCAATAGTAATTTGTCTACCCATTGTATGCTATTTTTATGAGAGAGATGCCTCTAGTGAAAACTATGGCTCTAGGGTCTATTTTAATCATATTACAAAAACCAAAAATACCTCGCTGCAATTTTCTTTCCTTTATTTTACTTTGCAATTCATTTATCACCTATTACCAGATTTAATCCTTGCAATTAACGAGTACAAGGGGATGGACAACCCTTTTGCCCGTGTTGGGTGCAAGTATTTGCTCTTGTGTTTATAGGTATTGTTGACTGGTCTTGCATTGGTTCGATAACCTTGCTTATCTACTGAGGAATACTACCCGCTACTATATTGCTTCACACTTCCTCTCCGGGGGAAATCCTACGAATGCCGTCGAGGCCGCCGCCGCCGCCGCGTTGGCCTTGCCAACCAAAGGGTATGATTCGTTCACCCCCTATTTGCTCGTTCAGGTGCTAGCAATATATATGTTGTTCATAGATGTTTTGGTTCTATGTACTGTACGCGCTCACATGCTTAGGTATCGGTATGGATTGTATACCGTATTGTCATGCTTATTGTTAACTCGTGGATTAGTCGAATGGAAAAGGTGATGATATTTCCAACATGGGCATATTCAACTTAACTTATAGCAGTTTTATTCTTCAGAGGTAAGTGTGCTCGACGACAACAAGACATCTATGATGACTTCGTCAATATCAAGACATGCAAATCCAATCTCATGGTGTGCATGTTTATATAGGCATGAGTAATATTGTGTGTGAGAACGTCGGCATCTGTACCGTGTTTCAAAAAAAAAAGTACCACTGCATTAGTGTATCATACGGCTGCTGTACGCAGATATTCTACAATGTATCTCAAGCTTATACAAACTTAATGTTCATAGCTATTCGCATCCAAATCAATGGTCTTCTCTCGCCGCACACATCGTAAGTCGTATGACTAACAGAAGCTACTCTTTCTTGCTGAGGAGATCAAAGGACACCATGGGTTTCCTGCAGCTCTTAGAGCACGCTTCCTGCACAAACAACCACATCCACCACTGCTGAGAGAGGAAGAAAAAAGGTACTAGCCCTGAAGAGATGGCCGTGAGGTCGTGAGGAGATGCATGTGGTGAGACTGACCTGCATGGCGTAGGCTAAATGCAGCAGCGTCGCCTCCGCCCACGGCCGGCCGATGAACTGGAGGCCGACGGGGAGGCCTCCCCTGTCGTACCCGACCTGGAGATTTTTCCAAGAAAAATCGTGTCAGATTGTTTCTTGCGCGAGGTACACGAAGCACCCTGGAAAGCTGAGTGGATGGATGCGCACCGTGACGGTGATGGCCGGCAAGCCGAGGAAGTTCCCTGCGATGGAGTACCTCGAGATCGCGGCTGGTTTTGGGTGCAACAACAAGACCACGAGTTAGCGTAAACATTGTTGCAGCTGCCCACTGGATTTGCTGCAGCTTTGAGACACACGAGTTTCACTGGAAACGTGGAGGACGGTCGTACCTGCGTTTATGTAATCGAGTTCTCCGGTGCGCAGCGCGTCGTCCTGCAGCGCGTACGCGGTCACGCTGCACCCACAGGAAAATGCGGTGGTGGTAAGAAAGAATGCCACCAAGAAATAATGATGGATGACGTGAACAGCTAGCTTGACAGGCAGATGAAAACACTCCCCACGCACGTACCCAGTCATGGGTGTAACGATGGCGTCGGCCGTCTCGAAGATCTTGTTGTGGAAGTACATCTGACGGTTTCTGTGAAGCACGCAGCTCTCAAGATCATACCATCCATTCAGAAAAAAGATCTACTAGTAGAAAACAGAACAAAAACGTGGTCTGAATCAGACTGACCGAATCCGCTGCGCGTTGAGGTAAGCCCTGCTGCTGAAGGAGCCGTAGGCGCTCAGCACGATCCTCACGTCCCACCCGATCTCGGACTTGTCCCTTCGTTCGCACACACGCACAAATCCTTCAGATTCAAAGTAGAGTACTACAGTATATGGAAAGAAACTAACTCAAAACTCACAGTTTGTCGAGGTATTTGGTGGCGAGGGAAGCGGAGCACTCGGAGCCCATGGTCACGTAGTGCGCCAGACGCATCTCCTCCACCTCAGGCACCGTCACGTCCACGGTCTTGCGGTGCCATCCACGAAAAATGTCATTGTTTCAGAGAAATGTGGAGTGATGTTTCAGAGAAATGGGTCAAATCCTTGTTTTCATTTCCAGTCAGAAACTCTTTAATTCGTACTATACCTCCCACCCGTAGTGCGCGCGCAGGATCTGCAGAGCCTTGTCGCAGCAGCCCCGGATGTCCTCGGAGCTGTCGTCGAACCACTGCGTTCAAAATGCCAGTTATTACACTTATTACTACTCCTACTATCCTGTGTTCATCATGAGGCTTGAATCGGTTTGTATCTGAAGACAGAGACGCTAGCTCACCTTTCCGTATCTTGCTAGCCTGATGTTAGGCATGGAATGGGTGGACGTCAGCAATGGCAGATTCAGCTGGGGCTGCAAATAAACGGATATTTAAGCCTGCAAATTTAGCTGAATACCTCTCATGCATCCAGCAAAAGTAACAAAATTACCTGGGAGTGAGCTGGTCCAGACTGATCAACCATGGCCGCGTAGCTGAAAGATCAGTCAGTCACATGCATGGTAAGATGAGCAGAGTGCAGATAGATACAGCAGGAACATCCATTTGGTTGATGTTCAAAAAGTAATAACGAAAGTGCTAGCTAGTTTATGCAAGAGAGAAGCGTGGAGGCACTGACGCGACAAGTGCGTCCTCGACCGTCGCCGCCAAGATCCCCGGCACCCCCACCGTCCAGTTCAACGGGAGAAGCCTGAGTTAAAAGAGCAGCGCACTCGTCACTACACAAGTCAAGTGCGTGCATATGAAAGCAGCTAGGCCATGTGTTAGCTACGGCACCCCGAGTTGGAGAGCCGGCCTGCGGTGGGCTTGAAGCCGACGACGCCGCAGAGCGCCGCGGGCATGCGAACGGATCCTGTAAATAATGGAGCAAGCATCACAGGCACGGTGGGATTCAGGTAGCATTGCGGGCAGATAACTAACTGCAAGTTGTTGAAAGCACTAGAGAGAGAGCACACGCACCGCCTCCGTCGGCGCCGAGGGCGACGGGGCAGAGGCCGGCGCAGACGGCGGCCGCGGAGCCGCTGGACGAGCCGCCCGACACCCTGGCGGTGTGGTAGGGGTTCCTGGTGGAGCCGTGGTGCGGGTTGATGCCGCTGGTGCCGGCGCCGAGCTCGTGCATGTTGGTCTTGCCGGCCAGGACGGCGCCGCAGGCCCGCAGCTGCGCCACGCACGCCGCGTCCGCCACGCACGGCCTCATCTTTCCCAGCCAACTCGTGCCTCCTGCATGCACGAGTATTTGTGAAACATAGACATATTTGAAAACCTACTCCCTCCTTTCACTGTTACAAGATGTTCTACTAACTTTTTCTGACTCGGATGTATATGGGCACATTTTTGTGTGTATGTTGACTCATTTAAGTCGATAAGAAGAGAGCCAGGTGCAAGCGATCCACCATTCATATCTTCGCATCAAACATGACTATTGGGTGAGTTGACGAGTGCGTGCATGCACGCAACCTAACGCTCCTCTGTGCAAGTGCAACACAGTACCAGCGTATGTTCAGCTAAAAAACAAAAATCTTGCGTTTTACTGTATTTTTACCGGTTGTTTGGTGGGGCAGGCAATCGATCTCGTCCTTGACTGCCACCAGCACCCCATCCATGGCAGACAGAGGCGCCCCTGCAATGCACAGCGCATCAGACGTACTTCCTCCGTTTTGAAATGGCGCACGCATATACTCCCTCCGTTCCAAAATAAATGACCCAACTTTAAAGTTAGTACAAAGTTGAGTCATCTATTTTGAAACGGAGGGAACTAGTAGCATTTTTCTCTTCATTTTACGCATATAATAATCATACACAGTCATGCCAACAACAAAAATTGAGAGCAATGAATACGCATCACTGCCGGAATGCGCCATGAATTCTAGCACAGATCAGTGCCGACTGCTTTCACCTCCGTGGGATTCAGGACCATGGACGCGTACGCACCAGCATCTCCAGATCGGCCATTCATGCATGGGCATTGGGCTGGGTTTTTCCCCGTGAACGCCTGAATTTCCTGCCAGCTTCGAGACTTGCTGAATCTGCAACAACTCGAGGAGCAACGTGTTCCTCCACTGCTCTTGAGAGACCTCAGGCAGGTTCTCGCAATGGCGACACCACCGTTGGCTCTGCTGCGCTACCCACCTAACTATACACACCGTGATGAGTGAGCTGAGCGGGACCACGGAGGAGGTGCGAATGCAAAGACAGCGGGGCATCGTCTTCGTACCATCCGTAATGGCGGTGCCACTGCCACTGCCACGCCATCCTCGATTCGGCCGGCGACGGCCCTACTGCTTAAATGTCACGGCGATCGCTTCGCTGTCACCGGCCCGGCCCGGCGGCGTACGTGTCTGAGGGTGATTGATTGATTGGACCGGAGAAACGAGGCATAAGTTTTGGTAAGCTGATGTTTACCTTGCTGGTATCTGAGGGTGGACTCCTCGGCCTGCCTGAGGATGTCTTCGGGGTCGTAGCTGATGAACAGGGCCATGTTCAGGTCTGGGCCCGAGCACTCCTCCACCGCCGCCAGAAACCTCCTCGCCACCTGCGAATTCAACAGGGACACCGGACACGTCGCTGATCAATCATCATGTGTTTGCAACCACGCCCGGTGCTCGCGTGATCAAGTGGTGGCTGCCAGTACGTAGTGCGACACGGAACAGATAAAACGTTTACCATGACAGGAGTGATCTCTCCTGAAGTGTAGGCCTTGGTGAAATCCCGGATCGTCCAGCGCCTGAAGCCCGGCGATGACGGGTCGGCGAGGCCAGGGAGGCAGCCGACGGCCTCCTCAACACGCTCCGCCGGCGACCACCCGGGCTTGGCCAGGCTCACGTTCTGCTCAGGGATGTCTGCAGTAACAGTGGACATGACCGAGTTAAACCCAATGTGACAAAAGAACTACTTATGCAGGAACGGACCGGAGGTGATGAGAATCCACCTTGCCAGGTGTGAGTGGGAGTGAACAATGGCGGCTCCGGGATGTCGGCGTCGGAGACGAGCTGCAGCGTCAGGTCAAATTCAGTGTTAAGCTCTAGTTCCTGCTGCGGTTCCACATGGCAATCGACACTAGAAAGAGCAGAAAGAAGGTTGTTTGATTTGATCTCCACCTTGTTGACGAGGTTGTCTTTCTTGAGGACGTAGAGCACGACGGAGCCGAGGACGGGCGTCTCCAGCACCCACGCGAACATCTTCACCGGAAGCCCAGCCACCCGAGGAGCTGAAGAACATATACAGACAAGAAACAAAGAAGATTCAGCAGGAGTAGAAAATGCGAGCGTGAAATCGGGGAAGAAAGAATCTTTGACGTTGGGACTGATGTAGTGCTCGTCGCTGTCGGGGCCGAGGTCGACCTCGGCCGCCGGCTTGTAGACCTTGGGAGCCGAGCAGACGAGACCCATGGACGAGCAGAGCTGTGCCGTTCTGGTTCCGGTGATGGAATGGACGTCAGAGACTGGCTTGGCTGGGGGAGCACGGGCTCGTAGTACTAGTAGTAGCGTGGCCAGGTCTCAGTTGACCGAGACTTAACAAGTCTAGGTCAAGTGATATAATATGCAAGAAAGAAAAAAAAACTAAAAAGAAAAGTTTACACGAATCTTCACGTAAGATCTCATGAATATAACATCAACCGAGACTTGGCTAAATCTCAGTCGACTGAGATTTAGCAATCTCGTACTACAGTAGTATTCATGTGCTGGCCCTTGGTGTTGTGGCGTTGGTCGTTTTAGAGTCGAGGCACAGGCAAGTCAATAATGTAGAAACAGGCCGCCATCATCTACTCCCTCTGTTCCAAATTACTCGTCGCAGAAATGGATGTATCTAGAACTAAAATACATCTAGATACATCCATACCTGCGACAAGTAATTCGAAACGGAGGAAGTAGTACCGTACATGGCTTAATTGGCATTATTAGTAGTTAACTCACCAAATATACCTGTATTTTGGACTTTAAGTTATGTTGTACCAATTGATGGGCAAAGTGACATCTTCTGCCGTGAAATGTGGCAAGCACGGCCATTGGTGAGAAGTGAAAAGGTAGTTTTTAAAAGGGCACCGTAATTGTGGTCTTACTTTTGCAAGTAGCGTGTGCATCTGCAGCAACCAATGAACACCCAAACACCAAGAAACAGCAGAACGAGAGGCAAAATCAAACCAACGATTGGATCGAATGAAACCCAAGAACGGTGGTGGTGTGCGTCACAATGGCGCTGAGGTCATCGCCTTTTCGAAGAACCCAATGTAAACGGTGAAGTGCGCCATGATGATAGAGGCTGGATGTCACCCTAATTTTCAAAGAAAAACAAACTGTAGTTGATCATCTTAGAAGTTGTGAGGATTTGGCACCGAGCAACCTCGTTGTCTCATCCCTGGTCGCTTCCAAAGATGGCTACGGAGAACGTTTGGCAAAGAAATTAATCTGTGTGTAAACTTTCAGCTGCATTCAGAGGAATCATAAGTTTCTTTTTACAAAACGAGGTTGAGAACACATGAGGAGATGAAAATCACAAACCAATATATTACATGATTACATAACTACACACATTTACAGGATCGCCATCCAAATTTGTGGAACGTATCTCATGCTACCGTCTCCCATCAATATCATATGCTCATGCAGTTCCACACATTGAAATAAGGACTACAGATCTATCGTGTAGGAGTAGCACTCAATTGATCTGCGATTTATTTTATTTTGAAAAACATACTTTTCTCTAATAATACCGGCGTGCTACTTTACACGTGGCAAATTAGTGAAAAGCGAAGAAGTATATTTAAAAAAGGACACCGTAATTGCAGTTTTGCTGCTTGGTCTTTGTTTTGAGATTGTCCTAGGTAACATTTTAGTGCAAGTACACTACTAATCATCTGCATCTAGCGAAACACCGATCATCTAGTGACAGACAGGACCGAAAATGACAGAGAGCACAAATCCAAGCGAACCATCAACTTCCAGTAAATGCACACCGATCATCTACCACCAGGTAACAACTGACAACAACATCCAGGAACAGTTAGATAACCCTATGGCCTATGCACAATCCCTTCCATCACGACTCACTCCCTTGCTCTGCCCCTGTAGCTACCGATCGACGATAACCCGAGAACACCGAGCGCCGCGATGACGGGGACTGCGCCCGAGGAACAGGCGAGGCACAGCCCCCGTTGCTCATTGGGAGATGCAGGCCGTACGATTCATCGGCGAGCGGCTCAGTGCCATCTTCTCTGAAGTCCAGCAGCGTGTCCTTGGATTCCAGCTTGCCAGGCTCGGTCATCACACTGTCAAGGTTCGTCAGAGATTTCAGCTGAAGCCCGAGGTTGGCGATCGTCCTCTGGCACTCCGCGAGCTTCCCTGCAGCACTGGCGACCTCCTTCTCCTGCGATGAAGATGATGATGATTGTTATACAGGGATTTCTCAAGTTTCAGGAGTGATTAGACCATATGCCTTGAGAGGGGTGCTTAGAACCTAGGCTAATAGCAGGTACCACCCATGTTATTTTAGCCCAATGTTGTCAACTTCTAAAAGGTTTACCTGCTTGAACTTCAGGTCTCCATTTGTGTTGGCGAGTCGCCAAAGCTTTGCCTCGCGACTGTCCCTTGACAGCTGAGCCTCCAATTTGCGGCATTTTGCTTCATACTCTTCTGAGAGCAGCTTCTCCTGCTCAATCTTCCCTTGTAGCAAGCTCACCCTGTTTGTCAGTTTCGCGAGTTCCAGATTTGCCTCTTCAAGTTGACTCCCCATTGCCTTCCTCGCAGACACTGCATCCTCTGCCTTGGCAGTGAATTCTACCAGCAACACACTCTGCTCTTTAAGTCTCACTTCCAGTGACAACACCTTCTCTTGGAGCTTCATGGTCTCCTGGTGCGCAGACTCAAGCTCAGACCCCAAAACCTTTCTGATGCCCTCAACTGCCTCCAATTGCATATTGACCTCCGAAGAATATTCCCTCTCCTTTGCCGCATCAGACTCCAGTGCATTGACCGTTACATGCAGCTTTGCGATTTCTGAGTTTGCTACCAGGAGCTGAGCCTCTAGTGATTCTTTGGTGGACTCCACCAAAAATGTTCTCTCTGATTCAGTCTTCATAGCCTCTATTTGTGCCTCAAGCTCTTTGTGACACATCTTTCCCTTCTGCACCTCACTCTCCAGTGTTTCGATAATTCCTCTTAGCTGCCCAATTTCTGTGTGTGCAGATCGCAGTTGTGTCTCTAACGTGTCTTTAGCTGTCTTTGCCATGTCTGCATCTGCTTTGTGCTGCGCAGACAGGGTTTTCACTGCATCAATCTTCGCTTCCAAGGATGCCACCGTCTTTCGAAGATTTGCTACCTCTGCAGTAGTTGATTCTAACTGCAACTCCAACTCCAACTCCTTGCTAGCCCCACTTTCTTCCAATGAAGTCACCACAGCCTGAAGCTTCTCAACTTCTGCTGACTTTGATTCCAACTGCAATGCCAATGACTTCCTCTCACCATCTAACCGGTCAGCTTGTCCTAAAGCAGCATCTTTGGACTCGTTTGCCAAGTTTAACTGCATCTGCAGGTCAACAAGCTTGCTGTCAGCTGCCATGAGAGTGTCACATGACGTGTCAAGCTGATTTCTAGCCTCCGCAAGGGCCATTTCAAGCTCTTTTTTCTCATGTTCGATCTTTTCAACCTTTGCTTGCAGATCCATAACCTGGTGCTGTAGGGCTTCAGTTTCGCCTCTTGAGATATCTCTGGTCACAGCCCGGTCAGAATCAGTTTCTGTTCCAAAGCTAGAGCTCGTGTGATCCGCTTCAGGCAATGCGGCCAGCTTTTCCATCTCAAGAAAGTCATCCATTAGGCCAATTTCAACAGGATTATTTACAAGATCTCTTGTGCCCTCGTTGCCGTTTTTGAACTGATCGAGTTCTGCTATAAGAGCTGAGGCCCACAGATCAGAATTTTTTACTTCGCTGTCAATAGCTAGCATATGCTCCCCACTATCAGACTGGCTGTCAGTCAGAGATTCCATGCAAGCATTGTTTGGAACAGGCCTAGAAGAATCATTGGCTAGGGAGGTTCTACGTGTCACATGGCGCAACCTACGGCATTCTGCCTCGACTCTTGTAATTTTCTTCACACTTTCCAAGTGTTGTTTGCTCGCTGTCTCTGCTGCTTGGCTGCTCAAGTCTCTTTCCAGTGCAAGCATCTTCAATTCCTTGGATAGCGTGAGCAACTCGATCTTGAGATCCTTGCATTCTTTCTCTGCTACCTGAAGTTTTTCCCGCAGATCAGAGGCTTCAAGCTGCTGCTTCAGGTCCACGATATTGTTCTGGAGCTCAGACATCTCAGACTCCAATTCCTGGGACTTCTTAGCAACTGCATCACGGATTTTCTCCTCCTGTTCTTCTCGTGCCTGGCGAAGCTGCCTGACGCATTCCTTGAGAGCACCATCCAAGTGGCTGACTTGATCCTCCAGAGAGGCATTCTTCAGAGATGAAGCATCAAGTAGCCGCTTCAGGTTACTAACTTCAGCTTCAGCATGCTCCCAACCTACAAATAAATCACAAGTATGAGTTAACTACTACTACGCATTCTAAATTTCTGGTTACTACAATGTAATAAATAGATTTCTTGTTCATACCATTCTAAATTTGCTCAAAGAGCATGCAAAAGTAAAAATCATCTATGAGTTTACTCTTTCTTAATTTCAGCAGATGCAACAGTGATTCTTAATAAAGAGAGGAAACTACTGACTAGCATGAATGCATGCAATCTAACATGAAAAAAACAATACCTGCAACAGCATCTTCTGCAACTTTTGCATGCTGCTTCACCAAGTCCTCTTTAGCACTGATAGTCAAAAGAGCAGCAGAAAGCTTCTCACTTAAACTTTTCACAGAATCCTTCATATCAGCATCTCCTACATTTGTAAGGACCTCCTGCGGTGGTAGTTGACCATGCTGCGGGGAAGAATCATTTGGCCCATTTGCCCATGTTAGCTTCTCATTCAATGATTTTCCTGCTTCAGTTTCATGGGTTTCACCGTCTCTAATTCTCGAGGAAGCTTCAGGTGATTGGCTATGATTTGGGGAACCACCAATGGAGATAGGTTTGGTATCCTGTATTTGCCAAAAGTGAACAAACTGAGAATGTTTTCTGCAAAGCATTTGCCAAAGAAATTCAAATTTACGAATAGTCTACAAAAGCCTCAAGGCATCATCTAATCACTGTACCAGATGAGTCATTCCTCCCAGCTCCCAGCTCCTCTTTTTGAGAAGTTGAGCTAGGCAATAGTAATCTTCTAAACCAACGTAGTGGAAATCAAGCTTGAGGCCTGTTACATAACCAGCAATTATCTTAAAACTAAGATAATAAATGAATCTGAAGCAAAATCTACACATTCAGCTCCATCATGAAAAAAGCAGTATGGAATTCATTCAGCACGGCATAAGTCACTGATATAGTCATGCAAACGTTTCAACTAAAACATACAATTTTGACAAGTTTAATTGTGACCTCAGTATTCAAGCGTAACACAACTTTGTTCCTGTATATATTGGAGATGTTTTCCTTTTTTTCTAAAAATGTATTGAGGATTCTAACTATCTAGGACCAAAATATAGGAAACAAAAACTTCGAAAATGAAAAGTATATGATTGGTTATATTAATTTCTGTCAGTTCTATGATAAACTTTCGTAAAAAGTATCACTGCCTGATACAGTAATCAAAATCAGATATTGCATGACAGCTTAAAGATACTCCCTTCCCCCATTTAAAAATAGAAGGCCTACAGTTTTTGCAATCTTCTAAAAGAATATGACACGCGCATGTAGAATTGATAACCCTTTTTCTCTTTTGCCCACATTAATCTCTTCATCATTTATGGCTAAACATACATTGTAACTAATCTACCCCTCCGTCCCAAAATAAGACACTTATTTATTTTGGGACGGAGGAAGTATCTTATAATATCAAGATAATAACACCATGGCTATGATGGTCATTTCCCTCTACTATTAGAAATGAGATAGAGGAAGCAGATAGTAATCATTGATAATCTCAAGATAACAACACCATGGCTATGATGGCCATTGATCTCATAATTTCAAGATAACATACTGTACATGGTAACTAATCTATCTCATACCAAACCCATGTAAAACTAAGACAAGTATTGAAAAAAGCTCAACCCACAATCCGTTTTTGCTCTAATTAGGAAAAACATATGACTAAGAGAAAATTCCTAGAATTACCACTCTCTACTAGATGCACCATTTACTAGTGTAACCATGGTTCAGAAGACAAATACATTGCAACCTTCTAAAATCACATAAACATGAGCACTCAAACACAGTCCAGCTACTGCAGTGTCTTGCTATGTAGTAACATCTAACAAGACATTGTTAGTACTCCTACTTATTAGCAATTTAGCATGAAACTTGTAAGTCTGGTTTGTGAGAATGTTTTCATCAAACAGTATAGTAAGGTCTGATTATGTCCCACCAGAAACAGGTTGAAGTGAAGCTGAATGTTCGACAAATCTGTCCAAGACTGCAAATGACACATTGCTTGAGATGCCAATAGTAACACATTGCTTTGTTTTCACTAGAAGTCCCAAAGTTGCTTTCCGAAATCTGAAAGTAACACCTGAACTATCACCATGATGTTTCCCTCTACTGTACATGTTTCGCTGTATTTGAAATCGAAAAAACTCAAGCAAACAAGATATAAGACATGCAATCCCATCTAAACAACAAAATTAACATATGGAGCAGAACCTGGCCACGGGATTAACGGTCAGAATGTGATGACACCAAACTGAAGATCTCACTTTCCCCAGGGCTCCTCTCCGACGATTTGCGCCTCCAGAGCGGATTCCGGCAATCCATCTCACACCCACCACACCATCAAAGCATCCACAGTCGTTCCCTTGGATTATTGGAGACCACCAAAGGCAGGGTTCAGGTACCAACACTGAAACAGAAAGGAATGGAGAGAAATGCCCTTTAGTACACACCTCCTTGCAGATTACCAGCGTACCAGGCACTAAAAATAATCCCTCTTGAGTAAGAACAGAATTTGTTGAAGGATGGGAATAGCAAAATCTTTAAAGCAACCCGCTTATAGCAAAATAACACCTGACTTTCAACCGCAAATACCAAATTCTTGGCAACAAATTGTTAGCAAGATACGAAATCAAATCAAATAATGAGTCGGATCCCAGAAACTGAGAGATGTCACAGGCGAATATGTTCACTGCAGAAAACTACATTGCCACTATCCTCCAAATCCTTTGTTAGAAAAGGAGGATCACCCCCGGCCTCTCTGCATAGAAATCCAAATCTATAACAGAACACTACTTTTTTGCGGCTTTTCCAGTCGAAACTTGTCTAGAAATCCGCTGTAAAACCCCAAAATCCTACCACCTCGCATCAACCGAAAACCCTAAGGAGACGGCCAAGATTTTACCTCAAAATCCAACCAAGAAACCAAATCCAGGAGAAGTCGATTGCAGCACGGAGAAAACCCTCCCTCGCCTTACACACAACACCTAAATCTCATAGAGAATCTGCTCGAAATCCCAGACCGGCGGCAGGACGCAGAGTAGAATCTGCAGAACCCCGCCGAAGAGTGCCAGGAGGAAGGAGCAGGAGAACATCTCTCCCCTTTCCCAGGCAGGCCCACACGGGAAATGAATGGAAGAAAGAGAAGAACTCAATCAAGAAGAGCGAGACGCCATTGGAAGAAAGAGGGAAGGGGACGGAACGGAAACGAAATCGGGGCAGCATTAACGCCTGCCTGCGGGCGCAATTAAACCCTCGGCGTGGCGGAGAAGGGCAAGCCATCACTCACTCACATGAACCGTGTGAACTGTGAACTCGCTCCCCCACCGTCGGTCCCTCGTTCCCCCACCCCGCCCCCCTCCCCTCCCCTCCAAAAACGAATTTTGGCGGACTAGGCCCGGCGAAAGAAGGAGAGCGGGAACGGGAATCGCATTGCCCAACCAACCGGCCGGACGGACGCCGGCGCAGATCAACGCGGCGAGGGGGGAGGAGGAAGAGAAGAAGGGGACTGTACCGGGGCCGCGGCGGCGTCGCAATGTGGAAGGAGGGAAGGAAGAAAAGCGGCGGGCTCGCGTGGGAGCGTGGGAGGGAGAGAGCCGGGCGCGTGGGAATCGGCGATAGGATACAGAAATCTGCTCCTTTTCCTTTTTTTCCTTTCCCCTTTTCTCTGACCAGTTCACCAGCATGCGCACTGGGCCTCCTCCTCCTCCTCCCCAGTTTCCTTTCCCGCCCAGGCAGCTCAAGCCACTCCTCTCCTTGCTTGCCTATCTTCTCCTCTCTGGCTCTCTTCCCTATGCCTGCACGAGAGAGTGATGGACTTCAAGGCTCAAGACTGAGATACTATTCCTCTTACTCTTCTTCTATCAACTTATTATTGTTATCCTACTAGTACTACTTGACACACTGCAGAAACGCTTTTCCTTTTTCCCGGTTTAAACGGGTAAAAAAAATGCTGCTGCTCCTACTGGCAGTACTACCTGTACACCTGTACTGCTGTCTGTACCGCTGCAAATGCAGCCGTACGTACTTCCTGACATTTGACCAGAGACTGTTACTGTAGCAGAGTAGACTTTGTAGCCTTGTTGGAGTGCTGTGATGTGCTGCTTGTAGTACATGAATTTTTTCCCTACTCTTTTTCTTTTTCTAGCTTGTTGAGCTTCGTGCACCGGAGGGTTTAGGTTTGGTTATTTTTGTTTTTGTCTCTTCCAATACCGTGGCCCCCACACGGGAGGGTTTCGCTTCGTGCGGTGCGGTGCTGCATCGGGGCCCATGATACCCCTTGTATTTGTAGTGGAGTACACCGTGAAGCATGTACTACTACTGTACACAAGGAGTAAGTTTTTCTTTACACACTACAATCAAAGTCGCTCACATAGTCACATACACGAGCATACACTCGCCCTATGAATACACATCCTACACCTACGAGCACTCGCCTCACAGTCGACGAAAACGTCTCCTCTCGCTGAACGAACATTGTCGAAAGTCTAAAATAAATTCAGAAATAATGCAAGCATACTTCAAACATGACGGGCTGAGAATACCACTGCCTCCTAACCATCCAAACATAGATTGATTCCCACACAAGTAACTGTAAAAAAAAGTGATGCATTTCAGAAGCAGCACGCATCCCTGACCCCCGAGCCGCTCCCGCGAGCGTCCTCGGGGGAAACCCTAGCCGACGCCCCTCGTCCTCCCTCGTCGATCTCTCCCCCCGCCGCCACCGCACAGCGCTGCCGGGCAAAGACCGGCCGGCGTTGGTGGCGGCGGGGATCTTGCCCCTTTCCTCGCGGTTGGCGTCCGGCGCGAGACGGCGCTGAGCTGGGCGGGGCCCAGCGGCACGGCGGAGGGCATGTTGGGTGGCGGCGCCCCTGCCTGGCGGCGGTGCAGTTGCGGCTTGAGGCCTTTCCAACGCGCGGCGGCTGCGGCTTCTCTGGCGGCGGCGCGAGTTATCCCGGCGGTGGCTTGGCTGCGTGGCGCGGCGGAGCTTCGGCGATGACTCGACGGCGGGCTAGAGGGCTAGGCACCGTCCAGTGGTGCTGCCTCCGCGGCGGTTGCGGCTTGGGGCCCTGGACCCCGATCCGATCTGGATCTAGTGGTGCCGGGGTCTGGGCCATGGCGGCTGGCGAGGCATGGGATTCGTGGGGGCTTGTCGCCCTCTAGGCACCATGGGGGTGCCCGCGGCGACACGTACCCGGCATGGTGACACTGGTGGACGTGGTGGTCATCTTCTTCCCGAGATGGCCGGCCAGAGGCTTGGTGATCGGATCTCGAGATCCATCATCTTGTCCCGGTTGCGAGTAGGGGAGACATGGTTGCCGGTGAAAACCGAGACGACGGCAGGCGATGGCGGCGTTCTCACCGTTACCTTGATGAAGGCATCATCGTGTAACTATTGTCGACCCACTCGTGCTGCTCCGGGGGAAACCCTAGGATCTGGTGTTCCAGATCGGACGATGGCGGCACTGCGATGTCGTTTCTCTCTTGGGAGCATCGTTTGCGGAGCAGCGCTGGATGTCAGAGGCAGGAGGTGGAGCGGCTTCGTCTTGCACGGAGCTTCGGTGGTGATGTCAAGTCATGCTTGACCGACAGGTGCTACGCTTTGTCATGCCTGGTCGGCAGGTGCTACGCACGACAGATCTTCCAAGGACTTCAAGCTGTGTCAGCTGGTGATACCTGGCAGCATGGCGCTGAGGTGTATCAGTGGCGACCGCAACGTGCTCAGCTGTTTGCGCGCAGGGAGGAGGTGCCGTTTGGCGCCGTGGTGGCGTCGACGATAGCTAGACCGAGCAAGGTTGATGCAGCAGTACAGTTCTGAAGATGGAGCGGTGGCAGTTGGCGGCGGCGGCATCTGAGTGCACGCCGGACCGGTGAGACCCATGCCCGGCAGGCGTCCTGGATGGGTTCTCAGGTCTTAGATGTTAGGTTTGGCTGCGATGTCTGTTTGGTATTAGGCCCAGGCTATCTGCGCCCCTTCATTAGTTGGATAGAGGTATTTAGATGGTGGCTTTAGTCTTACTGTTGTATTACTTTGTAAGGTCTTATGAGAATAATTAATAAAGTGGCCGTATGCATCGCCCAGATACAGAGGCCGGGGACCATTCTCCTTTTCTAATAAAAAAAATTCATGTTCAAAAGATGTTCAAGACACGAGAGCAGTACGCTGCCCAGAGTGATGGCCCAGCCATGTCTCACTAAACATAACACGCGATGGCCGTGGCCGTACCAGACACGCCCCACGACCACATGTGTAACAGTTAACGCATGCCCCCCATGCTTGGAGGCTTGAGGTTTACTCAACCTTCTGTCACAAGAGCAACTTGTACTCTTTCCCAAAAGAAAAGGGAGCAAGTCGTAGTACTCTAGAGAGATCAAACCAACTTAGTACTCCACTGTACATTTCCACGTCGGCTTAGGTAATTATACACAAAAAGGCAAGAAAAGGAAGAGTAGGTGATTTGTCCTTAATAACACATTTACGGTTGGTAATTTGATGTCTAACCGAAAGCAAACAACATTAGGTGATTCCTTGAAATTTTGATGGTACCTAGTAGTTTTTATAGCCAATGAAAAGTAAGCAGTACACATGGTTGCAAAATAAACTGTCGTCCTTTGAGGAGTGTACAGAAGGTCCAAACATGACAATACGTGAAACTCCACGTCAAAGCCAAAGTTTCTTTTTCTTTCCTTCAGTTAGTTTTTTTAAAGCGAATATACCAATTACACTCAGCCTTTGCACCAATTAGATGTCTCAAAGACATTTGAAATGCACATAACCCGAAAAGAAAACAGAAAAAAAGGAGAAAAAAAAACCTCGCCACAGTGGTCATTGATGTCCTCATCATGTATTCCACTCGGAATATACCTCTATCCTCTCCAACCAGAGAGAAGATTTTCTGAACGCATCCCTCCTCTGCTGGTAGGTTGTTGTCCCCTCCTAATCCATTGGCTATATTAGTGCAAGGCCCTGATGTACTCGATGAAGCTCTAATTTTACCACTTTAGGGCTTTTAGTAGGATTGTGCAGCTCCGCTTCAATGATAGTGGCGGGAGCGCCGATTTGACAAATAAAAGTTCCTCGAGCTTTTTCCATTTTGATGTGTTGGCTCAACCGGCTTTAATGGCTCGTTAGTGTAGACTCTTGCTAGGCTATCTAGTCAGTGATGTTAGGAGGTTTGCAGGATTTTTGTGCAGGCGGTGACCATTTTTTTTGCAGTTTGGTCCTCTAGCCTCCACTCCGTCATGTTGGTGCTGACGTGAGGTTTGTGAGTTTTTTTTTGGAGGTTGGGGTCTTGGATCCGTGGATCTTTCAACAACGACGACTTCAACGGTTTCTTCTTCAGGGCACTGGTCCAACAGGACTTGGCCTTGATGGCTTCTCATCCACGATCAACAATGACCGGATGGCTTTGATGATGGAGTGGTAGTGGCGGGGGCGCAGTCGATGCATCCAGGACGAAGAAGACAATCGACCCCCAAGGGACCATAATGTATTTTTCTTTAATTTTTTAGGATGTCTATACTATTGGTTTGATCAATAGATTTGAGGCCTTCTGCAAACAATAAATTAAAAATAAGTCATTGATGCATGGCGCCGTTGTAGAGTATCTCATAATAAAGGAAAATAATTCCATCTTTGAACCAAAGATAAACTATCTTGTTTCGAATTGACGTATCTGAAAGTACCATTCTTCTCCCGAGCTCAAATGCACTTCTTGTGAACAGTGATTTTTTTAAAAATAAATCATAAAAATTCTTTGATTTTTTGGCAATAAACATTGTTGAATGTTTTACATACGTGCAGTTTTCATGAACAAAAAACATTACCAGTGCTCTAAAAAAAACACTCCAACATGCTTTCCAAAATAGTCTTTTTGGAACATCGATTTTGTTTTTTCGACCATAGCATCTAGAAATGTTTTCTCTTCATGAAAATATTCATTAATGTTTCTTGTCAAAATAATTCATATTTGTTTTAAAAAAATATTGTTCATCGGAAAGCATTTGAGCTCGCGAGCAGATAGTCTACCTCCATTGGAAATGTGGATAATTAGCTATATGTCGCTGCTTACCAACTTGGTCTAGCTACACTATGAAAATGAAACGGTGTATGATCACAGCAATCCGGTTGAAAAATTGCCTTTGAAGCTACGGTACGTAGCGAACGACACCGGTTGCAAAAGATAAACAAGATAATCCATCCATCATGAGATTACACGCTGGTTGAGCAGTTATGCATGACACGAACCCACCCAAGGGAATTAAGCCAGAATGGACAAGACCACACGCATAAGAGGGTGCTTGGATACAAGGGACTATTTTTAGTCTGACTAAAAATAGTCTCTTTTAGAGGCTAAAGTTTCAAGCACCCCTGACTAAAGAGAGGCTAGGACTAGTCTTGAGGCTAAAATCTTTTAGTCATGGGAAACCTACTAAAATATGTATTAGCTCTCTCTCTCCTCATTTAATTCCCCTCCTTAGTTCTGGATTGGAGGGTTTGGAGGATAATAAATGCTCAATAGCTAGATTTTAGTCTCTTTAGTATTTGGATCCAAGCATGGGTGAGACTAGCAAGTTTTAGTCCCACTATTTTTAGTCATGGGACTAAAACGTATCCAAGCATGCTCTAAAAAGCTCATGGAAAAAGAGGCTTCACCTCACTTGCATTGCATGCGCCCCCACCCCATGAGAAGAAGACGCCGCACCCCATTTCTCATCTCCCATCATTTCTCGGAGGATTAAATGGGGACCCTCCAAATGGCGACACCAAACCTTTTCGGAAAAGGATAGGAGAGAATGTGGAGGCAGTTCCGTGAAACTTCGGGATGTGATTACGCAGCTGAAAATTGAGGGCTCACCTATTCATACCCACTATTGGTTTGTCTTTCTTCTAAAAAGGATGGTATGCATTGGACTTTTGTTAGCTTTATGTCGGCGGAAACTGGCAGGGGAACGCATGTCGGAGGCACGCACCTGCTCAGCTGTGTCAGCCGTTCGATTGTCTTGCAATTCCGGAAGTCGTTGGATTCCGCACGAAAGCACATTAAAAGCATGTTCGGCAACCCCCTGTTCCGTGAAATTCGAGAATCCGGGGAGCGCCTGTTCCCCCGCTTCGCAATTTTTAACTTCAACTCCACCAGCTCCGGAAGCGGGAGTGTGGAGCGGTGGGATGCCGATCAGGCCTCAAGTTTCAAGTTTTAGTTTCTGAAACATGCAATTTTGTTGTTGGTTCATACCAAGTTTTAACAGTTGAAACTTATTTTTTTTATACATCGAAGTGAATTTAAAATGAGTCTTATTTGAAAGCCCTCGTCGCAAAAAACGAATACGCAAAAAAAAACATAGTTTAAACTTTTGATTCAAAATGTATACAGTAAAAGATTAAAAATCAAGAGCCAAGAGAAAATGGGTCGGTGCCTCACCCATGCGTGCCACAAGCCCCCGTGTGATCTACTTTTTTCTCCTTTCCATGATGTCTTAGTTTGTGTCTCCCTGATGCAGAGTGTGAGGGAATGGAGATAAAACTGAATATATAGACTCAGCTCACTCACAAATGGATGTCATTTTGGTCAACCTATGTAGGTTGATTTACGCCTATGATAGATCAAGTTAGTTCTTGTGTTGCCACAAACAAGTTAGTTTTCTTCTGGAAAGGAGATTAACCCCCGACCTTTGCATATCGATATCGATAGATGCAACCATCTTTATTATTATTTAACAGAGTCTGACAACATGTATACATGGATAAACCCGAAGCCACCTATCTGATGAACAAAGTCGTAATGCCTACACTCATGATAATGTGCTTGAACCCCATGGACATGCACTATCTAATCCGGTGGTCACACGCGGCTGCCCCGCATTGGGCCAAGAGCACAACCCGGTCTGGTTGAACCGCAACATGCACCGTATGCGCACGCTCTGGATTTGCCGCCGCCATCTTCTGTCGTCCCATCTCCAGAAGCGATCAATGCATGCACCCTGCTAGGCCATGCCACCATCGACGCCACCACGACACCAGACAATGTCACCCTCATGCACGTGTCCATCCACACGCGCCCGTCGCCGAAAACTCCACTGCGCCACGCCGCTGAGACCCGTCGTTGGCCTTGCGGTAGATGTAACACCGCTCCTCCTCTTCTCTTCTCCAGCCAGCTCCTGCTCCAAAATGATGCCCCCAGGAGGGAGAACGGTATCGAAGACACCGTCATCGTCTGATGCGGGAGACCCAGATTTAGGGTTTCACACGAAACATCCCGAGCGTGGTGCCGCAACCTGCAACGACGATGCCTTGAGAAGGAAATGGCGTCACAGACGCCGGCATCATCCGCCATGACCGCAACGATTTTCTCCTGAAGTCGCATCACCCTGATCTCGTAGCTGGCAGGATCCGTGCAGAGCCTCACCCTGAAGACGAACGCTATCGGCGGAACGCCGACAGAGAGCCTCCAGCCGCCCATCACTGGTCCCTCCATGCGTCACCGATTGGACAAGGCCACGCCACGGCAGATCTAGATGGGGCGCCAGATTCATGGCCCGCCACCACCCATCTCCAGGCATAGAGTCCAGCCCACTAGCAGGAGGGGAAGCACACCATGCCGGCCATGGATCGTAGGTCGCCGTCGCACGGGCTAGGGACGCAGTCCTACCTGCTGCTCGCGGATCCACCACTAGTCCCCCCCCCCCCCGCTTCTAGGGATCGCGCAATGCAACACCTGCTCTAGTGCGTCTGGCGCCGGCCAGGCCCGCCGCCGTCGCAGACCTCGCCGGCGGCAGCGGCGACGGGTGAGGAGGGGAGGGAAGACTGGCAGCTTTAGGGTTTGGGGCCCCTAGCATCGCCCAGGGGAAGCCGCGTGAGGGGGTACGAGGGGTTATCTCGTGTCTTCTCCAATCAGGTTAGTTGTATATTAGGAAAACATTCAATATGGTTGACATGATATACTATGTAGTATGTACCAATTTCTCATTTTTTTAAATAATAATACTATGTAGCCTTATCTAAGAAGGTGCTTCTAGTGTGGAATTAAGCTCTCGAGGTGTACCTATGGTTTGAACCCTAATTTTCATGTCCATCGTTGCGTTTGTTTCTTGTGCAATGTCAAGTCATGAATTGTCTCACTACAGTGGATGGAGCTGGCTTTCAGAGCTTTCTTGATCTAAGGACATATCCAAAGCTGGCCCGCAAATGGCTCCGGTATATGCCCGTTTTTATGTCCGAATGTGATCCGCGAACATGATGTGGGAGACATTCATCCAACCCACTTCACAAACTAATCCTTATTTGTCCGGTTGGAGGAGAGAGAGAGAGGAGAAGGGGGCCATGCATGTGAGGAGGAGAGAAAAGGGAGGAGGACCACGTGGTGGCTTTTTTCAAGTGGATGTCCAGACCTTGGTATAGCCCGCCACATTTGTCTTCGGTTTGCTGGAAAACGGACGTCCAGACCACTTCATGGACCGATGGGGTCTCCATTGGGTGACAAAAGTTGACACAAACTATCCGGACACTACAGCCCGGGCATGTATCAAAGCTTTGAGGGTCTCCTTTGGGTATGACTGAAGGAAATATGCCCTAGAGGCAATAATAAAGTTGTTATTTATATTTCCTTATATCATGATAAATGTTTATTATTCATGCTAGAATTGTATTAACCGAAAACTTGATACATGTGTGAATACATAGACAAAACACGGTGTCCCTAGTATGCCTCTACTAGATTAGCTCGTTAATCAAAGATGGTTAAGTTTCATAACCATTGACATATGTTATCATTTGATGAACGGAATCACATCATTAGGAGAATGATGTCATGGACAAGAACCATCCGTTAGCTTAGCATAATGATCGTTAAGTTTTATTGCTATTGCTTTCTTCATGACTTATACATATTCCTTTGACTATGAGATTATGAAACTCCCGGATACCGAAGGAATACCCTGTGTGCTATCAAACATCACAACATAACTGGGTGATTATAAAGATGCTCTACAGGTATCTCCGAAGGTGTTTGTTGGGTTGGCATAGATCGAGATTAGGATTTGTCACTCTGAGTATCGGAGAGGTATCTCTAGGCCCTCTTGGTAATGCACATCATGATAAGCCTTGCAAGCAATGTGACTAATGAGTTAGTTGCGGGATGATGCATTACGGAATGAGTAAAGAGACTTGTCGGTAACAAGATTGAACTAGGTATGAAGATACAGACGATCGAATCTCGGGCAAGTAACATACCGATGACAAAGGGAATGACGTATGTTGTCATTACGATTTGACCGATAAAGATCTTCGTAGAATATGTAGGAACCAATATGAGCATCAAGGTTCCTCTATTGGTTATTGACCGGAGAGGTGTCTCGGTCATGTCTACATAGTTCTCGAACCCGTAGGGTCCGCACGCTTAACGTTCGATGACGATTTGTATTATGAGTTATGTGTTTTGGTGACCGAAGATTGTTCGGAGTCTCAGATGAGATCACGGACATGATGAGGAGTCTCGAAATGGCCAAGAGGTAAAAATTGATATATTGGACGATAGTATTCAGACACCAAAAATGTTTCGAAATGTATCGGGTACGTATCGGAGTACCGGGGGGTTACCGTAACCCCCCCCCCCCGGGGGGGGGAGATATGGGGCACATGGGCCATAGGAGGGAGGCAAGCCAGCCCACAAGGGTCGCGCCCCCCAAGGGAGGAGTCCGAATTGGACTAGGGGAGGGGGCGGCGCCCCCCTTTCCTTCTCCTTCTCCCTCTCCTTCCCCTTTTCCCCCTCCGATAAAAGGAAGGGGGGCGAATTGGACTAGGAGCCCAAGTGGTACTCCTCCCACTTGGGGCGCCCCTAGGCCGGCCTCCTCCCC
>NC_041386.1:498870598-498879095 GCF_002162155.2 Triticum dicoccoides | reverse complement strand
GGGGGGCTCTAACACACATCAATTGTTCCAAGCCGTGTGCGGCGCCCCCCTCCACCGTTTACCCCTCCAGTCATATTGTCGTAGTGCTTAGGTGAAGCCCTATGCGGATCACTTCACCATCACCACGCTGTCATGTTGATGAAACTCTCCCTTGACACTTTACTGGATCAAGAGTTCGAGGGGCGTCATCGAGCTGAACGTGTGCAGAAATCGGAGGTGCCGTATGTTCGGTACTTGATCGGTTGAATCGAGAGGACGTTCGACTACATCAACCGCGTTAAACTAACGCTTCCGCTTTTGGTCTACGAGGGTACGTGGACACACTCTCCCCCTCTCGTTGCTATGCATCTCCTAGATAGATCTTGCGTGATCGTAGGATTTTTTTTGAAATTGCATGCTACGTTCCCGAACAATGACCTAAGAGTATCTCCAACATCGACTCTCAAAACGCCTGCATCAGTTCGGACCGAGTTGTACGAACCCATTCTACCATCCATACCGAAGCGGTTTGGATGTCCATTTTCCCGCAAATTGAAAGCAAACTGGGGAGGGGGCTTTGCGGGAGTCTGGATAGCCGCCACGTAGGACTCCTACACCCCAGACCCACTCAAATCCTCCCTCCCAGTCTCATTTTCTTCCACTCTGATACGTCTCCAACGTATCTATAATTTTTTATTGTTCCATGTTATTATATTATCTGTTTTGAATGTTTTATATGCATTAATATGCTATTTTATATTATTGTTGGGCTAACTTATTAACCTAGAGCCCAGTGCCAGTTTTTGTTTTTTCCTTGTTTTTGAGTTTCGCAGAAAAGGAATACCAAACGGAGTCCAAACAGAATAAAACCTTCGCGATGATTATTCTTGGACCAGAAGACACACATGAGACTTGTAGTTAAAGTCAGAGGAGCCACGAGGCGGCCACAAGGGTGGAGGGCGCACCCAGGGGGGTAGGGCGCGCCCCCTGCCTTGTGGGCCCCTCGTGACTCCTCTGACATAATTCTTTCACCTATATATATGTATATTCCCAAACCACCAGAGGCATCCACGAAAACACTTTTCCACTACTGCAACCTTCTGTACCCATGAGATCCCATCTAGGGGCATTTTTCGGCATCCTGCTGGAGGGGGATTCGATCACGGAGGGCTTCTACATCAACTCTATTTCCCTTGCGATGAAGCGTGAGTAGTTTACCACAGACCTACGGGTCCATAGCTAGTAGCTAGATGGCTTCTTCTCTCTCTTTGATTCTCAATACCATGTTCTCCTCGATGTTCTTGGAGATCTATCCGATGTAATATTCTTTTGCGGTGTGTTTGTCGAGATCCGATGAATTATGGATTTATGATCAGCTTATCTATGAATCTTCTCCGAATTCTTATATGCATGATTTGATATCTTTGTAATTCTCTTTGAACCATCGATTTGGTTTGGCCAACTAGATTGGTTTTTCTTGCAATGGGAGAAGTGCTTAGCTTTGGGTTCAATCTTCCGGTGTCTTTTCCCGGTGGCAGTAGGGGCAGCAAGGCACTTATTGTATTGTTGCCATTGAGAATAAAAAGATGGGGTTTTCATCATATTGCTTGAGTTAATTTCTCTACATCATGTCATCTTACTTAATGCGTTACTTTGTTCTTCATGAACTTAATACTCTAGATGCAGGCAGGAGTCGGTCGATGTGTGGAGTAATAGTAGTAGATGCAGAATTGTTTCGGTCTACTTGACACGGACGTGATGCCTATAGTTCATAATCATTGCCTTAGATATCGTCATAACTTTGCGCTTTTCTATCAATTGCTCGACAGTAATTTGTTCATCCACTGTATTATTTGCTATCTTGAGAGAAGCCTCTAGTGAAACCTATGGCTCCCGAGTCTATTTTCCATCATATAAGTTTCCGATTTACTATTTTGCAATCTTTTACTTTTAGATCTATAAACCAAAAACCCCAAAAATATTTACTTTATCATTTGTTTAGTTTTATCTATCTCTATCAGATCTCACTTTCGCAAGTAACCATGAAGGGATTGACAACCCATTTATCACGTTGGGTGCAAGTTGTGTTGATTGTTTGTGCAGGTATTAGGTGTTTCGTACGTTGTCTCCTACTGGATTGATACCTTGGTTCTCTAACTGAGGGAAATACTTATCTCTACTTTGCTGCATCACCCTTTCCTCTTCAAGGGAAAAACCAATGCAAGCTCAAGAAGTAGCACACTCTGCCCGGCTCGCCCTTGCTTTGCATCCACACCCTACTCGCCAGCCGCCGCCTTTGTACTTCGTTGGCCGCTGCCCAGGCATTGCCGAACTTCTACAGCCCCCACCCACGCACCCGCTCGCCTTGTAGTACTGTGTCGTTCACCCAAGATACATCCGGAACCACATACCTTCTGTCCCCCTGTCGATGTCGTCCATGGCGGACAACACGCCCGGTAGGTGTTCGGTCAAATGCCATTGAGCATATTTTCAAACTTCATGTCATTTTTTAGAGTAAGAAGGATGGCAGGGTACTCACAGAAGGAGGATGATTTGTTGTGCGATGTGTGGTTGCCTGTATCTGCTGACTTCGTAGGGAGGAGTAGAAGGGGGACCTTTGTCAGCGGGTGCATGGTTTGTTTATGTGCGAAAGCACATTGCACTTTATGACATGCACATCATCCATGAACGTAATGTCAAGTTGTTAGCATACCAATAGTACGTCATCCAGAACTCTGTCATGACGTTTTTGGCGCGGTTGACCGGCTGGTGGCAATGTGACCATTGTGCGTTGCACGCGGTAATCATGGAGATCGTAAGTTTTGCTTCTTCTTACTCTACATGTTGATTGATTCATTCGTTGTTGTACACATTGTGTAGCCTGCACGCGCTATCGTGACGTACTACAGGTCAGAGGGTAGACCATTCACGCACATACATTGTTGAATAAAACTCAAGGGGCGGTATGTGTAGGACAACATGATCCATCCATGAAACACTTATTTGAATTTGTACTATTGTTGTACAAGACATACTTGCATGCTATTTATGATTAATTTGTGCTATTTTCTATCCAAATTTTGATAAATTTCGTCATGTTTGATGAAAATCATCGGGTTAGTTGAAATCCAATTTAAAATGTATGCGGTTATGGTTGGATAGCAGGCTCCCGCATTAATGTCCGCGGTCAAATGTGGTGTCCAGTTTGGACAGCATTGAAGATGCCCTAAAAAGCAATGCCTCGGGGTTGGTTTCCTTAAAGTCGAGTTTTTCTTTTCATGTGCTCTCATTTTAGGCATAAAGTGACATTTGGATAAGGTTGATGTACGATTACAATAAATTAAAATATTTGTACTATATAAAAAAATATGGTAGCAGTGCATATAATTGTAATATTACATGCACACATATGTGCAAAACAAAGTTCTTTTTTGAAAATAGAGGAAAAGATTTGCCTCAATGATTAAGAAGAAAAACACTGCCCAGTTAATTTCTGAAAAATTGGGCGAAAACCGATGAAACCGACCATTGACGCAATACTAACAGGCCGGACAGAGTTCTACATCACACTACACAAAAGGACAAACAAAAAGGCGCAGTCACAAAAACAATTGATAAAGCTATCAAGAAAAATGGTAACACGTGTTCCTTTGATGAGGCAAAAACCTCTTTTCAGACTAAAATAACAATCCTACAAAGCTAACTAATTAACCTCTTTGTATAAAATACAACAAAACATCTAATGGAAATCTTTCAACCCCAGAGTATATGGGGATATTTTTTACGGAACCTCGTTAGGAAGCAGTGCTCCTACATATTTCATATAGATAAAAAAGTAGATACTGCACAGCGTGATCTGGTCTATAAGGAAAACTAGGTCGAAAACCACACCACAAAAAAAGACAGAGGAGAAAAAACACAACACCCATGAAAACCTAAACCGGCCACCACTATCGAGAGTGATTGAGAGCAAGAACTTCGGAGACGTCTTCACGAAGAAGAATGACAACTATTGGCGTCGTCAACGACCAGCATCGGCCACAAAGATTCCGCCCAGACCCTCTCTAGACCGCCCCACCGAATTGTGGGTAATGATCCAGCCATGCCAACAGCCTCCAACGTTTCTCGCATGGTCCAATGTTGAGGAAGGACTCTTCAAAGTGCCTTCAAGGAGGAGAAATACACCCTCAAGCACCAACATCATCGGTAACCCTCATCGAATCAAAGCTTTCATCCATAGTCTTATTCCTCGCTACCTCAAGAGATCCCGGATAGGAGCCTAGCCACTTGGAGACCGAGCCGTGGCTCCATTCGTATTCATCAACAGCGGACCACACCGAACTAAGCAGAAAGACATCACAATCATGCAACACCATGGAGGATCGCCGAATTCGACGCCGGCACAACTCGGAGCCAGAACGAGCCTGCAGCACCGCCGCACAAGCAACACCTGCGAGGAAAGATGAGAGTGGAAAACAGCATCATTGCTTATTTCACACCCACGTTTGCCACCGTATTAAATTCATGGTATCCTTGCACATCTCCCATATCTCTAGGTCGCTACCGGTTTGTTATGCGTGCCCTCTTTGGTTCATGCGTAAGCTAAGGTAGTAGCTTGTGCCATACTCCTCTTGTCGTGTCGTTGCCATTGGACCAAGAAACCTCTCCTTGCTTAATTTTGTGCTCACGAGGAAGGAGGAGATATGAAAAGTAGCCTCTCTCCTAGCTAGGCTTCATACACAAGCTAACAACCGATACTTAACTTTTAGTTTTTCTCTTGAATAGAGAGCTTGAAGAACCCTCCTAGCCCGCCCAGCATCCTATGCTCCTAGGAGATCTTGAATGTAGAGCGTTTCCTTTTAGCTTTTTTTCTGGATCTTGACTTCATTTCCAGTAGGCTGGTCTTTCAGCTTCCGTCCCACCACCGCCGGTGCGGTAGTGTATCTCTCGTTGTTTTTAGATATAAGACGTTTGGGAAATTTAAACTACCCAAACATCTTATATTTAGGAATGGAAGTACTACATCACTAATCCCATGTGCGTACATCGATCGATCACAAAACGCTGGGCTTTCTAGTGATGCGTTGAGCTGGACGATGCTTCCTGTTTTTTCCTTTCAACTATTGATGGATTTGACTTCATTTCCGGTAAACGCCTAAACGGGTAGTATAAATCTGGTCTTTCAGCTTTCGTCCCACCAGCCACCACCACCACCACCGGTAGTGTATCTCTTGTTGTCATAAGTATGCCACAAGGTACCACATCCATAATTGTTCAATCAATGGCACTAAATCAGAGTAATAATGAGCGACAACAAACTCCACCTTTTGCAGTATAGTTTGTTGGTACCATTGTCCTGGAACTGCTAAATCTTTGATAGATGGTGAAAATGAAGTGGAGTATAGAATTGTGCAACGCTTTCTTGTCATAAACTAAAATGAACCGGGGTAGCAACATGCACATCAAGGAGCTCGGGACATTTTTCATGATTCATACATGAATTCTGTGTCTTTTTACAAAGCTTGAAACGGAGAAAACATAAATAGAGAAAAGGGTGGTTAGCGCATCTCCAACGGCGATCCGCAAATTTCCTATCGCATCCGTGTCTGCGGACGGATCGTCCGCGGACACGGATTCGGGAGGCAGCCATCCAATGCTGCCCGCATACATTTCAACACCATTCCTAACCAACCGAATGAAATTCGTGCAAACACGCCGGATTTCATACAAACCGAATGAAAACATTTATATCTTGGATATATTTTAACTAAAAAGGTAAAAGTATGTGCATGTACGATCGCGTGGAGCTCCACTTTCACGACACGAATACACTACACTAGCCTACGGCCGGCCGCAACGGATTCCTTTGTCTTCCCCATGTCCGGCAGCCCGCTCATCAGACTGTCGGGAGCCCCGAAGGTATATTCTTCCCCCGTATCTTCCCTATGTCCAGCTGTGTCGCTCATCGGAGTGGCAAAGAGGGTGCTTCAGCCGAAGGAGAAGGAAGGCTCATCCGCTTCCGTGGAGCCCAGGCGGGGGTCGGCGATGGTCTGAGATAAAGACAGGATAGGTCACCGGCTGTACAAACGGGCAACGCGCCGACGGTGGCCTTCCTGGGACCCAGGCGGCGGCGGCCTCCCGTGTTCTACTTTCCCTCGATGCCGACAGTGGATGCGCTGGCCACTAACTCGTCGATCTCTGCGCAGACGGCTTCTTTCTCTGCCGGCAAGGCGCGGTTACGCGCGCGTTGACGGCCAATGGCACTGTCGCAAGCACGGGAGGCGTGGTACGGCGCGGTGTCGTCCATGACAACGACGATGCCCGTGCCACGGTGTTGCTGGCTTGGAGCGACATCTTGCTGCGTTGAGTTGGGCGAGGGAGGTGGAGCAACGAGCTGCCTCGCTTGTATCGGGCGGGCTCAGCGGGTCACCTAGCCGGCTTTTATGCTGGAGAACTACTCTTCTTGCTCGTCGGATGCCATCGAAAGGGTGGAAGGAGGAGATGGGGAGTGGCGGAGTGGTGCGATTCTTGCCTGGCATCTGGCCTCCTTTAATAGCGGGTGGACGGGAGGAGCTTGTTCGACGTTGTGTTTAATATCGCCCGCTCGTGGACGGACGTGTGGCCGGAGTAGGTTTCTCGGCTTCCACACAGGTTTAATGGAGGTGCTTAAATGTGACGAGGAGGCGTGTTCTACCGACGGTGCAGCGGGCAGTGCTCTCGCCCAGCGCACCGCTTGAATGGTGGAGGCACTGAAAGGTCGCGTCCGCCCTGAGCCGTGTTCAATGTGGAGCAACCGCTCTACAACGGCACGAATACGGGTAGCTGGCGTGAGGCAACAATGTGCCCGGGCGAGGAAGGAGGAGTTTGGGTGGGCCATGGCTGTCAGAAGCGGGCGTGGGTGCTGTCTAGACGCCCGCAAAGTCCCACCATATTTGTCTTCGGTTTGCAGGAGAAAGTATGTCCGGACCGTCCTGTAGACTGATATAGACCCACGTTGCATGGCACAACACGTCTGGACGGTTGGGGCCAGTTTGAGGGTCGCTGTTGGAGATGCCCTTAGAGCATCTCCAAGGACAGTCCCCGTACCCACCCCATATATCCGCTCAGATACCACCTGGATAAAAAAAATATCAACCTACGAGCCTTCCAAAAATCCCTTTGTGTGGATTGTTCGAACTGAAGGAAATATGCCCTGGAGGAAATAATAAAATTGTTATTTTATATTTCCTTATTCATGATAAAGGTTTATTATTCATGCTAGAATTGTATTGATCGAAAACCTTAATACATGTGTGAATACATAAACAAACACCGTGTCCCTAGTGAGCCTCTACTAGAGTAGCTCGTTGATCAAAGATGGTTAAGATTTCCTAACCATGGACATGAGTTGTCATTTGATAACGGGATCACATCATTAGAAGAATGATGTGATGGACAAGACCCATCCGTTAGCTTAGCATTATGATCATTCAGTTTTATTGCTATTGCTTTCTTCATGTCAAATACATATTCCTTCGACTATGAGATTATGCAACTCCCGGATACCGGAGAAATGCCTTATGTGCTATCAAACGTCACAACGTAACTGGGTGATTATAAAGATGCTCTACAGGTATATCCAAAGGTGTTTGTTGAGTTGACATAGATCGAGATTAGGATTTGTCACTCCGAGTATCGGAGAGGTATCTTTGGGCCCTCTCGGTAATACACATCATAAGCTTGCAAGCAAACGACTAAGGAGTTAGTCACGAGGTGATGTATTACGTAACGAGTAAAGAGACTTGCCGGTAACGAGATTGAACTAGGTATGAAGATACCGACGATCGAATGTCGGGCAAGTAACATACCGATGGACAAGGGAATTACGTATGTTATCATAACGGTTCGACCGATAAAGATCTTCGTAGAATATGTAGGAGCCAATATAGGCATCCAGGTTCCGCTATTGGTTATTGACCAAAGAGGTGTCTCGGTCATGTCTACATAGTTCTCGAACCCGTAGGGTCCGCACGCTTAACGTTCGATGACGATATAGTATTATATGAGTTATGTGTTTTGGTGACCGAATATTGTTCGGGTTCCCGGATGAGATCATGGACATGACGAGGAGTCTTGAAATGGTCAAGAGGTAAAGATTGATATATAGGACGATAGTATTCGGACACCATAAGTGTTTCGGGGGGTACCGAGTACTTATCGGGTCACCGGAAGGGATTTCTGGCACCCCTGGCAAAAGATATGGGCCTTATGGGCCAAGAGGGGAAACCCACCAGCCACAAGGGGATGGTGTGCCCCCCATATGGGCCGGCCAAGGTGGAGAAGGAAAGGGGAAGGAGGAAAGGAAAGAAAGGGAATAGGATCCCCCTTCTTTTCCCCCTCCCCCTCTTTCGTTCCCCCTCCAACAAATAAGGCAGGGGGCGCGCTACTTGGGAGGACCCCAAGTAGGATTCGGCCTACTTGGGGCGCCTCCTGGCAGCCTCCCCTCTCCCTCCCACCTATATATATGTGTGTGTGGGGG
>NC_041386.1:498869629-498870268 GCF_002162155.2 Triticum dicoccoides | reverse complement strand
AGCATAGGACAGACAATTGTTTAGCCGTGTGCAGCGCCCCCTTCCACCGTTTACACCCCCAGTCATATTTTCGTAGTGCTTAGGCGAAGCCTTGCGAGGATCACTTCACCATCACCGTCACCACGCCGTCGTGCTGACGGAACTCATCTACTACCTCGACGTCTTGTTGGATCAAGAAGGTGAGGGACATCACCGAGCTGAACGTGTGCAGAACGCAAATGTGCCGTGCGTTCGGTACTTGATCGGTTGAAGCGTGAAGAAGTTCGACTACATCAACCGCGTTGAGAAACGCTTCCGCTTACAGTATACGAGGGTACGTAGACACACTCTCCCCCTCGTTGCTATACATCTCCATTGATAGATCATTGTGTGTGCGTATTTTTGTTTTGTTTTCCATGCAACGATTTCCAACACGAACTGCCCCAAACCCAGCACAACATGCCTCCCCAAACGCCACCCATTTGTTCAAACTATCTGGACCAACCCAAACTTAACCCAAGTGTGAGACATATATGGAGTTGTCCAGACACATCCACCACGTCAGATCTAACATGTCGGCCCACCCTAATACCACCAAATCGCCCTCATGACCTGCTCTCTTCATCCTTTCCTCCTATGTCTTGTCCAGCCCCTGGTCCC
>NC_041386.1:498824355-498869291 GCF_002162155.2 Triticum dicoccoides | reverse complement strand
CCCTAGTCCTGCCTCCACTCGAAGCACCTTACAGGGATATGGACTCCGCCTCAGGTGCCATGTCGGTATGTCCTAGTCCGCCCGGCCACCACCATACAACGCGTACACCACCTGCTCACCAAATGCCCGAATAGATTTTTGACCCTCTAGGTCATTACAAATTTGTAGGGACACACAATGAACTCAGATGATGCATTTATTTACAACGAGGTCTTCAATTCATCGTCATCGGAAGGCGGTGGCGACGAATACGAGTTGATGATGATGAGCATCCTCAAAGCAATAGAGAAGGGAGAGTAGCATGTTCTCAACTACAAGGGTTCGATGCTGGGCGGGAAAAATGTTAGTCGAAATAGGGCAAAGGGTCATGTCGATCTCTACGATGACTATTTTAAAGCCAATCTAATATATAATGAGGGCTTCTTTCAGCATCGCTACTTGATGCACAAGCGTGTGTTATTGCACATAGTGGAGGGTGTGAAGGAATATGACATTTACTTCACGGTGAAGAAGGATTACACGGGTTCTCTCCTCTCTAGAAATGCATTGCTGCTATGAGGATGGTTGTATATGGTACAACTGCAGACACCATTGATGAGTATGTCCAGATGGGAGAGATCACATGCATTGACGCAACTGTGAGATTTGTCACTGCATTGGTGCGACTGTTTGGACCAGAGTACTTGAGAAAAGCAAATGTCAAGCACACACAACCAAGACTTTGGCACTTGGAGAAGCAACAGGCTTTCCCGGTATGCCAGGTTCCGTCAATTGCATTGCACTGACAATAAAAGAATTGCCTGTTAGGATTGCACGAGCAATACAAAGGTCATACCAAAGAACCCACTATGAAAGTAGTGGCATCACATAACTTATGGATTTAACATGCAATTATCTCAAAACAACGTCAATTGCAATTATGTAAGATCCCGAGACATTGTGGGAGGTGATGACTCATTTGATTTTGCACAATAAATTGTGGAGGATAAGCACAATGGTATACGTACCATCGCGGTCATCCTCCAGAATCTGACAATGGTTGCCTCCCCCACATTGCGACCTAACTTTTCGAACATGTATAAGACGCATACTCAGTAGTCAACCACACTGGACATAAATATGTCCACCTCATCTCAGAAAATATGTCCAGTGATTGTTTGGGAAATAACCCCTCACCGGATTTGTGGTAGAGATGGTTACAAAAGGCACATGTTTCACCGCATTCATGGAACTAAAATGAACTGAAAATATATATCATAGTTTCGTGCTTCCTTCCCAGTATAACTAAACTCAATAGTTTCGTGCTTCCTTCCCGGTATATAACTAAACTCATTTATGCAAAAAATTGAGATGGTCAGCTGATTACTTTCTGGACTTCGGTGCATCTGGTGTATAGCCCATGATCTTCAGTTCTTCGTTCTTTTCCTTATTCTTTTTCTTTGTCTTTTGTGAGGGGTTCAGTTCTTCATCCTTGGCCAGCTGAAGTGCCGGGGCGTTTGAGTCTTCTGAGAGACGTTAGTCACAGAGGTAAGGATTGGAGTTAAGTGTGCCTCCCAGAACTCACACTTTTGAGCGCTTCAAGTAAACCACGAGCACGACGCCTGTCAGGGCAATAGCGCCAGCCATTAGCCCGTAATGAGCAGGCATCAACTGACTTTTTTGGAGAGGCACTAGCTCCGGCAATTGCTTTTTAACTTCAGAACTGGAATCCGAGTTGTCAATGTGCAACCTCAGGACCTGCAAGTCCAAGCTCCACTACAATGAGGCATAGGAGACAAGCAAAAGACTGACACATCTGGCCATGACAAAGTGGTAAAGGAATCTCCGGATGCTTGTGCTGAGAGTAATAGCAAAATAGCGGCATTTTAAGCAGGCAAATGGGTTCTAAGTCAGAGAAAGGAAATACCTTCAATCCGGATGATTTGGCATTGAGAACAGCACCGGCAAGATCAGAATCTGTAGTAAGCAGCACCCTATCACCTTCATCATCGTCATACTGCATAGAACATCAGAATCAAAATCTTATTGCTACTGCAGTTTGGATGTAGTATAGTGTAGAATACAGGCTAAGGTAGCTGCAACTGCAAGTGAGCGAGTGCTCTACAATTAAGAATACATTCATTCATGGGACTAAGTAGCTAGCAGTACCACTCAAGATAGCTGATGTTATTCAAGGCGGTTCTTGGTGTTAGTCCACTAGTTACAGGAACCATTTTGTATTACTATGTAGGATCTCGAATACATTCAAATTATACTCAATGGTGACGTCAAGTTGGCAACTACGTACAGGTGTCTTCGGAAGGAGAATAGCTTTGACTAGACGTGTAGTTTCCTCCATAACCATAGGAATGAATAGTATTCCCAAGGAATTCATGTGCTCGTTTCATATACAAAACTAATGCATCCACATGGAACTTTCCTCTGGAATCTGCATTCCTATGGTTTTCCTATGAAATCCTCCAAACCGAATGAGCCCCTAGTCAAAGCTCATTTTACCATCCTATCGCATTCCTATGCTACTACTAATTACTATGTTTTGGTTTCCTCTAAAACGAAAAGCCCTCAATTCTACTTGCAATTATAACAGAAAATGTTCCATCAAAGCAATTAGAAATGCAAGATTGAGGATTAGGAACTGCTCATCTAGCTCTTCCGTTCAAAATGCCAAGAGTTTAGAAACACAAATATATCAAATAAAGCTTACCAAAAGTTGAATTGGGCCCTTTTCACCACCAGTGCCTAATCTTTGTGTTATAGAAGACATAAGCTCATCTAAACTCTCAGAACCTGCAGCAATGAAACACAAAATGTTGTTAGTCGGTACACTGCCACCACAGCTAGCTCTCGTCAAACTATGAAGTGTGTACCCACCGCATGTAAATCTATGCATACGTCCCTTCTTGTCCTGAAGCTTGAAGGCAAAAGAATTGCCAACAGCAGCAGGATAAATGCTACTCCTGCCATCTCCGACCTCTGACGGCATCACTAAGGATATTTCACTGAGCAATGAAATCATGCAGGTAAGCATCACATTTTTGAGCGGAAAAAGAAAATCACAAAGGATGCATCAACCAACCTCTGGCTATCAAATTCCTCATCTGGAGGCTCCAAAGCAAGAGCAGAGTCCCAGAACTTCTGCATCATTGTGTTTGCTACATCATTTGCAGCTCCAGAACCTCCTTCAGCCTTCAGACAGAGCATGTTAGATGGACCAAGGTTACAATAATATTCCTCAGGCAACTATATTCCAGTAATAGAGGAGGGGTAGAGGGCAGGGGAACACACCATAGAAATGGCTGCCTGGGTAAGTTGCAGAACATCCAAACAAGCAACAACTCTACCATCTGACATGGAAAATTGAAAAATAGGTTAGACAAAAAAAAAACAATAAGTACCAAACAGCTAGTATTACTAGGCTGAGAACAAAAAGGTTTTACCTCCATCAACAACAGGAATATGCAAGAATTTGCCATCATGCATTATATGTAATGCGTCCAGAATTGACGTGTCCAATGTAGCACAATCAGGGTGTGCAGTCATTACCTTGAGGAAAATGGTAAATAACAGTGAGTCCAGAATGAGTTGCATAAACCTTAGCCACCTTTTGAAATAAGAAATCAGTCTGGAGAAGAAACCTTTTCTACTAGAGTTAATTCGGGAGAAAGATTTTGTGCCACAACACGCATAAGCACATCCTTTGAGCTGAATTTCAGAGTAACATATACATTAACAGCTCGACAATAAACATAAAAAGGAAACAACAGACAAATGTTTAATGAAAGAAATATGAGAATGCTTACGTAAAGATCCCTTGCAGCAAATTTCCGGTAGTTATAACCACTGAATTAACACGTAGTTCACGCATTTTTTGGGCGGCTACATAAACAGGATCTGAAGGAGAAACAATCGCTACTCTGCAAATTGACATAAGAGGTAGCTCCCATCATCTAATTAACCTTTTTTGTTACAACATAACCAAGAAAAATGAACAAGAGAAAGCAGATAAGTACTTTGTGCTTTCCGTGATAATGGTTGACAAAGAAGGTTTAAACATCCGTTCTCTTATAGTTTCTATTAAAGTGGAAGGAGCTGTATCCACGAAAGTCACATCAGTTTGGTCAGCTCATGAAAAAATTGGTAGACAAGAACAATCTATTTAGAAAAGAACACATATTTACGTCAAAAACTTGAAGACTTTCCGTGATAATGATTTAATTTTTGTTTGAAATAAACTGGATATTGTTAACTATTCACGAATATAGGTCATGTGTTCTATTACTTCTTACTTGTGTATCATCAATGTATAACAACAAAGGAGTAGAGTTAGCTGGCAGTCACAAGACCTGAGAAGTTGCTACCGAATTGGCGCTCAACCCCTTCTACAGCAGCTGCAAGTGCACTTCCTTGTTCTGCTGCCTTCTCCAGTCTTGATATTGCATCATAGAGGCATTTTGCAATGTCCAGCATGGCAATAACCTCACCATTATCAACCACAGGAAGGTGTCTAAATTTCCCTAAAACCAGAATGTACAAAATTAACTTCTAGGAGTCGACGCAAACATCTCTGGAAGTAAGCTTTATGTGAAGAACACGAACACAATCACCATCAACATATATACACATCTCTCATCATAAAGCTAAAGAAAACTAGAAATGCAACCACATTTGAAACACCTTTTGAAGATTTTGCAGAAGAATAAACATAGTTAGTTCTATCACTAAGCACGTTTCCACCGGAAGTTTCAGATATATACAGATTTAGTAAAGTGGCTCTAAATTGCTACAAGAAAAAACACCAAATGATTCCCCTAACAGTAAGGATGAGAATTTCTAGTGCCTCTGTTACTTCTTTATTAACATGTCAGTTTGTGTTGTCAGCATAGTTAAAAAAGGCGTGTCTAGGCTCTAGGCGATAGCCAAACACCTAGCGCATAATTGCGCTCAAGCGTGCACTTTGGACAGAAAAGCGCAAGGCAGTGGCAAAACGCACAATTGACGCCTAGCGCTTGTTTTAACTTTGGTATCCGTATAGATAAATCATTAGGGTTTTCAGAAACTAAACTTTGTCAGTTTTGTAATCATTTAGGATATTTGTTTTGAATTGCAATCCATCTTGTTAAGAGTTACTGCTTTCAAATGCTAATGCATCAGGAGTTGAAGTTATGTAGCAGCTAAACCTATAAAGCACATCCTACATGAATTTTTAAGAAAGCAGTGAGAAACTTGATAGAAAAGATATAGCCACAGAAGATTTAAGGGGAAAAAGGGACGAAAATAAGAAAACTTTGAAAAGTTAAAGTGCTAAAATTTAACAAATTGCAAGAAAAGAGAAAATTGGAGGAGTAAAAATAAAATAGTTAATACAGGGTCAATGACTTGACTTGACCAAGGGAACAGATTTAACTGCTGAACCATCTTGTTGTCAATTGTGTATTTAAAAGGACTAAATTATGGCAACTGGAAAAGAGACGTATAATATAATTAACTGAACTGTACTGATCATGATATAACAGAATTACCTTCAGAAAAGACAACACATGTTACAAGTTATAGGATGTGAGTTTCAACTGATTCGACCACTCACAGTGATGGTTAGTTGGAGCATACTGTAACTTAAAGTGTAGCTCAAATATACCTTGGACCATTTTCTGTAGTGCCTCGATAGCAAGTGTGTCAGCTGTGACATAATGAGGGCTGCGTGTCATGATCTTGGATATGATTGTTTGCTCAACCCGCAGCCCCTCGGCAATAACCCTTGTGGCTATGTCCTACATCATAAGGCAGATGGTAAGTAAAAACAGAGCAGGTTGTTCACATCATAAGCATTTTCACATGTAGCAGTCAGACAGACTGCTGAATCAGTCCAGAAATAGGGTGGAACACGCTGATACAGTGTTATTCAAAGAATAAGATGACTCACATGAGCTTACAAAACATTGCTACTGTACTGACCATTTTTCCATCAGTTCCAAGTCTGAAGCATCATCAATTAAACAAGAAACTGAACAAACACATTGTTGGTCATAAACTAAAAGTTGTATAAACTGAACATAACTTCCAACCTAAACATGCCTTACTCTAGTCACTCGATGCAAATGCAAAATTGCAGACACAAGCAATCTTTATGGTGTGGAGTACAGTTCAAAACAGGCAATGTACACTGTTACCTTAAAGAATCCTACCGTTCAAGCTCCGAACACTAACTAAACGACAACCGGCGCAATCATCAAAGGAAGATTCCAAGAAAGAACATATCACCTTGTCGGTGACAATGCCGGAGAGGAGGCCGTTGACGTCGGTGAGCAGCACGGCGTCGACCCGCCTGGCCGCCATCCGCCGGCACGCCTCTGACACCGTCGTCCCCTCCGGGATCGTCAGCGCCTTCGACAGCCGCAGCTTCTTGACCGTCCTCTCCCCTCTGACAAAACCCACACCCGGCCAAAAGGAGGAATCAGGATCGAGGTGTAAACAGCAGAAAAGGGAGGAAGCGTTCGGGCGCTTACGCGACGTGGTTGGGAGAGGTGGGCTTGGAGGGGGCCTTCCCGTTTCCGTTGGCGACAGCGGCGGAGGGATCATCTGACTTGCGGGAGGAGGCGGCCGACGGCGGACGGCTGCGCGTGCGTCGGTTCTGCGCTACGGCGGCAGTGGCGCCGGAGTTCATGGCTGCGGCGTCGAAAGTGAGGGCGAAAACACTAAAAAGGGCTTAGCTTACGGCTTGGGGGTTGCCAAGGGAGGACGACGGCGACGAGGTGGCGGCGGCGGCGAATGTTGGAGGAGGGGAGCGGTCGCTGCTTCTTGTTGGGCTGCTTCCTTGTGGGAGTCGTTTTCACATTGAGCATTGCTATGCAGCCGATGCTTTCAGACGATACTCAGACGACGTTGCCCATCAGGCCGTTTGTTAATTAGATTCATGTCAATCTCACCGTTTGTTAATTAGATTCATGTCAATCTCACGGTGTAGAGTCTGCGTCGGCTGCACATCGGCCATACCATGTCGTGTGTACATCAATTTCGTTTCACATTCGGTCCCTTAGATGCTGCATTATTGCGTTAAGAGTTCATGTGACTTCCTAACTTATTTTATAATATTTCTCAAATAAAACTTATATCTTATAATCTGCTGTAGAAAATACCCACCAAAATATACTAATGGTGAAATCTCTAAAAGTTGATTAAAATATTAATAATGAAAATAAATAACCAGGACCGACTAAATAAATTGATCAGTGTAATCTATTATGATGCTTAGCTGAAGGTTACTATTATTACGCGTGCGAGAAATCTGATGGGAAAACAATAGATGAGTACAAACTTATCACTCAAAATTATGAAAGTGATTTTACTATTAGATACCGTTTCATATAAATGTGTGAACTACCAGTTAATCCGATGGTCATAATTACCGAAAAATTGTTAGAAAGGATATTTAGGTAAGCATCCCCATATTCCTTTCATTAAGATTGTGTTTGTTGTTCTCGTATTTATGTTTACTATCAAGTTTTTTTTTGCATGGGTTCACTATCAAGTTGTTAGTGTCTATTTATTATTATTTTTTAACATAGTACAAACGCAAAGCGTTCATAAATACACGCATACACTGATCCCTATAAACACACACATGCACACCCTATGAGACCTCTTCCAATGCAAAGGTGCTTAGATGAGGTGCTAAGTGCATTAAATACCTTAGCAACTCAACTCCTCAATGCATATGTGCTTAACTTGTTGTTGCTAAGCACACTTTATTTAATGAGTTAGCACCTAAAGTCTTTCATGCATTGGTCAAATTGTTTCATTTAAGTGGTTTGTCTAGGTTCTCGCGCTTGGTATTGGTTCTTTCTGGGGTCACCAAAGTACTCTCTCCCCTCCTTAAATGTTGTGCCATGTCATTTTTTTTGCTTATGTAACATGCTTAGCACCTGTCCACGGTGGAGCACTGGAAAGGGCCTGAACACCTCCGAGTGTCGAGGCACGACAATCTATGGGACCGGCAAAGGTCCCTTTGCGGTTTGGCTATGGGGATCAACGAACACAAAGAGCAAATCCAGCAGAGACACACAGAGTTTATCCAGGTTCGGGCCGCCATGAGGCGTAAAACGCTACTCCTACTTTAGTGGATTGATGAGTATGAGCTCAAGTTACAAGAGAGCGCAGCTTGCTGACAAGGTGCGGGCTACGCAATGTAATTGAGGCGGGTTTTGACATTTGTAAAGATAGCCGTGGACCTCCTTTTATAGACTATGGGGTCACTACAATGGCAAAAAGAGTAATTACATATGTTGAATAGTGGCTACAGTGCAATCGTACCTAACCCTGCCGGATAAGGACAAAAGCAATAAATGCGTTGTGAGGTGTCGTATTGGGGACGAAGCCCAGCAAGGGAGCTCCTCTCTTTCCGTGTCGTCAGTCGAGCAACCTCTTATTCTACTGCCACGCTTCTGGGAAGGGTGGCAATAAAGTTGCTCTTCAGGCGACGTGCTGACACGTGCCCCGACAAGCCTAACCTAATCACCTGCCCGTTCAACACCTATTGACAAGCGACTAGCCGGTCGCTGAGGTGGAGCGGTGGGAAGGTGGAAGGAAGTTTGCTGGCACGGAGCTTGCCAGGATGTAGCTTGCCGATGTGGAGGTTGCCGGCAGATGTAATCTTGATTTTCAATACTTCTTAGTACTTCTCGATCACCTGCCTTGAGGTCTTCTTCACGGTCTTGTTGACCAGGTCTTGAGATTTCATAAGTGTCATCCTCTGGCAAGCTGTTGACGCCGGGAAGGTTGCCACTGCCTGTGCATAAATCAGGGGTATAAGACGCCCATGTTTTTATACACCGACACCGAGAGACTGAGCCGACATATCATCTTGAGATTTTACGAAGTCACCGTAGGCACCTCATAGTCGATGGAAACGTCTCCTAACGTGCATCGCTGGAAATCTGAAATAAATCCAGGAAAATGCGAGCACCGGGACTTGAACCATGGTGGGCCGGGGATATCATTGTCCTCTTAACTATCGAACCACAAGTTGGTTCGCTCTACTTATTATCTAGTGTATTAGATTTTATTTAGGAAAAAATATTTATCTAGCGGTTAATCTATTACATGTGAACACTCTGGAAAACAATAGGGTAATATAAATTTATTAACTAGAAACACGAAATGACTTCTTAACCTTTTATTTTGATCGTAGCTCAGGTAGTTAGGTTTCTTGCGGTGGAACAAACCCATCAGAATTCAGGTCCTAGACTTGGCATTGGTGCTCGCATTTTTCTGAATTTATTTCATGATTTCTGGCGATGTTTGGTCAGTGAGAGGAGGCATACCGGTCGACTACGGGGCGCCTGTGATGACTTCGTCAACCTCAAGATGTTGAGTGGGCTCGGTATCTTGAAGGTGCTCATAGGGATATGTTGTGCGTGTATGTGTGTAAAAATTATAAAAATAGACATAATCTAGTTAAACATACATCCAAATAGATAATTTTTATTAAATAAATTGTAATTAGTGTAATCCACTACGATGTCGAACGAACCTAACTTCGTACTCCATATGTTCCAACCACTCGACGACTGCAACGGTGGGGAGGTTGCTGCTCATCGGAAGGCTGGTATGGATGAACTGGTGGGCGGTTGCAGGATGGAGATAGTGATGCGTGGGTGGGCAGCGGCTGTTAGCAGGCGATGCTCGACGACAGCGTTGTTAATCCAATGAGGTGATCTTCAACGGCATCCCAACCTGGCTAGGTCACAGGAGAAGAGGGAGTCAGTGCATGGTCCCCAACGTCCGCGAGCTCGACATCGCACCCAGACACATGCAATGGCATGGGTGATTTTTTTCCAGGTTTTCTTTAGCGAGTCTTTGAGTTTGGTTTGGGGTGGCAAGGAGGCGGTGCTATTCCCTTGTAGTAATAATGCTTTTCCCGCTCTTTCCTTGTTCTATTAGTGTGTTTATCACCAGCGGAGGGTGTGTGGAGCCATGTCTTCAGCGCGTCTATTATGATCTAGTCGGCTTAGGTTTCCGGTGGATCCATTTAGATTCAACCAACATTCATGGTCTTCAAAGTTTTTACAAGCCCTTATTGGCGATTTCTTCTCCGAGGCGGCGATTTTCTTCATATATCGTGCCCGCCGGTGTCTCCTAGTTTGTATCGACGACTTCCTGGTCTGTATGGACGACTTCCTGGTCTGTATCGATGACTTCCTGGCCGCTGCTTCTACAAGCCCATGGTTTTCAAATAGTTTGCTCTACTGATGCGGAGGCCCAGAGACGGCGCCGAGCTATGCTCCGGACGTGTCGTCGGGGGATGTAGGAGAAAGAAGACTTCGGCATCACCAAAAACTTGAATGTAATTTTATTTTTCTGTATGGGTGTTTATGTAAGGATTTGTGCTGCTTAATATATGGCCTTGGGTCCTTCCAAAAAAACTACTCTATTAATATAAAAATATTTCATGGTCTCCGCAACAAAAAAATCTGATTGAAAATCATAGGATAATCCAAATTTATCACTAGAACCCACGAAGCGATAACTGAAGGAAATATGCCCTAGAGGCAATAATAAAGTTGTTATTTATATTTCCTTATATCATGATAAATGTTTATTATTCATGCTAGAATTGTATTAACCGGAAACTTAGTACATGTGTGAATACATAAGCAAACATAGTGTCACTAGTATGCCTCTACTTGACTAGCTCGTTGATCAAAGATGGTTAAGTTTCCTAACCATGGACAAATAGTTGTCATTTGATGAACAAGATCACATCATTAGAGAATGATGTGATTGAGTTGACCCATCCGTTAGCTTAGCACGATGATCGTTTAGTTTACTGCTATTGCTTTCTCCATAACTTATACATGTTCCTATGACTATGAGATTATGCAACTCCCGAATACCGGAGGAACACTTAGTGTGCTATCAAACATCACAATGTAACTGGGTGACTATAAAGATGCTCTACAAGGTGTCTCCGATGGTGTTTGTTGAGTTGGCATAGATCGAGATTAGGACTTGTCACTCCGTGTATCGGAGAGGTATCTCTGGGCCCTCTTGGTAATGTACATCACTATAAGCCTTGCAAGCAATGTAACTAATGAGTTAGTTACGGGATGTAGCATTACCGAACGAGTAAAGAGACTTGCCGGTAACGAGATTGAACTAGGTATGATGATACAGACGATCGAATCTCAGGCAAGTAACATACCGATGACAAAGGGAACAACGTATGTTATTATGCGGTTTGACCAATAAAGATCTTCGTAGAATATGTAGAAACCAATATGAGCATCCAGGTTCCACTATTGGTTATTGACCAGAGATGAGTCTCGGTCATGTCTACATAGTTCTCGAAGCCGTAGGCTCCGCATGCTTAACGTTCGGTGACGATCGTTATTATGAGTTTATGTGTTTTGACGTACCGAAGGTAGTTCGGAGTCCTGGATATGATCACGGACATGACGAGGAGCCTCAAAATGGTTGAGACATAAAGATTGATATATTGGATGACTATCTTTGGATTTCGGAATGGTTCCGGGTGAGTTCGGGCATTTACCGGAGTACCGAGAGGTTACGGGAACCCCCCGGGGAGTGTATGGGCCTTATTGGGCCTTAGTGGGAGAGAGGAGGAGGCGACCTAAGAGGGGGCGGCCCCCTAAGCCCAATCCAAATTGGGAGGGGGGGCGGCCCCCCTTTCCTTCCTCCCTCTCTCCTCCTTCCTTCCTCTCCTACTCCTACTTGGAAAGGGGGGGAATCCTACTCCCAGTGGGAGTAGGACTCCCCTAGGGCGCGCCATAGAGGGCCGGCCCTCCCCCTCCTCCACTCCTTTATATACGGGGGAGGGGGCACCCCATAGACACATAAATTGATCATTGTCATAGCCGTGTGCGGTGCCCCCTCCACCATAATCTACCCCAGTCATATCATAGTGGTGCTTAGGCGAAGCCCTGCTCCGATAGCTTCATCATCACCGTCATCACGCCGTAGTTGGACCTAGAGTTCGTGGGACACTCAGCTGGATCTAGAGTTCGCGGGACGTCACCAAGCTGAACATGTGCAGATCGTGGAGGTGTCGTACTTTCGGTGCTAGGATCGGTCTGATCGTGAAGACGTTCGACTACATCAACCACGTTGTCATAACGCTTCCGCTTACGGTCTACGAGGGTACGTGGACAACACTCTTCCCCTCTCGTTGCTATGCATCACCATGTTAGATCTTGCGTGTGCGTAAGATTTTTTTTGAAATTACTGTATTCCCCACAGTAGCATCAGAGCCAGGTGTATGCGTAGATGTTATATGCACGAGTAGAACACAAAGGAGTTGTGGGCGTGGGTATATACATATTGCTTGCCGTCACTAGTTGTTTCTTAATTCAGTGGTATTGTTGGATGAAGCGGCCCAGACCGACATTACGCGTACGCTTACGCGAGACTGGTTCTACCGACGTGCTTCCCACACAGGTGGCTGGTGGGTGTCAGTTTCTTCAACTTTAGTTGAATCGGATTCAATGAACAGGGTTCTTTCTGAAGATCAAAAGGCAATCACTATACCGTGTTGTGCTTTTTGATGCGTAGGTAAGAACGGTTCTTTCTCAGGCCATAGCAGCCACGTAAAACTTGCAACAACAAAATAGAGGACGTATAACTTGTTTTTGCAGGGCATGTTGATGTGATATGGTCAAGACATGTGCTAAATTTTATTGTATGAGATGATTATGTTTTGTAACACAGTTATCGGCAACTGGCAGGAGCCATAAGGTTGTCGCTTTGTTGTATTAAATGCAATCGCCATGTAATTGCTTTGCTTTATCACTAAGCGGTAGCGATAGTCGTAGAAGCAATAGTTGGCGAGACGACAACGATGATTTGATGGAGATCAAGGTGTCAAGCCGGTGACGATGGTGATCATGACGGTGCTTTGGAGATGCAGATCAAAGTCACAAGATGATGATGGCCATATCATATCACTTATATTGATTGCATGTGATGTTTATCCTTTATGAATCTTATTTTTCTTAGTTCGGCGGTAGCATTATAAGATGACCTCCCACTAAATTTCAAGGTATACAAGTGTTCTCCCTGAGTATGCACCGTTGCTACAGTCCGTCGTGCCGAGACACCACGTGATGATCGGGTGTGATAAGCTCAACGTTCACATACAATGGGTGCAAGGCAGTTTTGCACATGCAGAATACTTAGGTTAAACTTGACGAGCCTAGCATATGCAGATATGGCCTCGAAACACTGAGACCGAAAGGTCGAGCGTGAACCATATAGTAGATATGATCAACATAGTGATGTTCACCATTGAAAAATACTCCATCTCACGTGATGATCGAACATGGTTTAGTTGATATGGATCACGTGATCACTTAGATGATTAGAGAGATGCCTATCTAAGTGGGAGTTCTTAAGTAATTTGATTAATTGAACTTTAATTTATCATGAACTTAGTACCTGATAGTATTTTGCATGTCTATGTTATTGTAGATAGATGGCCCGTGCTGTTGTTCCGTTGAATTTTAATGCGTTTCTAGAGAAAGCTAAGTTGAAAGATGATGGTAGCAACTACACGGACGGGGTCCATAACTTGAGGATTATCCTCATTGCTCCACAGAAGAATTACGTTCTGGAAGCACCGCTAGGTGACAAACCTGCTGCAGGAGCAACGCCAGATGTTGTGAACACCTGGTAGAGCAAAGCTGATGACTACTCGATAGTTCAGTGTGCCATGCTTTACGGCTTAGAACCGGGACTTCAATGACGTTTTGAACGTCATGGAGCATATGAGATGTTCCAGGAGTTGAAGTTAATATTTGAAGCAAATGCCCGGGTTGAGAGATATGAAGGCTCCAATAAGTTCTACAACTGCAAAATGGAGGAGAATAGTTCTATCAGTGAACATATAGTCAGAATGTCTGGGTACCACAACCACTTGACTCGGCTGGGAGTTAATCTTCCTGATGATAGTTGATACGTCCATTTTGCATCACGCTTTTATATCGATATTTATTGCATTATGGGCTGTTATTACACATTATGTCACAATACTTATGCCTATTCTCTCTTATTTTACAAGGATTACATAAAAAGGGAGAATGCCGGCAGCTGGGATTCTGGGCTGGAAAAGGAGCAAATATTAGAGACCTATTCTGCACATCTCCAAAAGTCCAGAAACTTAACGAAAGTCATTTTCAGAAAATATATATATATATATATATATATATATATATATATATATATATATATATAAAATGCTGAGCGCAAGAAGTTCTAGAGGGGGGCCACACCCTGGCCACGAGGGTGGGGGCGCGCCCTACCCCCTGGGCGCGCCCCCTGCCTCGTGGGCCCCCTGGTGGCCCTCCGATGCCCATCTTCTGCTATATGGAGTCTTTCGATGAGAAAAAAATCATAAGCAAGTTTTCGAGACGAGACTCCGCTGCCACGAGGCGGAACCTTGGCGGGACTAATCTAGGGCTCTGGCGGAGCTGTTCTGCCGGGGAAACTTCCCTCTGGGATGGAGAAATCATCGCCATCATCATCACCAACGATCCTCTCATCGGGAGGGGGTCAATCTCCATCAACATCTTCACCAGCACCATCTCCTCTCAAACCCTAGTTCATCTCTTGTATCCAATTCTTGTCTCTAAGTCTGGGATTGGTACCTGTGGGTTGCTAGTAGTGTTGATTACTCCTTGTAGTTGATGCTAGTTGGTTTATTTGGTGGAAGATCATATGTTCAGATCCTATATGCATATTAATACTCCTCTGATTATGAACATGAATATGCTTTCTGAGTAGTTACATTTGTTCCTGAGGACATGGGAGAAGTCTTGCTATTAGTAGTCATGTGAATTTGGTATTCGTTCGATATTTTGATGAGATGTATGTTGTCTCTCCTCTAGTGGTGTTATGTGAACGTCGACTACATGAAACTTCACCATTATTTGGGCCTAGAGTAAGGCATTGGGAAGTAATAAGTAGATGATGGGTTGCTAGAGTGACAGAAGCTTAAACCCTAGTTTATGCGTTGCTTCGTAAGGGGCTGATTTGGACCCATATGTTTCATGCTATGGTTAGATTTACCTTAATACTTTTGTTGTAGTTGCGGATGCTTGCAATAGAGGTTAATCATAAGTGGGATGCTTGTCCAAGTAAGGACAGCACCCAAGCACCGGTCCACCCACATATCAGATTATCAAAGTACCGAACGCGAATCAGATGATCGCGATGAAACCTAGCTTGACAATAATTCCTATGTGTCCTCGGGAGCGCTTTTCTATATATAAGAATTTGTCCAGGCTTGTCATTTGCTACAAAAAGGATTGGGCCACCTTGCTGCACTTTATTTACTTTTGTTACTTGTTGCTCATTACAAATTATCTTATCACAAAACTATTTGTTCCTTATAATTTCAGTGCTTGCAGAGAATACCTTGCTGAAAACCGCTTATCATTTCCTTGTGCTCCTCGTTGGGTTCAACACTCTTACTTATCGAAAGGACTATGATAGATCCCCTATACTTGTGGGTCATCAAGACTCTTTTCTGGCGCCGTTGCCGGGGAGTGAAGCGCCTTTGGTAGGTGGAATTTGGTAAGGAAAAATTTATATAGTGTGCTGAAATTTACTGTCACTTGTTACTATGGAAAGTAATCCTCTGAGGGGCTTGTTCGGGGTATCTTCACCCCGACCAGTAGAGTAAAGAGTTGCTCCTCAACCTACTGAACCTACTGAAAATGAAAATGTCTGCTTTGAAATTCCTTCGGGTATGATAGAAAAATTGCTAGCTAATCCTTTTGTAGGAGATGGAACATTACATCCTGATGAGCACCTAATATATGTGGATGAAGTTTGTGGATTATTTAAGCTTGCAGGTATGCCCGATGATGTTATCAAGAAGAAGGTATTCCCTTTATCTTTGGAGGGAGACACATTGACATGGTATAGGCTATGTGATGATATGAGATCATGGAACTACAAACGATTAAAATTGGAATTTCATCAGAAGTTTTATCCTATGCATCTTGTTCATCGTGATCGTAATTATATATATAATTTTTGTCCTCGCGAAGGAGAAAGCATCGCTCAAGCTTGGGGGAGGCTTAAGTCAATGTTATATTCATGCCCCAATCATGAGCTCTCAAGAGAAATGATTATTCAAATTTTTTATGCTCGGCTTTCTGATAACAACCGCACCATGCTCGATACTTCTTGTGCTGGCTCTTTTATGATGAAGACTATTGAATTCAAATGGGATTTATTGGAAAGAATTAAACGCAACTCTAAAGATTGGGATCTCGACGAAGGTAAGGAGTCAGGTATGACACCTAAGTTTGATTGTGTTAAAAAAAATTATGGATACCGATGTTTTCCGTAAATTTAGCACTAAATATGGACTTGACTCTGAGATAGTGGCTTCTTTATGTGAATCTTTTGCTACTCATGTTGATCTCCCTAAGGAGAAGTGGTTTAAATATCATCCTCCCATTGAAGTAAAAGTAGCTGCACCTATTAAAGTTGAAGAAAAGACTGTCACTTATAATGATCCTGTTATTCCTACTGCTTATGTTGAGAAACCACCTTTTCCTGTTAGGATAAAAGATCGTGCTAAAGCTTCAACTGTAGTTCGTAAAAGCAATATTAGAACCTATACACCTCCTGAGCAAGTTAATTTTGAACCTAATATTGCTATTGTTAAGGATCTCTTGGCTGATAATATTGATGGGCATGTTATTTATTTCTGTGATGAAACTGCTAGAATTGCTAAACCTTGTGCTAAAGATAAACATAGACCTGCGGTAGGCATGCCTGTTATTTCTGTTAAAATAGGAGATCATTGTTATCATGGCTTGTGTGATATGGGTGCTAGTGCTAGTGCAATACCTATTGACTTATACAAAGAAATTATGCATGATATTGCACCTGTTGAGTTAGAAGAATTTGTTGTCACCATTAAACTTGCCAATAGAGATACTATTTCACCAATGGGAATTGTTAGAGATGTTGAAGTCTTGTGTGGGAAAACTAAATATCCTGCTGATTTTCTTGTTCTTGGTTCCCCACAAGATAGCTTTTGTCCCATTATATTTGGTAGACCCTTCTTAAACACTGTTAATGCTAGGATAGACTATAAAAATGATGTTTTTACTATTGGTTTAGGTGATATGTCTCATGAGTTCAACTTTTCTAAATTTCGTAGACAACACCGTGAAGAAGAATTGCCTAGTAAATATGAAATTATTGGTCTTGCTTCTATTGCCATACCTCCTAGTGATCCTTTAGAACAATATTCACTAGACCATGAAAATGATATGTATATGAATGAAAGAAAGAAGGGAAATAGATGAAGTGTTCTTTAAACAGGGACCTATTCTGAAACACAACTTGCCTGTTGAAATCTTAGGGGATCCTCCTCCACCCAAGGGTGATCCCGTGTCTGAGCTTAAACCATTGCCTGATACTCTTAAATATGCTTATCTTGATGAAAAGAAGATATATCCTGTTATTATTAGTGCTAACCTTTCAGAGAAGGAGGAAGAAAAATTATTGAAAACTCTGAAGAAGCACCATGCAGCTATTGAATATACTCTTGATGATCTTAAGGGCATTAGTCTCACTCTATGTCAACACAAAATAAATTTGGAAAAAGATGCCAAACCAGTTATTGATCACCAACGACGGCTGAATCCTAAGATGAAAGAAGTGGTAAGAAAAGAAATACTAAAGCTCCTTGAGGCATGTATAATTTATCCCGTTGCTGATAGTCAGTGGGTAAATCCTGTCCATTGTGTTCCTAAGAAGGGAGGTATTACTGTCATTCCTAATGATAAAGATGAATTGATTCCGCAAAGAATTATTACAGGTTATAGGATGGTAATTGATTTCCACAAATTAAATAAGGCCACTAAAAAAGATCATTACCCCTTACCTTTTATTGATCAAATGCTAGAAAGATTATCCAAACATACACATTTTTGCTTCCTAGATGGTTATTCTGGTTTCTCCCAAATACCTGTGTCAGCTGATGATCAATCTAAGACCACTTTTACTTGCCCTTTTGGTACTTTTGCTTATAGACGTATGCCTTTTGGTTTATGTAATGCACCTGCTACCTTTCAAAGATGCATGATGGCTATATTCTCTGACTTTTGTGAAAAGATTTTTGAGGTTTTCATGGACGACTTCTCTGTCTATGGATCTTCTTTTGATGATTGCTTGAGCAACCTTGATCGACTTTTGCAGAGATGTGAAGAAACTAATCTTGTTTGAATTGGGAAAAGTGCCACTTTATGGTTAATGAAGGTATTGTTTTGGGGCACAAAGTTTCTGAAAGAGGCATTGAAGTTGATAAAGCCAAGGTTGATGCTATTGAAAAGATGCCGTGTCCCAAGGACATCAAAGGTATACGAAGTTTCCTTGGTCATGCCGGTTTTTATAGGAGGTTCATTAAGGACTTCTCAAAAATTTCTCGGCCTCTGACTAATTTATTACAAAAAGATATACCATTCGTCTTTGATGATGATTGTGTAGAAGCCTTTGAAATACTTAAAAAAGCATTAATCTCTGCACCTATTGTTCAGCCACCTGATTGGAATTTACCTTTTAAAATTATGTGTGATGCTAGTGATTATGCTGTAGGTGTTGTTCTAGGGCAAAGAGTTGATAAGAAATTAAATGTTATTCAATATGCTAGTGAAACTCTAGACAATGCTCAAAGAAATTATGCCACTACTGAAAAAGAATTTTTAGCAGTTGTATTTGCTTGTGATAAGTTCAGACCTTATATTGTTGATTCTAAAGTAACTATTCACATGGATCATGCTGCTATTAAATATCTTATGAAAAAGAAAGATGCTAAACCTAGACTTATTAGATGGGTTCTCTTGCTAAAAGAATTTGATTTGCATATTATTGATAGAAAGGGAGCTGAGAACCCCGTTGCCAACTTGTCTAGGTTAGAAAATGTTCTTGATGACCCACTACCTATTGATGATAGCTTTCTTGATGAACAATTAAATGTCATAAATGCTTCTCATACTGCTCCATGGTATGCTGATTATGCTAATTATATTGTTGCTAAATTTATACCACCTAGTTTCACATACCAGCAAAAGAAAAAGTTTTTCTATGATTTAAGACATTACTTCTGGGATGATCCACATCTTTATAAAGAAGGAGTAGATGGTGTTATTAGACGTTGTGTACCTGAGCATGAATAGGAACAGATCCTACGCAAGTGTCACTCCGAAGCTTATGGAGGACACCACGCTGGAGATAGAACTGCACATAAGGTATTGCAATCCGGTTTTTTATTGGCCTACTCTCTTCAAGGATACCCATAAGTTTGTCTTATCTTGTGATGAATGTCAAAGAATTGGTAATATTAGTAGACGTCAAGAAATGCCTATGAATTATTCACTTGTTACTGAACCATTTGATGTTTGGGGCTTTGATTATATGGGACCTTTTCCTGCCTCTAATGGATATACACATATTTTAGTTGTTGTTGATTACGTTACTAAGTGGGTAGAAGCTATTCCAACTAGTAGTGCTGATCATAACACCTCTATTAAGATGCTTAAAGAAGTTATTTTTCCGAGGTTTGGAGTCCCTAGATATTTAATGACTGATGGTGGTTCACATTTTATTCATGGTGCTTTCCGTAAAATGCCTGCTAAGTATGATGTTAATCATAGAATTGCATCTCCTTATCACTCACAGTCTAGTGCTCAAGTAGAATTGAGTAATAGAGAACTCAAATTAATTTTGTAAAAGACTGTTACTCCCTCCATCACAATTTGTTGGGCGCATCTCGCGTATCTCTGGGCCCAAGGTGAGGTGTGATTGGCAGGAATTAAGGAGGCGTTGGAGCTGCTCAATTGAAGGAGATGCGCCTAATAAATCGTTAAACCAACACTTTGTAACCTCCCCGCCCAGTAAAAGAAGGAGCCGATCGCATGCATTGGTGGAGACGATTTAGAGCGAGATTTTAGCGAGTTTCCTTCTTCCTCCCGTGCCTTCCTTTCTCCCCACGCACTTTCCTTCCTCCCGCGCCTTCCTTTCTCCCCACGCACTTTCCTTTCTCCCCCGCGCAGTTTCCTTTTTGGCGATCAAAATCTCCCGCCGATCTCCGCTGCCAAATCTAAAACGAAATTTTCGGAGTTGAAATAGCTCCCGCCGATGTACCCGCCGGTGTTCCGCTCTATAAGTAGCTGCGGTGAAGGAGGGACACGAACAGACAGCGCTCATCTTCTCTCCTCTCTCCAATGGCGCCGCTGCAACAAGGTGCAGCAGATCGCCGGCCTCCTCCTCTTGGCCTCCGTGGGCTTTCTAGGGTCGCTTTCCAGCCCAGAGCACCGCCGCCCGGAGGACTTCCTCCTCTTGGTCTCACCGGACGCGCGGGTGTTCCTTCCTTCTCCATCGGCACGGCTGGTTTCGAGCATCTTCCTCCTCCGACTACTTTGCCTCGACGGCGCGTTGGCCTCGCACGCCCATCTCGCCCTCTGGCACCTAACGAGGCTGGTTCCTCGAACCGGAGTGCCTCCGTCGGCGAGGCCGGTACAGGCAACGAAGGGATCGGCAGTTCTACGTTCGTGGGGTTTAACCTCATCAATGGCAGCGGCGCGATCTCGTTTGGCGGTGGCGGCGGGATATCGTTTGGCGGCGGCGGCAGCGAGTCCCTGGGCTTCACGTTCAGTAGCGGCGCCGGTGGCAATCGGAGCAGAGAAGGATCCTCCCATGGTGGAAGCACAGAAGGTAAACCCTAAACCCTCTAGTCTCGTAGATCATGCAATTTTTGTGGTTTGCCCTTGAATCAAGATCATGCTTCTGGTTTGGTAGTAATATGTGTTCTCTTGTCACGTGTGCATGATCCAAGGAACTAGCTTCAGTCTAGAACTCAACATGATGAATGGAGAGAACACAACAGGTTCAGCCTTGTAATCATAGACAGTAATTTTCATGTACATTATCAACTAAAATCTCATGATTAATATGTTTCCTTTCCTGTTACTACAAGGTATTGGTGGAAATGAGGGTACCATTGGCTACCGAGGTACTGGATACAACCCAAATTTTTCCCATGCCGACGAATACCCTCCTAGTCAAGAGGCTGCTCAAACCCAAAGACAACCTATCGATTTGAGTAAGCACATTTAGAACATATTTGTCTTTCACTAATATTCCATATTTTTTGTTTGTCTAATTATTTCTCGAATGCATCTAGATGTTATGTCGAACAAGGAGACAAGAAGACAGTACAGTACCGATGACAAGCGTCACATATATGCTGAGATCATTGCCCATAATGGTACGAGTAAAAGGTTGAAGCATGGAGTTTCTAAAGCTGTTGCGGTAGTTTGTATTTGTCCTAGGAGGATAGTGGAAAGGGTATGGCAGGAGGCTAAAAGAGGCGGTGGCATTACTGGGGTCAAAAACATTCGGAAGCTCAAATCAGGAAGGAAGAAGATTAATTTCAACATAGATGCATTGGAGGCCATCCCACCCGGAGAGAGAACAACATTAGAACAAGTTGCTGGACATATGAACGTGTCAACTTCCACTGTTTGGCGAAGGTGAGCGTTATACATTGATATATGTCAATTTTCTACATGTCAAATGTGTATGTCATTGATATATAGGTTGTTATATTTTCTTGTAGGTTGAAGATGAAGGAAATTAGACGAATAACGAGTGAATTGAAGCCTGCCTTGACTGATGAAAATCAAAGGGCTCGTGTGGAGTATGCTCTTAAGCATCTTGAGCCATGTAGCCTAACATCCCTAAGCGGTATCAAACCCACATTTAGGGCTGATATGGATGTGGTTCATATAGATGAGAAATGGTTTTATCGCACGCGGAAGACCCAGAACATGTATATGAGCCATAGAGAGAATGCACCACACCGGGAATGTAAACATAAAAACCACATTCAAAAAATTATGTTCTTGTCCGCAATGGCTAGACCAAGGTATGATGCTCAAGGCAATTGTGTTTTTAATGGCAAGATTGGGGTTTGGGCTTACAGAGAGTGGGTGCAAGCAAAAAAGATTGGGGTTTGGGCTTACACAGATTGGGGTTTGTTCTTGTTACTACTCCTACTTTCTGCTAAATTTTTATGTGCACATTATTTACTTTATTTCTATATCCATAGGTTGAGAGGGACATGGGAGCTGAAGCCTTGCCATACAGTGGACAGGGAGAAAAGTCAGGAATACTTAGTGAAATATGTACTGCCGGCTATAAAGGAAAAGTGGCCTGAGAGCGATAGATGGAACACCATCTACGTACAGCAGGACAATGCTAGGACTCATATAAAACCAGATGATCCACTTTTTTTGCAGGAAGCTGCTAGGGGTGGTTGGGATATTAAGATGACTAGTCGCCAACCTGTGCATTCACACGGGCTAGTTGGTAAGCTACTACTTCAACTTGACCTATATAATAAAATATGGGATGCAATTTTACCATTGGGTTTAATATCCATGTCTTTTTGTACTTAAATGAAAATGTATATAAGATAACATATGAAATGCAGCATATACTTTTTTTCTTCTATTTATTAGATAAGAAAATAAACAAATTATGACTTCCTATCATGGTATATAATGCCTTAACAATATTAAAGTACTTTTTTTTCTTAACGTCCATTCACCTTTCATCTATTCAAATCAGTTTCTAGAGAATAAGAAATTCACTATAGATAGATAATGAGAGAGTCTCACAGAATCATAAACAACAAAAAAGTTTTACATTTTATTTTGCAAAAAGGAATAGATATCGACAAATACATCTCAGATAACATTTTTTTATATTATCAACCTACCTTGTTACTCCTTTCATAGACAATACAAAGGCCTAATCTCGAACACATATAACGCAAACTATAAAATCATGCATAGAGGAAATAGCCATGTCATTGAGCTTCTGTACATGCTTTGATGGTTGCACTTTTGTGCATCCCTTTGGTTCTGAATTGTTATAAACATGCCGACTTTGATCATATTAGTAATTTACTAAAATTAAAATGATTAATATATTTATTAACATGTTGACAAAAGTAAATGTGGTCATCTCTTTCTTGAATTCAGGTCAATTTAGGTAAATATTTCATAGAAATAATTTTATATGTACCGAGATTGAATTTTGAAACAATGTGATATTTATAGAAATAATAATACAATATTTAAAGAAAGCATTATTTTCTGACCATGCACTCCTCATATCCACTATTTGCCACCCTATACATGTAGTTACTACAAATTAACATGCATATTACTACCAAAAACTGTGGAACTTCTAATACAAAGATACACCGATTATTACACCATATTTAATTTGGGATCCATTACCTCCAGGAATTCATATTCGGATAGACAGACTCTACCTCACTAAAATTTAATCACTTCCAGAACAAAATCAAACGGAGAAGAGAAAAAAAAAGGCGCAACTATGCTTTTCTGTTTGAGATTAATTCTCATCATTTACACGCTTAATTTTTTTTATTGTATGTTGGATTTACACTTAAAGTTGGTACGCCCAAATCCGATTGCATCCACTTGGGGGTACGGCAGGTGTATTGATGTTGACTACAATGAATAAATTTTCTTAGTTTTGCATATGTACGGAATAATGGGCTAATAATCTGACTGTTGTTAAATCTTGAACCGAACTTAAAGTAGTCATCTCATCTCTAAATCAGGCATGCATTTATCATAACTTTAACCTAAATTAAATAACAATGTTACAATGCATAGAGTGAGGTGAAGGCCGATCCTTACTTGTAAGCAGTGCAAATTCCCTAGTACGACAATCTGATTGAAAAAAAATCAAGAGAAGATGGCCAAGCTTAATATGAGCCTCTCATGCATTACGCAATGTATTGTCTGACACGGTGACATGATGACATGCTAGTTCATGGGCCCTTTTCCACACGACATGGTTGCCATACTTCTGCTCGATCTCAGTCTCCAACTGTCAAAGAAGGTTCAATAGTATCCTTGTGTGGATAAGGTCCTTAGACATAAATTCTACAGCTGCATGTGAACAGTGTCCATGACATTAGAACATTTTCTGGCAGCATTGCCTGTAACATGAGTAGTTGCAGACAATAACCTGTGTCCACAATAGCCCGAGAAATAATTTTTGATACCTAGAGACAACCATAGACAGCCGTTGATGACCTCACCAATCGATTGACCTCCCTTCAAAGAAATAACTGGAAACATGGAGAACAACATAATTCAAATTATAACCCTGGAGAGCAAAAATCAAGTGCACATTGACGGTTAGAACGTGAAACAAAAAATGAATCTGTTGGAACTCTTAAAGAAACACAAAATTATGAAAGATTCAAACATAGCACCGAATGTGAGAAACACAATCCACATATAAGTAGAAAATGCGAAACAGTCAGTGTTGAAGACTTACTCAAAACGAACTGAATTGACTTGCCTGAAAACCAAACAAAATATTCTGTTCACCTAAATTAACCATATAATTCGTATCAAATAAACTCAAAATCAGTACAATGGGAAAACATAAAAAGGAAAAACAAAAAAATCAAAACAATAGACTCTGATCTAGAAACCATATATGTACGTGACGCCCTAGAAAGCCATCACATGTATGCATAGATGCAGAACTTCAGGGCTGGCTAAACCTGCCTTTGCATTGGCGCTGTATTTCGACCAGCCGTGAAGCGACGATGTTCCACCCAAGAAGTAGCAGCGTTATGAACCCACCATCACGACGGTGGCCAACTGCAACGGCGGTCAAGCCAATTTTGGATTGAATGATACTTGCACGAATTAATAACATCATACAGTTACACACGCAGCTAAGCCAATATAGTGTTATATAATGCACTGAGAAGATACCTCTAGATTTATAATAGCTACCATATAACTCATAGTATCATCTACTATTTGCAGATCATAAAATTTACCAATAAACTGACCTCTTCATCTAGTATCATTCCAAGTCCCATAAGTTCATTGTTGTCAAGGTTAATGGCATCACACAGACTAATTACTCTGTTCATCCCTTTCCAGGTTTCCTTCTCCATTGAGTTTAATTGCATCCCCATGTCTCACGCCATAATTTTGAACTTATACTGCAAGAAATAATGAAAGTATGATTTGAATATAACAAAGTTAAAGGAGTACAAAAAGATTAGCAGGTAAAAGAACACAGAATTCTGAAGATTAGTACTTGTTTAGTCCAAGGGAAGCTACAAATCCAATGCTTTAATCTGAAAAAAAGAGTAACAAACCAATGGAACAATGACATCAACTGACCAGAGACAACCTTCGTACATAGTGGGAGATTCTTGAGCAGTAACAATGGGTATAGTTGGTGTGCCCCGACATGATCTCCATGTGGAATCCAAAATTGTACCTGAGAAGATAAAGGATCCAATACATCAAGAGAAACAAACTAAGAGAGGACATGGGAAAAAATTGAATCTGAATCAAAAGGAAAAGCAACGGTTGATCCAAGCATAGACCTGCAAAAACGAAATTCAGAATAGACTGTGTGAAAGTACGAACCTGATGTAGATGAGGAAAATTATTTTGATGCATAAAGCTCCTCGACCACACGGAATCCATGTCTTCTATTTGATCCATTCATTTTACATTGGGGGAAAGAGAGATAATCAAGAGGAAAAGATCGTGGAGTATGGGTATAGTTGGTGTCCTCCGATCTGATCTCCATGAGGCATCCAAAACCTGTACGTGAGATGATTCAGATCCAATCCGTGGAGAGCACAACGCTATCAGAGGACACGATAGAGTAAAAATATAATCTGAATCCAAGGAAAAGCCACAGTTGATTCAACAGTAAACCAAAAACGAATCTCATACACATGAGGAAAATTATATTGATGCAAAAAGCTCCTTGAGCCCATGGAATCCATGCCTTCCGTTTGAGAGATACAATCCATTTGTTCAAAACGAACTGAATTGACTTGCCTGAAAACCAAACAAAATATTTTGTTCACCTAAATTAACCATATAATTCGTATCAAATAAACTCAAAATCAGTACAATGGGAAAACATAAAAAGGAAAAACAAAAAATCAAAACAATAGACTCTGACCTGGAAACCATATATGTACGTGACGCCCTAGAAAGCCATCACATGTACGCATAGATGCAGAACTTCAGGGCTGGCTAAACCTGCCTTTGCATTGGCGCTGCATTTCGACCAGCCGTGAAGCGACGACGTTCCACCTAAGAAGCAGCAGCGTTATGAACCCACCATCACGACGATGGCCAGCTGCAACGGCGGTCAAGCCAATTTTGGATTGAATGATACTTGCACGAATTAATAACATCACACAGTTACACACGCAGCTAAGCCAATATAGTGTTATATAATGCACTGAGAAGATACCTCTAGATTTATAATAGCTACTATATAACTCATAGTATCATGTACTATTTGCAGATCATACAATTTACCAATAAACTGACCTCTTCATCTAGTATCATTCCAAGTCCCATAAGTTCATTATTGTCAAGGTTAATGGCATCACACAGACTAATTACTCTGTTCATCCCTTTCCAGGTTTCCTTCTCCATTGAGTTTAATTGCATCCCCATGTCTCATGCCATAATTTTGAACTTATACTGCAAGAAATAATGAAAGTATGATTTGAATATAAGAAAGTTAAAGGAGTACAAAAAGATTAGCAGGTAAAAGAACATAGAATTCTGAAGATTAGTACTTGTTTAGTCCAAGGGAAGCTACAAATCCAATGCTTTAATCTGAAAAAAAGAGTAACAAACCAATGGAACAATGACATCAACTGACCAGAGACAACCTTCGTACAGAGTGGGAGATTCTTGAGCAGTAACGATGGGTATAGTTGGTGTGCCCCGACATGATCTCCATGTGGAATCCAAAATTGTACCTGAGAAGATAAAGGATCCAATACATCAAGAGAAACAAACTAAGAGAGGACATAGGAAAAAAATTGAATCTGAATCAAAAGGAAAAGCAACGGTTGATCCAAGCATAGACCTGCAAAAACGAAATTCAGAATAGTCTGTGTGAAAGTACGAACCTGATGTAGATGAGGAAAATTATTTTGATGCATAAAGCTCCTTGACCACACGGAATCCATGTCTTCTATTTGATCCATTCGTTTTACATTGGGGGAAAGAGAGATAATCAAGAGGAAAAGATCGTGGAGTATGGGTATAGTTGGTGTCCTCCGATCTGATCAACATGAGGCATCCAAAACCTGTACGTGAGATGATTCAGATCCAATCCGTGGAGAGCACAACGCTATCAGAGGACACGATAGAGTAAAAATATAATCTGAATCCAAGGAAAAGCCATAGTTGATTCAACAGTAAACCAAAAACGAATATCATACACATGAGGAAAATTATATTGATGCAAAAAGCTCCTTGAGCCCATGGAATCCATGCCTTCCGTTTGAGAGATATAATCCATTTGTTTTTTAATTGGGGGAGAGAGATAATCCAAAGGAAGATTGTGGAGGGATTTTTCTTCGATCTGGGGTTGGGGCGAGAGAGAGATAACGGAGAAGAGGAGACCGTGGGAGGGGAGAGGAGGAAGATCTAGTCCCGTGTATGAGGGTAGACCGTGGGAGGAGACCGTGTATAGTTCCCTCCGTTCTGAAATAGATGCCTCAATTTTGTACTAACTTTAGTACAAAGTTGAGTCATCTATTTTGGAACGGAGGGAGTAGATTATAAGAGAGCTCTAAACAAATTAGAATAAGAGATGGTGGCGTGGCGTATATAGGATTAGTACGAATTTTTCTTTATTAGATTTTTAGGGGTCTTTATTTAACAATGAGAATAGAGAAAAAAATTGCAGTTCAATATTTTTTGGACATAATTATATGGGTGGATCTGAACCGTAATAATTCGGTCCCACCAGATTAACGGCTTGTAAATTCTAATTAACGTGGTAATTTTTAGGGAGTCTGTAATTAGTATAGGTATAGATAGATATACCAACCACCTAATTCTCCTGACACAAATATATTAGATCTTGGTTGGTTTGCCTCAATTCAAGCCATGTTCCATAGAAAGATGCCCAAAACCCTAGCTGAGATTGTCCAAAAGGTCTTGCAATGTTCCATTTGAGTATTTATATGTTATTTGTGATACATAGCTACTTGCTTATGTACTGATTTGAGTTTTCTTGCTGTTATGTGTCATACGTTAATCAATCCCTAGCTGAGTACCCACATCAAAAGCTCAATAGGATCTGGTTGAGTCATCAAGCGTGCATGAGAGAGATCATCAAGCACAAGGGGTCTATCCACTACGCAGTTCCTCACTTGAAGAAAAAAACATTAGAGAGAAAAGGACTTCTCCCGGTTAGTTTGACGATTGATCGAGAATATGTTGAGCAGGCAATTGAGTTCTTGAACTCAACATGATTTGTACTGCCTCATGTGATGGTGCTACTGTTGGAGTATTAGTTTCATTAACCTTATCAAATATTTTGTGGCCTGTTTTGTACTGCCTCATGTGATGGTGCTACTATTCGAGTATTAGTTTCATTAACCTTACTTCCTTGTGTGTTTGGTTTTTGAGGGTGCATTTGAGTGGTGTGTACTGGACTGTTTTGAACTAAAAAGTTTATGCTTATCATCGAACCATTTTCATATAACATTACATGACAAGATCATATTAAACATAAGATCATATAAAACCATATTCATACTCACTTTCTTACATAAGATCATATGGCAATACTCCCTCCATCACTTCCTTACATAAGATCATGTAATATTATAAACTTGAAGCATATAAAACCATTATAACTCACTTTATTTTCATCATCCGGTGAATCTAAACTTGACTATCCGGCACATTATGCGCTTTATTTTCGTCCTCGAGATAGATAGATGGGTTGCGACGTCACCTTATGCATACCCCATCTTTGTTTATCGCCACCGTAGTCGCACAATCTTTGCACCAAAAATTGTCACAGAGGCAAGGATTTCCACACGACTCGCAAGAACGCAAATCTTTTGGTACCGGGAGCCTACATCCTAAGCAAAGGAATATGGAAGCCTCACCGCGAATGCCACACTTGAGGCTCAAAGCCGGATGAATACACACCTCACAAGTTGAGGTCGGGTTGGAGTAGGTTTTGCGTACCACCTCTTGCTCTTGCACCGGCCCTCCGACCTCTTGCTCTTGCACCACCTCCTTCACGACATGAACGTCGAGCACGCCTAGCACCTCCTCCATGGCAGGAACCTCCACCACGCCTTGCATCTCCTCCATGGTAGGAACCTCCACCACGCCTTGCACCTCCTCCATGGCAGGAACCTCCACCACGCCTTGCATCTCCTCCATGGCAGGAACCTCCACCACGCCTAGGCCATCCTTGCAGTCCATTGGTTCGGGTTTGTGTGCCACATGGACTCAAACATATGGGGTTTTATAGTACCCTGCTGCCTACACTTGTGAATGCAAACACAAAATGAAAAAGGAGCCGAAGGAGAGAGAGAGGGAGAGGAGGCCTCACATGCACTCATGTTCACACTTGCATGCACTCATGTTCACACTTGCATGCGGGAGGCCATGCCGAGCAAATAAAGAAACTGATTCCCACTTGCACTCATGTTCACACTTGCATGCGCTGCACAAATCATTCATGTTCACACTTGCATGCGGTTGAGGAAGAGAAATGGAAGCAGCCTAATGCGCCCCAATTAATAGGATAGTTAATGAGATGCGCCCTATTTCTGTGGGATTGTGAAAAAATCTGGTTTTCAAGATGCGCCCAACAAACTGTGATGGAGGGAGTAATAGATCTAGAAAGAATTGGTCCAAGAAACTTGATGATGCATTATGGGCCTATATAACTGTATATAAAAATCCTATGGGTATGTCTCCGTATAAAATGGTTTATGGAAAAGCATGTCACTTACCTCTCGAACTAGAACATAAGGCTTATTGGGCTATTAAAGAGCTCAATTATGATTTCAAACTTGCCGGTGAGAAAAGGTTATTTGACATTAGCTCACTCGATGAACGGAGAACCCAAGCCTATGAGAATGCCAAATTGTTTAAAGAAAAAGTTAAAAGATGGCATGACAAAAGAATACAAAAGCGTGAGTTTAATGTAGGTGATTATGTATTGCTATACAACTATCGTTTAAGATTTTTTGCAGGAGAGCTTCTCTCTAGATGGGAAGGTCCTTACGTTATCGAGGAGGTCTATCGTTCCGGTGCCATAAAAATCAACAACTTTGAAGGCACAAATCCGAAGGTGGTGAACGGTCAAAGAATCAAACATTATATCTCAGGTAATCCTATAAATGTTGAAACCAATGTTATTGAAACCGTAACCCCAGGGGAATACATAAGGGACACTTTCCAGAACATTTCAGACTCCGAAAAGGAATAGGTATGTGGTACGGTAAGTAAACCGACTCCAAAATAGTTCTAATGGCAATTTTTCTTCGTTTTGGAATATTTAGAAAAATAGAAAAATAAGAAGCAGTTCTGGAAGGACACGAGGGCTCCACGAGGGTGGAGGGCGCGCCCTACCCCCTGGGCGCGCCCCCTGCCTCGTGGGCACCTTGTGTGCTCTTCGGACTCCATTTTCTTGCAAGTTTCGTATTTTGGTCGGTAAAAAATCATTATATAATCTCTCGAAGGTTTTGACCACTATATCACGCAAAAGTCCAATGTTCTTGTTTCGAGTTGTTTTCTGTCAGGTTGTCAAATCCAAGCATCATGTCATCTCCCTCCTCCTCCAACAATGAGGGCAACGATGCTTGGCTAATGAAGATAGAGCTGAAGAGAGAAGAACCCATGGAGATCAACAAGGATGAAGGGATCAAGAAGGCCACGGAGGACCAAGTTCCGGCAACAGAAGACATCCTTCAACTTGATCACAATCTTCTTACCCAACTGAGATTGAAGCTTTCAAGATGATTGAGTTAGCTCATATACAAAACAAGCGTGAAAATATTTTGCTGAAGGAGCATATCATCACACTCAAGGGCATTATCCGCAAGTTAGAAGACCTCCTACGCTCGATGTGCGACTATCCATCATCACCACCATCTTCTTTACCAACAAAGAAGAATTGAGTATCTGGTATGGGCACTCCCCTTGGCAACTGCCAAGCTTGGGGGAGGTGCCCCGGTATCGTATCACCATCACTTCTATCTTTAGCGTTTTTCTTAGTTCGATCCTTTTGGTAATATCTTGATCTAGTAGCATAAAATTTTAGTATGATCTAATTGTGAGTTTTGCTTTATGATCCTTCTATGCAATCGAGTCCGTGAGCTATATATAATAAATATTAGTGTTGAGTCAAGGGCTTGACTATTTTGCCATAATCTTGAGTGAATAAAAGAAAAGAGAAAGAATAAAAAGAAAATAAAAGAGATCATATGGGTCTTATGAAGAGTAATGAGCTCACATAGAAAGAGTATGATGAATAAAAGTTGTTGAGAGTTGACAAACATAGTTTTGGGCATCGTTGCAATTAATAGGAAGTAATAAAGAAAGAGAGGTCTTCACATATAAATACACTATCTTGGACATCTTTTATGATTGTGAGCACTCATTAAAATATGACATGCTAAACAGTTGACGTTGGACAAGGAAGACAACATAATGGGTTATGTTTTCTTACATATGAGATAAATTATATTGTCATGGATCATCCAACATGATTGAGCTTGCCTTTCCCCCTCAGGCTAGCCAAATTCTTTGCACCAAGTAGAGATACTACTTGTGCTTCCAAACACCTTTAAACCAGTTTTGCCATGAGAGTCCACCATACCTACCTATGGATTGAGTAAGATCCCTCAAGTAAGTTGTCATAGGTGCAAGCAATAAAAATTGCCCTCTAAATATGTATGACTTATTAGTGTGGGAGAAAATAAGCTTTATACGATCGTGTGATACGGAAGAAATAAAAGAGACGGACTGCATAATAAAGGTCCATATCACAAGTGGCAATATAAAGTGACGTTCTTTCGCATTAAGATTTTGTGCATCCAACCATAAAAGCGCATGACAACCTCTGCTTCCCTCTGTGAAGGGCCTATCTTTTACTTTTATCTCCTACCTTACATAAGAGTCATGGTGATCTTCACCCTTCCTTTTTACATTTTATATTTTGGCAAGCACAACATGTTGGAAAGATCCTGGTATATATGGCTAATTGGATGTGAGTTTCATGAACTATGATTGTTGACATTACCCTTGAGGTAAAACATTGGGAGGCAAAACTATAAGCCCCTATCTTTCTCTGTGTCCGATTAAAACTCCATACCCATAAGTATTGCGTGAGTGTTAGCCATTGTGAAATACTATATGATAGTTGAGTATGTGGAATTGCTGAAAAGCTCTTATATCGACTCTTTCCTATGTTATGATAAATTGCAATTGCTCCAATGACTGAGATTATAGTTTGTTAGTTTTCAATGAAGTTTATGATTCATACTTGAAATTGTGATTGAATTGTTACTCTAGCATAAGAGATCATATGACAAGAATTATATAAGTTGTTGTTCTAAGAATGATCATGATGCCCTCATGTCTGTATTTTATTTTTATCGACACCTCTATCTCTAAACATGTGGACATATTTTTCGATTTCAGCTTTCGCTTGAGGACAAGCGAGGTCTAAGCTTGGGGGAGTTGATACGTTAATTTTGCATCATGCTTTTATATCGATATTTATTGCATTATGGGATGTTATTACACATTATGTCACAATACTTATGCCTATTCTCTCTTATTTTACAAGGTTTACATGCAGAGGGAGAATGCCGGTAGCTGGGATTATAGGCTGGAAAAGGAGCAAATATTGGAGACCTATTCTGCACAACTCCAAAAGTCCTGAAACTTCACGGAAGTCATTTTCATAATATATAAAAAATACTAAGCGCAAGAAGTTCTAGAGGGGGGCCACACCCTGGCCACGAGGGTGGGGGGGCGCCCCCTACCCCCGTGGGCGCGCCCCCCGCCTCGTGGGCCTCCTGGTGGCCCTCCGATGCCCATCTTCTGCTATATGGAGTCTTTCGATGAGAAAAAAAAACATAAGGAAGCTTTCGGGACGAGACTCCGCCGCCACGAGGCGGAACCTTGGCGGAACCAATCTAGGGCTCTGGCGGAGGTGTTCTGCCCGGGAAACTTCCCTCCGGGAGGGGGAAATCATCGCCATCGTCATCACCAATGATCCTCTCATCGGGAGGGGGTCAATCTCCATCAACATATTCACCAGCACCATCTCCTCTCAAACCCTAGTTCATCTCTTGTATCCAATTCTTGTCTCTAAGTCTGGGATTGGTACCTGTGGGTTGCTAGTAGTGTTGATTACTCCTTGTAGTTGATGCTAGATGGTTTATTTGGTGGAAGATCATATGTTCAGATCCTATATGCATATTAATACCCCTCTGATTATGAACATGAATATGCTTTGTGAGTAGTTACGTTTGTTCCTGAGGACAAAGTCTTGCTATTAGTAGTCATGTGAATTTGGTATTCGTTCGATATTTTGATGAGATGTATTTTGTCTCTCCTCTAGTGGTGTTATGTGAACGTCGACTACATGACACTTCACCATTATTTGGGCCTAGAGGAAGGCATGGGGAAGTAATGAGTAGATGATGGGTTGCTAGAGTGACAGAAGCTTAAACCCTAGTTTATGCATTGCTTCGTAAGGGGCTGATTTGGACCCATATGTTTCATGCTATGGTTAGGTTTACCTTAATACTTTTGTTGTAGTTGCGGATGCTTGCAATAGAGGTTAATCATAAGTGGGGTGCTTGTCCAAGTAAGGACAACACCCAAGCACCGGTCCACCCACATATCAGATTATCAAAGTACCGAACGCAAATCATATGATCGTGATGAAACCTAGCTTGACGATAATTACCATGTGTCCTCGGGAGCGCTTTTCTCTATATAAGAATTTGTCCAGGCTTGTCCTTTGATACAAAAAGGATTAGTCCACCTTGCTACACTTTATTTACTTTTGTTACTTGTTGCTCGTTACAAATTATCTTATCACAAAACTATCTGTTACCTATAATTTCAATGCTTGCAGAGAATACCTTGCTGAAAACCGCTTATCATTTCCTCCTGCTCCTCGTTGGGTTCGACACTCTTACTTATCGAAAGGACTACGATAGACCCCCTATACTTGTGGGTCATCAATAGTGTCATTGACATAGTTCTTCAATCACTGCCACCAAGCTACAAGAGCTTCATGATGAACTATAATATGCAAGGGATGGATAAGACGATTCCTGAGCTCTTTGCAACGCTAAAAGCTGCGGAGGTAGAAATCAAGAAGGAGCATCAAGTATTGATGGTCAACAAGACCACCAGTTTCAAGAAAAAGGGTAAAGGGAAGAAGGGGAACTTCAAGAAGAACAGCAAGCCAGTGGATGCTCAAGTGAAGAAACCCAACTCTGGACCTAAGCCTAAGACTGAGTGCTTCTACTACAAAGGGACTGGTCACTTGAAGCGGAACTGCCCCAAGTATTTGGCGAAGAAGAAGGATGGAAAAGTGAAAGGTATATTTGATATACATGTTATTGATGTGTACCTTACTAATGCTCGCAGTACCGCCTGGGTATTTGATATTGGTTCTGTTGCTAATATTTGCAACTCAAAACAGGGGCTACAGATTAAGCGAAGATTGGCTAAGGATGAGGTGACGATGCACGTGGGAAATGGTTCCAAAGTCGATGTGATCGCCGTCGGCACGCTACCTCTACATCTACCTTCGGGATTAGTTTTAGACCTAAATAATTGTTATTTGGTGCCAGCGTTGAGCATGAACATTATATCTGGATCTTGTTTGATGCGAGATGGTTATTCATTTAAATCAGAGAATAATGGTTGTTCTATTTATATGAGTAATATCTTTTATGGTCATGCACCCTTGATGAGTGGTCTATTTTTACTAAATCTTGATGGTAGCGATACACATGTTCATAGTATTGAAGCCAAAAGATGCAGAGTTGATAATGATAGTGCAACTTATTTGTCGCGCTGCCGCTTGGGTCATATTGGTGTAAAGCGCATGAAGAAACTCCATTATGATGGACTTCTGGAATCACTTGATTATGGATCACTTGGTACTTGCGAACCATGCCTCATGGACAAGATGACTAAAACTCCGTTCTCCGGAACAATGGAGTGAGCAACAGAGTTATTGGAAATCATACATACTGATGTATGTGGTCCAATGAACATTGAGGCTCGTGGCGGATATCATTATTTTCTCACCTTCACAAATGATTTGAGCAGATATGGGTATATCTACTTAATGAGATGTAAGTCTGAAACATTTGAAAAGTTCAAAGAATTTCAGAGTGAAGTGGAAAATCATCGTAACAAGAAAATAAAGTTTCTATGATCTGATCGTGGAGGAGAATATTTGAGTTACGAGTTTGGTCTTCATTTGAAACAATGCAGAATAGTTTCGCAACTCACGCCACCTGGAACACCACAGCGTAATGGTGTGCCCGAATGTCGTAATTGTACTTTACTAGATATGGTGCGATCTATGATGTCTCTTACTGATTTACCGCTATCTTTTTGGGGTTATGCTTTAGAGACGGCTGCATTCACATTAAATAGGGCACCATCTAAATCCGTTGGGACGACACCTTATGAACCGTGGTTTGGCAAGAAACCTAAGTTGTCGTTTCTTAAAGTTTGGGGCTGTGATGCTTATGTGAAAAAGCTTCAACGTGATAAGCTCGAACCCAAATCGGAGAAATGTGTCTTCATAGGATACCCAAAGGAGACCGTTGGGTACATCTTCTATCACAGATCCGAAGGCAAGATATTCGTTGCTAAGAATGGATCCTTTCTAGAGAAGGAGTTTCTCTCAAAAGAAGTGAGTGGGAGGAAAGTAGAACTTGATGAGGTAATTGTACCTGCTCCCTTATTGGAAAGTAGTTCATCACTGAAATCAGTTCCAGTGATTCCTACACTAGTAAGTGAGGAAGCTAATGATGATCATGAAACTTCTGATCAAGTTACTACCGAACCTCGTAGGTCAACCAGAGTAAGATCCGCACCAGAGAGGTACGGTAATCCTGTTCTGGAGGTCATGTTACTTGACCATGACGAACCTATGAACTATGAGGAAGCGATGATGAGCCCAGATTCTGCAAAATGGCTTGATGCCATGAAATCTGAGATGGGATCCATGTATGAGAACAAAGTGTGGACTTTGGTTGACTTGCCCGATGATCGGCAGGCCATAGAGAATAAATGGATCTTCAAGAAGAAGACTGACGTTGACGGTAATGTTACTGTCTACAAAGATCGACTTGTTGCGAAAGGTTTTCGACAAGTTCAAGGAGTTGACTACGATGAGACCTTCTCACCCGTAGCGATGCTTAAGTCCGTCTGAATCATGTTAGCAATTGCCGCATTTTATGATTATGAAATTTGGCAAATGGATGTGAAAACTGCATTCCTTAATGGATATCTTAAAGAAGAGTTGTATATGATGCAACCAGAAGGTTTTGTCGATCCAAAAGGTGCTAACAAAGTGTGCAAGCTCCAGTGATCCATTTATGGACTGGTGCAAGCCTCTAGGAGTTGGAATATACGCTTTGATAGTGTGATCAAAGCATATGGTTTTATACAGACTTTTGGATAAGCATGTATTTACAAGAAAGTGAGTGGGAGCTTTGTAGCATTTCTGACATTATATGTAGATGATATATTGTTGATCGGAAATGATACTAAATTTCTGAATAGCATAAAAAGATACTTGAATAAGAATTTTTCAATGAAAGACCTCGGTGAAGATCCTTATATATTGGGCATCAAGATCTATAGAGATAGATCAAGACGCTTAATTGGACTTTCACAAAGCACATACCTTGATAAAGTTTTGAAGAAGTTCAAAATGGATCAAGCAAAGAAAGGGTTCTTTCCTGTGTTACAAGGTGTGAAGTTGAGTCAGACTCAATGCCCGACCACTGCAGAAGAGAGAGAGAAAATGAAAGTCATTCCCTATGCTTCAGCCATAGGTTCTATCATGTATGCAATGCTGTGTACCAGACCTGATGTGTGCCTTGCTATTAGTTTAGTAGGGAGGTACCAAAGTAATCTAGGATTGGATCACTGGACAATGGTCAAGAACATCCTGAAATACCTGAAAAGGACTAAGGATATGTTTCTTGTATATGGAGGTGACAAAGAGCTCGTCATAAATGGTTACGTCGATGCAAGCTTTGACACTGATCCGGATGACTCTAAGTCACAAACCAGATACGTGTTTTTATTAAATGGTGGAGCTGTCAGTTGGTGCAGTTCCAAGCAGAGCGTCGTGGTGGGATCTACATGTGAAGCGGAGTACATAGTTGCTTCGGAAGCAACAAATGAAGGAGTCTAGAAGAAGGAGTTCATATCCGATCTAGGTGTCATACCTAGTGCATCGGGTCCAATGAAAATCTTTTGTGACAATACTCGTGCAATTGCCTTGCCAAAGGAATCCAGATTTCACAAGAGAACCAAGCACATTAAGAGACGCTTCAATTCCATCTGCGATCAAGTCAAGGAGGGAGACATAGAGATTTGAAAGATACATACGGATCTGAATGTTGCAGACCCGTTGACTAAGCCTCTCTCACGAGAAAAACATGATCAGCACCAAGACTCCATGGGTGTTAGAATCATTACAATGTAATCTAGATTATTGACTCTAGTGCAAGTTGGAGACTGAAGGGAATATGCCCTAGAGGCAATAATAAAGTTGTTATTTATATTTCCTTACACTACAAAAAATACACTTCCGTGATGATACATGTTTGTCACAGTAGGTCGCATTTTTTGTCATGCATGTACATCCATGACAAATTTATGACAGAATCAAGATAGTCATACCTGTGCTGTCATAGAAGTGTTCCGTGACATTAGCAAAATTATCATCACGGAAGTGTCCACTTCCATGACGATAAATCGCGTGTCACGGAAGTGCTTTCGTCAAGGGTGAACGACACGTGGAATCCACCGTACCGGAACGCCGTTAAGCTATCAGGTCGGGTTTTGGATCCGATAACCCGTTAGCAGCACCGACCAATGGGGATTTTCCACGTCTAAAATCATCATTGGCTAGAGGAAACACGTGTCGGCTCATCGTTGGGACAGATGTCATCCACTCATTGGACAAGAGGCGCCTATGATAGGTCGACACGTGGCACGGCCCAAAAGTGGCCCATTCCGGTGAAAAAGGCTGGCCCAGTAAAAATTAGCAGGCCGGCCCATATAAGGCCTACTTGTGTCAGGTCCATTTAAGCCCACGGTCCATACTAGATGTGCCAATTCGGCCCATTAAAGATTTGACACCATTGCAGCCCATCGTCAGTTCGAGCCCGTTAACAGCCCGCTATATATTTGGGCTCAATATCGGCCTGATGAGATTTCGATCTGTTAACGGCCCATTTAATGGATGGGCCAATTTTCAAGATGTACATCTTTCGGCCTTTTAGTGACCCATTTAAATGTTGGGCTAATTTCTGGCCCGGTGTGTCTTTCAGACTGTTGACGGCCCATAAATTTGATGGGCCATTTGTAGTCGGACCTGAGTTTCGGCCTTTTAGCGGCCCATTTAAGTGTTGGGCCAATTTCTGGCCCGGTGTCACTTTCAGCCTGTTGACGGCCCATAAATCAGTTGGGCCAATTGTAGTCGGACCTGAGTTTTGGCCTTTTAGCGACCCATTTAAGTGTTGGGCCAATTCCCGGCCCTGTGTGCCTTTCGGCCTATTAACGGACCATAAATGAGTTGGGCCATTTGTAGTCGGACCTTAGTTTTGGCCTCTTAACGGCCCATGCCCTTCATGGTCCAATACCAGCCTGGTTTCTCTTTCGGCCTGCTAAAGGCCCACAACACAGTTGGGCCGTTTACAATACGACCTGACTTTCGGCCTCTTAGCGGCCCATGCTCTTCATGGTCCAATACAAGCCCGCTGTCTCTTTCGGCCTGCTAAAGGCCTACAGTATAGTTGGGCCATATGTAGCCCAAATTTAGTAACGACCTGTTAACGGCCCGTGAAATAAATTGGGGCCACCTGTTGCCCGCTTCGATGTCGGCATGTTAACGACCCAGGAGGTAAGAGGGCCGACCATTAACTTTCGGCCTAGTAACGGCCCATTAACTTAATGGGCCCACTAAAGTTCGTTCATGTCTTTAGGCCAAATTAGATAATTTGAGCCCATTACGACGAGCAAAGGTACGACATACAGGGAATAACGTTGCACATCCAGAATATATTACAAGAAATTACATCCACTGGGCAATCAAAGATTGATGCCAGTGCAAATAAATGAGCAGAACCTAACCATCTACAACGTCACAATCTGCAACCTCAGCACAGATGACGCCCATAAGCATGTGGGCAAGTTCTTGCTGCTTTGCCACACTGTCTCTGAAAACATTGATCAGTTGTTGTGTCACATGACTCTGCACCTCTGATTCATCCACCATTTCCATCATTGCTTCAGCCATTAATTGGTTCACAAACATACATTTATTCCGTCGCATTCGAGATAGAGGATACTGAACAGATTCAGATGGCGATTTTGGCAGGCTTGTATTATTGATAGTGGATAGTGTCTTGACCACTGCATCATAACATAAATTAGGACGGGAATCAAGCAGATTAATCATGAGTTATTGCCATATTACCTGGCCTAGATTTACTGGAAAGAAACAATGTGGTTGCCTTGCTGTTTTCAGAGTTTGTCTTCTTATCTTCAGTAGCCTGCACAAAATTAACACACTAGCATTGCTATCATTGGCCAAGTCAGATAATAGGAAAGCAACATTGACACAACGAACATTTGGGCAACTAGCCTACACCAAATTAACATAATATGGCACAGCTATCATCAGCCAAGTAAGGTAATACGAAAGCAACATTGACACAATGAATGAATGGGCAACCAGAGAAGCACTACAATTCAGTAATGTGCGTGATATGAGATAGCACATTCATGCAGCTCAGTACGCAAAACTACCAGGCAGTTTTCCTTACAAAAATCAACATTGGCGCCTTTAACATTTTGCTACAACTAATTTTAGATTAGATAAAGGTTAGATTCAGGACGATTAACAAAATACATGCTGATGTAAAAATATGGTGATATACAACAGGTACTTACATCAGCACTGGAGCACAGAGAATTCCCGCAAGATATTTTCCTCGAATACGATCCCAATGGAGGAAGTCTTGTATCGTTTAACCTTATTTTTTAAAAGAGAGACGGGTAAGAAACATGTAGAAAATATGATCAGAATGCTATAAAATTTCATGATGTGAGGATACGCACACGCTTCTTAGAATGGAGTTGACATTCTTTTGCTGGACTGGAGCGGACTAGTTCTTTGGCCACTGGAATCTGCTTATTATCAGTGGGAGTTGGGTTTCTGTGTGCTGGAGCAGTATCTATGAAAAATGGAGTTGGTTTATTATTTCTTGGCGTTTGGATCTTTTGCAAAGACCTGGTTTGTAACCCTTCAGATTCTAACATAGCCATCTTCCCCTTGCATGCCTTATATAGAAGAATGGTGATTCCGTTATAAAACATGCTACAACAGAGATGGAATAGGTACTGAAGAATAGAAAGGCATGACATATTGACATGTATTCACTCCATCCGGAAATAAATGGATGGGTCTAGGCGTATTTCAGTTCTAGATACATCCAGTTTTATCCATTTCTACGGCATTTAATCCGGACGGAGGGAGTATGCTGTAAGAGCTAGGGATACGACAGGACAACACAGTAAAAAAACACTGAAAAACCCACTGCAGAACCAAAGTATTCAAACCCACTGATATGAGATAGTACACTCATGCAGCTCAGGATGCAAAACTACCAGGCAGTTTTCCTTGCAAAAATCAACATTGTGGCCTTTAATCATACATTTTGCTACAACTAAATTTAGATCAGATAAAGGTTGGATTCACGCCGATTAACAAAATACATGCTGATGTAAAAATATAGTGATATAGAACAGGTACTTACATCTACATTGGAGCATAGAGAATTCCTGCAAGAATCTTTCCTCATAAACGATACCATTCTAGAAAATATTCTATCTGTTAAGCTTATTTTCTAAAAGAGAGATGGGTAAGAAACATGTAGAAAATATGATCAACATGCTATAAAATTTCATGATGCAAGGATACGCACACGCTTCTTAGAATTGAGTTGACATATTTTTGTTGGACTGGAGCGGACTAGTTCTTTGGCCACTGGAATCTGCTTATTATCAGTAGGAGTTGGGTTTCTCTGTGCTGGAGCAGTATCTATAAAAACTGGAGTTGGTTTATTATCTCCTGGCGTTTGGATCTTTTGCAAAGGCCTTGTTTGTAACCCTTCAGATTCTAACATAGTCGTCTTCCCCTTGCATGCCTTGTATAGAAGAATGGTGCTTTAATTATAAAACATGCGGCAGTAGAGAGATGGAATAGGTACTGAAGAATAGAAAGGCATGACATATTGACATGTATTCCCTCCATCTGAAAAAAATGGATGGGTCTAGGCGTATTTCAGTTCTAGATACATCCTTTTTATCCATTTTGGCAACATGTAATCCGGACGGAGGGAGTATGGTGTAAGAGCTAGGGATACGGTAGGACAACACAGCAAAAAAAACACTAGTTGAATGTAAAACTGTATGCTAGCGGAATACATACAGAAATAACTAAGGCAACATACACATGTATGATTGGGAAAATAAGATGGCATTGCAACAAAGCACTAGAACAACACTTCAATGTAAAAAAACATGGTATGGTAGACAGATGAAGTACATACTGATGAATAACAATGCATAAGATATTCAGAAGCATGATGTCCAAATTAAGCAGATGGCATTGCGATAGAGTAGAATGACCGTACTTGAATTTGAAAACATGTTATCATGAATGGAATAGGTACTGAAAAACAGGAAGGCATGACATATTTACATGCATGATCAGCATGCTAAGCACATGGCATTGCAACAGAGTAGATACACTCCAGGACATTATATGCATGTTGTACCCATATTGCAGGCCAAGTTAGAGCAAGGACCTCGTGGGGTGAAGAGGATTCATCATCTTTATGCAAGTCTTCTGAAGAACTGCCTTTACATGTTCCATCATATTGGGTATCATTGACATCAAGTTTATTGGCCTTTACATTGCTCCGTGAGGTTCTTGTGGATATATCAGTGTGTGCAATTATATCTGACTTGCATGGAAGACAACTAGTAGTTAGATTTGTGTAATGAGTGCCTGTAGGAGACGACATAAATAGTAGGACTGGGGTTAACTAGCAGCAACAAGTCTCATAAACTAAAGGGAGAACACAGATGAAAGCTACAGAATATGTATCGTTTGTACTTGAGATTAACTAGATGGCACACAAAAGTATTAAAGAACAACATAGGAAATACTAGAAGTGGTATAATACTATAATCACCAGCCTGTGGGATAGCATTGGCTGATGGATGATAACTATGGAACAGTGTTACCTAAAGAACAAGTATCTTAGCTGAACTATGGAACAACGTTAACTCCTAAACAAGACCCGTAAGAGATCAGCATGAATATACAGTGAAATGTGATGATCTATATTCCATGCTTAGATGAATAACAAAGCCATAAATGTTGCACACAAGTAAGATGAGGGTACAACCTATCTGGCTGCCATCCATAGGAGTGAGCATCATGTGCTGACTTGTCGATGGCCCTGCAGTTGTTGTGGTTGTGCATGTCGGGCACACGCATTCGATGCAGGGAACTATTGAGTGGGGACTATAGCTCCCTTCTGCTGTATGCTTCCCGTGTTGGAGCAGCTGCGGTGAGTCGAAAGACGGTGTGTCTGAAGATGCAGATAACGCATAATGTTAAGAACGACATATCTCTTTGATCTGAAGAAATACACTAAGAGATCAACAGCAAGGTATGAGAGTGGTCACACGTCTGTTGACTGAAGACTATATTGGGGTCACACGATTTTATTTTATTTTGGTACTGTCCGATCTATGCCGGATGGCTAGCCGTCTTGTGCCTCCTGACTGACACTGTTCGGAATCTTCCCCGAAGAGCCAGTGACCAACGGCAGAGCAGTCCGCCTCCGCCGTCCGTGGCCCCGGCCAAAACCCCGCTCCCCACCCCACCGCACTGTCGTGGTTGCGCCGCCCCCGAGCCAATCCACAAAGACTCCCCGTCATCCAGATCCGGCAGCGGGAGTACCTTTAACCCACGCAACTCTAAAAGATAGCCATCTAAGCGCTGCTTCCGCGGCGAACTTTGCGGCCCCGCACCCTTACGTTAGACACCAGCCAACCGGCAGCCTAGGAGCTCCGCCGCCTCGAGGGGTGCTGCTTCCCATTGCAAATCGATTGGCACAAAATAAAAATTTAGACAACTGACACCTAAATAAAGTGATTTGAGATGAGGGTGCGACCTATCTGGCAGCATGGTGAAGTAGGCAGGTCCAGCTGCCGAGTCGGTGAGGCCGACACGGTTGCGGTGGCGACCGGCGGCAGGGAAAGAGCGATGTCGCGATGGTCGACGGCTATGCCGAAGTAGCGCCAGGACTCTGGACAGATCCGAAGTTGGAGCCGCTCCGGCACCGTGAACAATGGCGGGGGTGAATCGGCTCCGGTACGGTTCACGCGGCCGTCATCGAGGCAGCACTAGCAGCACGGAATAAGAGGCACACGACCCAGTGCACGACGGCAAATGGACAACGTCTCCGGCATTAGGGAGGAGGGCGGCTGTGAAATTGGTGCGGTGGGGGCGCCATGGAGGTGGGGCCGAGGTTTCGTGGCTCGGGAGAAGGGAGCTTCCCAGGGAGAAGGTGATTTGGCGCCCACGAGGTATGAATGGGGGCGGGCGGGGGAAATTGGGAGGGGAGTGGAACCATGTCTTACGGACGCATTTGTCTGAAATGTGAGGGGGAGTTACAGTTCTACCCTTGCCTATAGGCTTCTCGGCTTGGGTCTGTGTACTAAGGGTCGGGGATAGTAGAGTAACTTTGCTTCTCTGGGGGGAGCGACGAGGAGGGCGTGTTTTGAACTATAGTGGGCACGAGCGATTTCGGGCGAGGAGAGCGTGTTTTGAAATAGTGGGCGCGGGCTATTTCGGGCGAGGAGAGCGTGTTTTGCCGACCATGGTTTATGAATTATTCGGCACATGTCATTTCGGCCGAGGAGAAGGCGCGCTTGGATGAAGTTACGAACCTACCCTCGATGTACAACGGGCCAATTGATGCGTGTCTCACATAGGACGGTAATTTCGCGTCTCACATTTATTTGCTCGGGCGAATTCCACCGAGCAGAGAGGATGTTTAACGGTTCGTTCAAATTTTGGGAGAACGAGCATCCACGTCTACTTTACCAAGTCGATTCGGATCGAATTTTGAAATATTAGCTTGCCACTTCTTTTTTAGATGGAGAGATGATGCTCGGGAGTAATGTGTTTTTACATGCTCGTTGCTAGCGATTTACTATATGACAAATAGTTGACCCACTCAAAAACGCGAATCAAACCCAAATTGAAATATCTCGATTCAATGAAATAGCTCGTTCAGTACGTCAAAATAGTGAACTAAATCCAAAATTGAACACCTCAATCGAGTAGCATGTTGTACAGTATTATAGTACTCCATGAACATGTTGAAAGTCAAATTAATGAACTTGTTTGATATACGCATATATCCGTTCATGTGTGGATTGCAGACAACATGTTCTCCAATTTAAATATTTGAATGCAAGTTTATATCGAAACATGGTTTATATCAGTCTTTGATGCATAAAACGCGACCCCCCCTCTCCCGGACTCCTGTTCTCTCTCTCTCTCTCTCCCCGACAATCTTCAATTCTGTCGCATGCATCCGACACAAAAACCTTGTTCGTCCCTCTCCCTTTCTCTCCATCTCTCTCTCT
>NC_041386.1:498786501-498824119 GCF_002162155.2 Triticum dicoccoides | reverse complement strand
CTATAGGTCTCTCTCGCACACTATGTATGATACTCTAGCTAGTCCAAGCTAGATATCTTGGGTGCACTCATCGTACGCACACAGATTCCTTGGCTCTTTGCCTGTAACTCTCTCACACACCACTATGTCGTCTCAGAGCTCTTCCCCCCCTCTCTCAAACTCTCCATCCACCTGGATCACACATGCACATGCATATCTCACTCGCACTTGATAGGCCCATCTAAAACTCTATCTCTCCCCCTCGTTCTCTCTCCATCTCACACGCGCACACACACAATCTCATGCCCAACTAGCCAAGTATGATGGTCTCTCACTCAATTGTAGGGACACCCAGTCCCCCCTATATGTATATGACTAGATAATCTTAGTCTCCATCACAAACATGTGCATGGTCTATCTCGATTTCTCTCGGAGCATCTTTCTATCGTGCACGCACTCCCTCGATCTCCCACCCATATAGTCCCCTCACGATCTCGACGGGATCTCTCTATCACAAACACACCCTCTCTCCCTCCCCATGCATCCATGCCATCCATGTGTCCCTCTCGACCTTTGTTCCTTGTTGGCCACACCTCTATTGGACATGTGCTACAGGGGTGTCTCCCTCCATTGCAAACAATCACACACTAGCTATCTTCGTGTATCTCCTCGCCTCGCTTTTCCATCTCGTAGATGCATGCATGATATGTTCGCATAAGAAACGAAAAACACACACTCTCTCTAATTTATCGTTTGTTGTCACTTTCTCTTTCACACACATACTCTTTTTGCACACTTACTCATTCTCCTTCACACGCACTTGATCTGTCTCGACTGAGGCACTCTCCTCGGTCCATAGCATATAGATTTATTAAAAAGTCAAACATCACAAAGTTTGACCATGTACGTGGAGAAAAAGAATTACATATAGTACGGCAAACATATACCATTAGATTCACCATGAGATGTAGTTTTGTATGATGTATCTTTGGTATTGTAGATATAAATAACATTTGCATAAACCTGATCAAAGTTTCCAAAGGTTGACTTCTAAAAAATTTACATGCACTGCATTATGGAGCAGATGGAATATCTCTTTCCCCCTCTCAGCTATCTGACGCACCACTCAGCCTTATCGGGGCTCCTCAATCTCTCTCAAACTTTATTGGCCAGTTTGGTTCATGACCTGACCCTCATGCCTTGATGGCCGGTACTGCCTGGTGTGGACGTGAGATGTAAAATATTTCTGCCTGGCCAGGCTTCTGTGGTGCTGAAGCATTTGGTTCATGCCTGGGCCAGGCAAAGCATCAACGTCCCATCAATCAATCCATGCATAAATTATTTAATGCTAACATCCATCCATGTTGCTGTTAGCCTCGTGGCCACACGACCAGGCACGACCAGGCGTTCGAAATCGGTCGCCTGGGCCAGACTACTTGCAGTGTCTGGAGTTCAGCCATGCTAATTAAAGTCCAAGGGAACCCAGGCCAGGCAGGCTTTCTTTTTCACAGGGTAGCAACCAAACAAGCATGCATGAAATCCAGCCACAACCCCAGGCAGGCAAAAGATGCTCAGGACGCAAGCCAAACTGGCCTTATATCTCCCTGGTTCACACATACACATGTCTCGCTCGCGCTATACATATAGACCCATCCAACACTCTCCACCCTTGTTCTCTCTCCATGTGACACGCACCCCCCTAAGTACCATAATCCCTTAATCCATCATAGGTGCAAGCACTCCCCCCTCCTAAGTATGATTATCTCTTACTAGCCAATAGGAACACACGTATTGTCTCCTTCCATCCATACGTCTATCTCGATATCTCTCGGGGCATCTTCTATCGTGCACACACCTTGTCACTCGATCTCCCACCCATGTAGTCCCATCACGATCTCCAGGGGATCTCTCTATGACAAACACACACTCTCTCCTCCCCATGTCTGCATTTTCTCCGTACGTCTCTCTCGACCTCTCTCCCTTGTTTGTCAGACCCCTCTTGGCCACGTGCTAGGGGTCTTGCTCTCTCGGTTCCAAACAACCACACACTATCTCCTCACCTTGCCTCCGTTGTCGAAGATGCATGTGTGATATGTTTGCATAAGACACGCACGCTTTTTCTCTACTTTTATCGTGTGTTGTCCATGTCTCTTTCACACACGAACACATACTTTTTTCACTCACTCTCTCTCTCCCTTGTTAGGGACTCTGTCACGTCCATAAGCATATGGATGTTTTGAAAAGTCAAACCTCAGAAACGTTTGACCAGGTATATGTGGAGAAAAACATTTACATCTAGAACGATCATTAGATTCATCACAACATGTACTTACTTCATACTATCATTTATCTTTGGTATTGTAGATATAAGTAATTTCTTTATGAACTTGGTCAAAGTTTCAAAAGTTTGACTTAAAAAAATGTTGGAACTACATTATCGAACGGAGGGAGTAGCTCTCTCTCTCTCTCTCTGCTATCTCTCATGGGCCTCCCCTCTCACTCGAACTCTCTATACCGACGGATTATACGCTCACTGTGTCAGTGTATAGCTCCGTATATTGTTTAGTTGACCGGTCAACAAATCCACATGCTGCCTTGTCAGCTCATGTTCTGTATCTTCATGTGCTGGCCCATGTGGCAGTGGGTGAAAATAAGTAAACTAGAGGCCCATCTGACACGCGGTGAAGTAAACAAAGTTGAAACTACTCAGGGTAGCACCCCGCACGCTAGTAAATTGAGGGCGCATTGAGGACAAACTTCTTGCGAGCGAAGGACGCACTCGCGCACAATTCACCACTGCGCGGCGGCATGCACAGAAGGACGCACTCGCGCACACCCAGCACACAACACACACCAGCACATGTGTACATCAGCGTCGCCGCCGGTTCAGATGGACGGCGAGGCAGCTAACAAGCGGAGGCGGCTCGAGCCAAAACCGCATCTGGCGAGCCTGGACTTCATCAGCAGCCTCCCTGACGACACGCTGCTCGTCATCATCGGCCTCCTCCCCACCAAATCTGCCGTGCGGACCGCCCTGCTCTCCCGGTGATGGCGCCCCCTCTGGCGTTGCGTCCCGCTCAACCTCACCGTCGACAACTGCCTCTGCGACGGGGATTGCAAACGCATGGCCGCAGTCTCCAAGATCCTTTCATCGCACCCTGGGCTAGCCAAACACCTTGAGATCCGCATGTTCAGTACCAACTGCAAGGTCCAACCCAAGTTCGACGAGTGGTTCTTATCCCCCGCCCTAGATCAGCTCGAGGAGCTCAGCTTTGAAGCTGGACGATGTCGCTCTCTGCCGCCGTCCGTGCTCCGCCTCACGCCAACGCTGCGCCGCGCCAGCTTCAGCTCCTGCTATCTTCCCCAGATTAATGCCGCGCCCGCTCTTCTTCTCCCTCAACTCAAGCAGCTCGACCTCTTCGATGCTGTCATCTTGAAGAAGGCTATGGAGCACCTGGTCCGCAGTTGTACTGCGCTCAAGTACCTTCGTCTTGAGCAGATCCACAGGTTCATTAGCCTCCACATCGCCTCGACGAATCTCCGATGGATTTATGTGTCTTGCTGGCCCCGCAACAAGACATCAATTGGGAAGAGATCACTCCAGCTGTTCCATGTTATGATCATTGAGAATGCGTCTTTCCTTGAGAGATTTCTTGTATCGGATCTAGAAGGTCCAACAAAAATCAGGGTCATTGACGCGCCGAAATTGATAGCGTTGGTGTACTCGTCTGCCAAATTCTGCTGGTTTACTCTTCCAATTTTGTAGTATCAAAATTTGACCATAGATTTAACTGACAAAATGTTAATGCATGTCACTAAGAACTATATCGTTGGATTCGTATTTGAACATAATTTCAAATGGTGTAATTTTTAGTGACATGCATTGGCATTTTCTTAGGTAAATCTATGGTCAAAATTTTATACTAAATACGAGGTAGTATTACAAAAGTGGGCTATGTAGGCCAAAACATGTGCCAAATTCACTTGTGATGCATTTGGCATCGATGCCCCTCCATTGCTCACCTGGTGTCCTAATCTGGATCACCTACTTTGCTCCGGTGCCAAATTAACTGACACAATGAAAAAACACTGCGTGGGAGAGAGAGAGGACTGAGGCAATAAAAAAACACTTGTTTGGGAGAGTGAGAGGCTGGTGTAGTTGGTTTGATTGATTTGTTTATACATGTGGGTCTGTGTGCACAGCGGTGCCAACTCTCTCACATCGCGAGAGCGGTGCCAAAATCTTTTGATTTTACATTGATGCGTGTTATGTGGCATACTTTTGCGAAATATGGCATCGGCCACATAGTGGAAGGCAACAAATGCCCAAGCTCTTCACGTGCTCCTAGTTAAATGAGAGGAAACACACACACACACACACACAGAGAGAGAGAGAGAGAGAGAGAAAATATCACTAGCCAGCCAACCCTATCGTATGAGCGAATTATATTGGTACCTCTTGATGACACGACAATCTTATGCAGCCAGCTGCTCTAATATGTTCTCTTCTTTTGCAGATAAAAAAGACCCGAAAGTGAAAAATGTGCTGCACTATAACAATCTCATCGAATGCCTTGATCTCCATCTTACAGAAATTGATTTGATCGACTACCGAGGCAGCACATCTGAGATTAAATTGGCCAGGTTCTTTGTTCTGGAGGCAAGTGTGCTCAAGGTAATGATGTTTGGTGTTCTCTGGTGCAACAATGAATGGCGTGCTGATCACCGCAAGCGTCTAAGCCTAAATGACAAAGTCTCCGCAGAAGCGAAATTTGTTTTTGAAACATCAAGTGGCCAAAGACTCGAAAACTTATTTGCCCATTAGTGACTTGTCAGGGCGGTGGATTTTAGTTTGTATGATAATGCTGCATCCACCTAAAGTAATGAAAGTTCTTACGTAAACTTCCTAGTAATTCCCTCTTCGTAGGTGCAACATTACTCCTAACATTTGTAATATCAGTTTGAAACTTGTAATATTGTCGTGTCCTATTCTTGCGTTTTCAAAATCCTGCAAATCAAACAGGTCCTGAGTTGGTGATGATGTTGTACCTCCCATCTTTCACCAATAACCGTCGGATCTAGATCTGACGCATACAAACCAAGCTTCTCCATTCTTGCAAAAAGATGCCCGCACTTGTTCCCTATTTACAAACAACCCCTTGTCTCTCACAATCAGCCTCATCTCCTCCCCACCACATCTAGGAGTAGAAGGCCGTGGAAAAATCTAGCGCGATGGCCGCTGCCGGAGCCGTCCACCCCCAATCTTGGTGTTCCGTGCAATGCACAGGCATCTACGCACGGGAAATTATGTCGAGCAGGGCTAGTTGTAAGCAGGCTAGCTCTACAACCATGATGATAGTGACTGCAGACGGTGAGGCTGACTATGGTATGCCGAACACGGCGCCTATACTCAGGTGTCATCTCCGGCGCAGGGTCTTGTCACTTCACTGTGAGGAGCAGCACGTAATAATTTGACCAACGGATATTCACTGTGAGGAACTGCCTTTGGGTGAATGACACGTGGCCCCAGGGGGTGGCTAGCCCACCTATCATACAACCAAAGGTAGGTGCAGTAGAGGGCCGAGGAGTAGTACGAAATCCTACGCACCTACGCACGCTAACCTAGGGCTGAGTGATCACTCGAATCGCAAGATCAATTGACTAGAAGCTACGCTAAACCCATGGAGGCGACGAGTGCGAGCATCAGCCGGCTGTGCCAGATGGTCCACGACGCCGGCCTGCGGCCCGGCACCGAGGAACATCTCCAGGTAGTATTGCTTGAGGCCGCCAGGGCTAGGGGCCACTTGGACAACAACTTCGTCTCCTTGTTTAATGAGGTCCTCGTCGGTTTCCTCGACAAGTTCACCGTCGTCAAGAAGCTTGCGGACGACTTTGACGTAAGCCTCCAGCCGATGCGCCCAGGCTCTGCGATGCCCGCCACCCTCAATGGACACTATGGTAACAACCTCTTCGACACACTGGTGGCCATGTGACTACCCGCCGTCGTGCCGGAGAATGTCCACCTCGAGGTCGCGCTCGCCGCGCAGCGCCTGGCGCAGCAAGACACCATCGACATAATCACCCACGTCTACACGCAAATCGTCCACAAGGACTACTACATGCAAGAGGAGGACGATAGGACGCTGGCCTTCTTGGAGCGCAGGGCAACCTTGGATGGCACTGTTCAGAAGCACGTTGAGCTCGCTGCCAACGTCGCTGCTCCTCACACGTCGGTTGGTGACCCGATGCACTAGGGCGTGAGGATGTCGTTGAACGTTGATGGATCCGTATGTATTTTTATCTTTCCGTCAAACCCATGTAGTAGTATATGATACTACAGTAATTATCTTACCTTTCGCATCAACTTCATAATTTTCATACGTACTCCATGCATGAACGGCGCCAAAAGCAAGCTTCTCATTACTCTAGGCAAAATCATTATTTTCTATCTATCGGTCGCGCCATGGAGCAGAACCAAAATTTACAAGTTACGAGTTCACAAGGAAAAGTCTGCCGTGTTCGCGTTGCACCCCCACACGGTTGGTCCGGCACGCCTCTCAAGCAAGAATGCGTGCGGTGTTGCATTTTCACTTACAAGTGGGACCGTAGTTGAGCAAACCGACTATCGGCAAACCCCCACCCCGCCCACCGCGCGATGGCTGAGAAAACAGGAGGGAGAAGAGATGGCTATAGGACGGAGTCCAAGAAAATTGATGTCGGATGGGACTTGTGTGGGTGGCGTGTGCCGTACTGCTAGACGTGAATGCTAGTTATGGCCCATGCCACCCCACTATATCGAGCCTATATCGAGGTACGTAGAACAAATTTCCTGCAGTCTGTGCTCAGCCCTCCTCTATCTCTCTTCTCAGCCAGCCAGCGGACGCGCGGAGCCCATCGTCTGTTTGCTCACATGCGGCCCCACATGTCAGTGAAAACGCAAGAGGACCCACTGAACCTGCACATCTTTCACCCCGACGTGCTGGTGATGAAAAACAAATCCAATAAAGATCTTCGGTGGCCGCTTTTGGAGTTACTCAAGAGTAGTAAGATTCTATTTACAGTTTAACCCAAGATGCACATCTCGTGGCTTCAACTACCACTCTATTTTCTTTCATGACACGACCTGGACGCTGGATGTCCCACGTGTCGGCAAAAGGAGGAAGAACCGATCTTCGGTTCTGCTCTCGGATTAGACTAGTTGTGCTAACTTAAAAATTTTATTGTGTACTCCCTCCGTTCCAAAATACTTGACTTCCATTTGTCCAAAAATGGATGTACCTATATACTAAGACATGTCTAGATACATATATATTTTGACAAATAGAAGGCATGTATTGTGCAACGGAGGGAGTAGAATGGATGCAAGTTTTTGTATTGGGAAGAAGAGTACATCCATATATTGATAGAGCACAATTTAGTAGATGTTCTATCACTTTTAGCTAGCACAGAGGCTAGAGATGAGATTAGTGCACTTGTTGATACTCCTACTAGAATAGAGGCTAGACATGAGACTAGATGCGAGGAAGCAATGTCTACTTCTTTACACTCAAAGAAGAAAGAAGCACGCAAGATCGAGCCTCCGCAGATCAACAATGAATGCATCGAGAAGGCACTAATCCAACTTACAGGAGTAGTAAAATGTATTCTTGTGGTTCTTGTTTTCTTTGGTCTTGCTTTTCTAGTCAAAATTATCGTTGGAGTTCATGCAAAACGGAGGTGCGTTTGGGGTCGTGCATTGGAGTTGGCCTTACAAGTGGGACCGCATTTAAGGAAACCGACTATCGGCAAACCCCCACCTCGCCCGCCGCGCGATGGCTGAAGTTAGAGAAACGACGAGGTTGAAGAGATTGCTCTAGCACGGACTCCAAGAAATAATATGGTGTCAGATGGATGTCATGGTGGTGGCGTGTGTCGTACTCCTGGACGTGAATGCTTGTCCTGGCCCATGCCACCCTACTACTCCTACTACTTACTCCTACTATATAGTACTAGCATCGAGGATTCGAGGTGCTGGTTACGTACAGCGAACACATTAACATATGGCTACAGTAAAAACACCCTCCCGACGCGCGAAGCATGTGAAGCTAGTACAAATAGTGTACTACTATTGTTGATTGGCCTCATCCGATAACCTGTTGCAATGCATGTACAATTATGTATTCGGAAAATATTTTTTTGCCTCGTCGCACCACTCACTCAGAGAAGCGACTCGAAAGCCATTCATAAATTTAGTAAGTTTATCACACGCATATCATTTTATTACATACAACAGGTCATCAACCCACATCGACAACGAGGATACATGATAAACACTAAAGTTTTCACCACACAACAAATAACAAGCAATGAAATGAACTTCAACTCAACCATTCCTCGGCGTAGGAAATGCTTGCTTTGAACCACAAGTGATTCTCTGGGACGGGCCATCGATTGTCGATCTGGAAACCAACACAGGACTGGTCATCCAGGCTGAAGTGGCCTACTATATCCCTACCAGGGTAGGGAACCACACAAATGTCCGAGGTATAGACATAGTTGCTTCTCATAAATGTGTCAACAGCAGTTGGATCGCCTTTCACCATCATCGGATAGTTTTGTCCAAGGAAGAGCGAGTTTTCTCCAAGACTATCAATTCTGTACCAGGGAGAAGGAGTTGGAGCTAGCACACTAGTATCCATCTCGAATACCATGCAACGGGTGTTGGAATAGGTCCGGAGAGTGCGACCATGGGAGACACCTGCTTCCCTAGCAGTAACATCATCAGTGGGCTGTATACACACAAGAAGACATGATCCATCGAAATTAGTTGCCAGGCGCCATAGAGTATATGGGCGCTGCTCGTCCTCATGCTCGTGATCATCACCATCGTCATCTCCCCCCTGGTTATAAAAATTTTCAAGTATAGGTGGTGGGATGTTCACAGGACCTTGGAAACACAAGAAGAAGGTTAATTAGTAAAGGGAAACTTGCTAACCCGCATGCATGTGGATGAAACAATTATAATTACGGTGGAAGACAAACGTACCGAAACTATGAGGATGCCATGCAAAAATAGTGCCACGAGTGGTGGCAGGAACACACAAGACCCTCGTATTGGATTGCATCACAGTACTCATCCGTGTACAGAAACTGATTTTGAGCAATATCCATCGAGTGAAACCATCAAGGACGGCAACAAGTTTGTCAAAGATAGCAACAACATCATAGTTGCTGTAATTCCAAGAGCGGTTGGGAACTCGACAAATTGCTATATTTCGTAGAATACAGTCACCATGATCATATTTGAACGTGCGTACATTACCGGTGTGCTCAACCTCTGGGCAGTGTGCTGAGATTTTTGGAACCGGAACCTGGCGACGAGTGTACACATTCACAAGTTCCCACTCGCAGTTGGACCCAATGTAAACAACCCAATCTCCATTTGCGCCCGCCCAAGCCTTGCCCTCAAGCGATGGCATCTTAACATCATACATATCATTATCAAGCGGCATCAACTTGCACAGGGCGAGGCCTCCATCGTGCCGGCGCCAGTCATCATCAGGGTCACGACGAAGAAGATAGGGGAGATCAAACCGCTCCTTGACTCTTGGGTTCTTTGTAATGATGTTATTAGTTGAGTCGAGAATGGGCTTGAACGAACCTGGCATGCTAGCCGAGGTGATGACGTCGCACCGATCAATGAGTTCCTCCACCACATCATCTTTCCGATCAGGGAAGGAATAATGGGGTCGTTTCCGGCCTGTTCCCTCCATGGAGAAGATGACCGAACAATGGCAGAAGAAAGGGTGAAGGGCTGAAGGAAAATGGAGGAGGGAGAGGAGGAGCGTGCGACAACAGTTCCAAATCGAGAGGGAAATGTGACGAGTCGGTGGACGGTTGCGAGTTTGCCACGGTTCACGAAGAGGCGCCCCGGCCTACACATCCATTCGGAAATACTCCTACTACTCGCCGTTGTCTAACTGATATGTTGGAACGGGACCACATGTCAACAAAACATGGTGTGTAATTTCTCGTGCAAAATGCGATCTGGCCGCGTTGGCCCGAGGTGCCGCATTAGTTATCGACCTTTATTTTTTTAATGGCGTGCTGATCAGTTTTGAAGCACGACTAACTGGTACTGTACGCAGAGAAAATATAAACTACTCTACCACTACTCCACCTCCAGTACTAGTAGTATAAAAAAGATATATAGGCTGGAGCTTGAGCGCTTTCTTGCTTAGGGCTGCCCACTTGCTTCTCACACTACCACCCTCTCTCCAGATCTAAAAAAGACAGCCCCTCTCTCCCTCCTCACCGGTGGTCACAGATCCGCCGGGGAAGAAAAGGACGTGCAGCGTTGACGCACTCGTCATCGGCGAGCGAGGTCACGCGCGGGATGGCCTCCGTCCCCAAGCTCGCTGCCGTAGTGTGTGCGGAGGACGACGACCACGAGCGAAGCCAGTTCCCGCCGACCCTCAGGTATGCTACCTCTTTTCGAACCATAACCTTGTTCTATTGCCCCATCTGCCACGTCGTTGCATGTGGATCTTTTTCCACTCCACCATCTTCTCAATTTTCTATCCTCTACTCTGCTGGCCACGCAGACGAAAACCATAATTTGCACTATTAAAGGAAACCCTACTTCATGCAGACTAATCCATGTCTGGGTTGAATATGGAAAGGAAGGGAGATTGTACTGTCCAAGAGAGTAGGCATCGAACCCGCATCTAGGATGAAAAGGGGGAAATCAGTAGCTAAGGAACGAGTTTCGTGTCTCTTGGTTGAAGAAGGGTAGAAAGGCATGACAACGCAATAGAGAATGACCAGGTCGATCGGTTTGTTGTCCTCGCATAGGAAAAAGGTGGCTAAAGAGAGCAAAAATGGGACGTAATCCACATATGATGCCTGGATATTTGTTGCTCTGGGCAACCATACCTCCCTCACCACTCTGCGTCCGTGGAGGTACATCGTACTGGTGCGCCTACTGTCCGAATGGGCCTCCCATGCTCTTATTGCCACTTTTTTGCTGTTAGTATAATGCCAGCAGTCAAGTCAAGCAATGCTACTGCTAAAGTGATGCCACATTTAACTAATGCCGCTCTCAGTCTAATGCCACCGATAAATTTTAGCAATGCCATTTAATGTCACCGGATTATTTCAGGGTTAGCTGTTGATTGTGGATGTATTAAAGATTTTTCAGCTAAGGCATTCTATTGCTGTTGCACAGCCAGTATACCAACGATGAAACTTGTTACTACCTTCAGATTTTTGCACTGTTAATGCTTATAGATTACATACCTCACTCTCATGAGATAAGTTAATTTTTTTGTACAGTGTCACCAAAATACCAAGACGCTGATGTCATCTTATTTTGGTTAAACTGCATAGACAATTATGAAGACAAGAGGAAAGGTCAAGAGTGGGCACCTCCTCCTCCGGCTGTTCTCTTGATTCGTTCAATCAAGTTTTTATTTTTGATCGATTATCAAGATTGGGATAGCAATTTTTAAGGTCCCCCCGAGTTCGAAATGATATTTACCTTGGAGGTACATGGTTTGCAATTTTTTTATACTGACATTAGTTAATAATGCTAGTTACCTTCAGACTTTTGTATTTGGTTTAATGCTCATGCATAGCTAGTATACCAATGCTGAAACTTGTTAACTTTACATTTTGTATTGTTAATTCTTATAGAAACCTTATAGTGCTAGAGTTTATTGAAATCTGTTCAGTAAAACCATTGTACTCTACCCTATAATAAACTAACTACTCTACTGTTGCACTAGCCACTGGATTAGTGTATATTTGTAGTATTCGAATGGTGTTGCATTAGCGTATGGACATAAATAAAGTGTGTCAAGCTTTCCCAGATATGTGCTCAAGAAAACTACTACCTGTTTTTCTAAATACTAGACATTTGGGTACTTTAAATTGAACCGCGAAAACGTCTTATATTAAGGAACAAAGGGTGTAGAGTTCACTCAAATTATCCCAGTAAAGCTAGTCACACCTTTGTTAAAATTAATGTTCATTATGTTATCGGAGGAGGTATGAATGTTTGTCTCTAATGCCTGTCGACTACATACCTGACATCATGATGTAATGTTAAGTCATTTCCTTTTGTACAGTGTCACTGAATTGTCAAGGCGGTGATGTCATTTTATTTTAGTAGAACTGCACAAAATTTGCTTAAAAGAAGAGGAAAGGTCAGGAATGGCTTAGTTTTTCAGAAAAAACTATGTATGCCTTCCTGACATCAGCCGCTGTTGCTTTATTTATTCCTTCAAATAGGTGGTTAGAAACAGTCTTGCTACCTTTTTCGATTATGAAATTGGAATGCTTATATTTGTGAGTCTATGCTTCAACTAGTGCCACTTTTAGAGTAATCACACTTTCAATATCTATGCAAATAGGGATGCTCGATTTTAGTGGAACTGCACAAAAAGTCCAACTGGTTCAACATTAGGAGCATGTTTTTTCCAAACCTTTATATCCAATTGGTGGCACTATGAGCTGTTCATTATGAATGTACATGGTTTGCTACTATCTTGCTACTCTTTTTGTACTGTCATTAGATAGTAATACTAGTGGTTTGCATGTGAATTTATTGGCAGGGTGGACCTACATTGGAGGTGCAGGACAGGATTCAATGATTGGATGCTCAATTTTGGTTGTATTGATTTCACCTCTCTCATCACTTCGAACATGGATATCCTTGGTCTGATGAAGAATATGCACTATATTTCTGCTCTGAATCAGCAAATCAATTCAGTATGAAATTGTCCAGGGCAAAACATAATTGTATCAGATTGTCCAGTGAAGAACATGATAGATGCTAAGCGGAAGAGACATGTTTAAACTGAAAACACAAGGTGTGGTATATGTTTACTAGCTGCTTGATATTTGTGCAGACAGAGATGTCTGCCCGTTGCTATTTGGCAAACAAACAAAGTGTCCGCAATTTTGGTTGAACTGCACAAGAGAATAGTATAGTCACTGCATGCAGTGCCATTTGAAAATAGACACAGAAAGATTGGATAGTCACTTCATGGACTGTAGAAAAGTAGTACGGTACTATTTATTGGCCAACACTAGGTGCTTCATTGCTTTGGCCTGATTATACAATGGGCATCATTTTGCCTAAGTTAAAGTTTGTATTCCGAAAATAGTCTCGCGGTGTGATCGAGAGAAGACCAAATCATATTGTAGTGGATGTTCCTCCATCATGTGTGGTTCATTCTCATGGTTCCAGCTGTTGGTGAAACCACTTACGTTTGCAAGAGGAATTGTAGACTTCACAAACAAATTTGTCTTTCAGTCTGTACTGAATGTTGGCCAAGAGAAGCATCCAAGTTAGTAGGAAGAACAGATGTTTTTTCTAGATCTCTGTTTTGGAGCTACATATTTGTATATGATCTGTGAATCATTGAGATGCATTAACATGTTGATCTTATGTATGGGAATCGTACTAGTTAGTTTTAGTTGCGATGCGAGATCCGAAGTGGCTGATCTTTGCTTTTGGAGCTACATATTTGTATATGATCTGTGAATCATTGAGATGCATTAATAGCTACTTATTTCTGTTCGCTCAGTGTTTACAAGTTACTGATCGATCACTAGCTAGCCTACAAATGCGCTCTTGGCAGTTTTATTTGCGACGCAAGATGCGAAGTGGCAGTTTTTTGAATAAAAATGCCTACCTCTGAAGAAACCGACAGGCTACAGTATCGATCCTACACGGATAAAAATGCCTACCTGTGAAGAAACTGACAAGCTACACTATCGATCCTACACGGATAAATAGCGGATCACGCACGTACTACCTCCTTTCCGGTTTGCAGGGCTCAATTCAAGAAACGACCTACCTGATCCTACACGAATAAATAGCGGATCACGCACGTACTAGTACCTCCTTTCCGGTTTGCAGGGCTTAATTCAAAGCTCTCACCAACCAAGGTACTCCCTCCATCCGGGATTTATTAGTCCCGTGAGCAAAGCAGCAAGACCAAGGCATGGCAATAATTAATGGCATGCAGAAGTTTAAGCCTAATTAAATCCAGTGATTTAAGTGGCTGCATGCGTGCCCTCGGCTGCGACTCGTTGCATGCTGCTTCGCGTACTGCCTGCGAGCGATTCTGAGTGCCTGCATGCAGCTGGCCGTAATTAAGGCAGCTAACTGATGCGAAAAAAGATACGCTTTAAATCCGTGGAATCATTATTGACAAGGAGGGAGATGATTCGAGTGCACTCCTTTGACCGCTATGCCGGCGTGCGACCCAGACGGGACGGGACGACACAATCATAATTTCAGTTTCTCTAGTTTTCCACGGCAAGATAGCGCGCTAAGCCATTATGCATTGAATTCCGATGACCGTCGCGCTACCTTCCGCCTATAAGTACTGTTTCCCGGCCTTCTCAGGTGCCACCGTGACCCAACTCGCCATATCCTCATAAGCGCCTACCGGCCCGACGTCACTCACCACGTCCGCCATGCCCCCGCCTGTCCGTGGTAGGCGACGCCGGAGGCGGTCACCGCCGGAACTAGTGTTCGGGTTTTCACCGGAAGGCAGACGGAGGGAGGAGGCATTCTATCTGTCTTTAGATGGCAATGCGGAGATCGAGGAGTTGTTGGAGCGCGACCACATGGTGGAGGAGCAGGAGTTGTTGGAGCGCGACCGCCTGGCGGAGGAGCAGCGTATCGCCGATTTGCGCCGCCATCGGGACATGGAGCAGCAGTGCACCGACGCTCTGAGTCGCGAGCAGAGAGCCCACAACTGGGCCGACTACGTGGAGGCCGGCGCCCGACAAATAGCCCTGGAGGCTGTCGGGCACGCACGCGTTCGCGACACCGATTTTTACTACCAGCTCGTCAAGTGGGTTTCGCGCTTGGAAGTCGAAGCTTTGGTGGACCACGCCGGCATGGAACGGGCCAAATCGCGCGAGCAACGCGTCCTATCGCACCTCTGGCAAGTCTGAGGCGAGGCGGAGGACGCCGATGCCTGCGTTTAGCATGGATAGCAGATGGCGGCCGACATCGTCTAGTTAGCTAAGAGTAAGTTAGTACTTGTACGCTACTAGAGTCACTACAAAAAAATACACTTCCGTGATGATATGTGTTTGTCACAGTAGGTCGCTTTTTTTGTCATGCATGTACATCCATGACAAATTTATGACATAATCAAGATAGTCATACCTGTGCTGTCGTAGAAGTTTTCCATGACATTACCAAAATTATCATCATGGAAGTGTCCACTTCCATGACAATAAATCACGCGTCATGGAAGTGCTTTCGTCAAGGGATACAGACACGTGGCATCCACCGTAACGGAACGCCGTTAAGCTATCGGGTCGGGTTTTGGATCCGATAACCCGTTAACAGCCACGACCAATGGGGATTTTCCACGTGTAAAATCATCATTGGCTGGAGGAGACACGTGTCAACTCATCCAATGGGCGAGACGCGCCTATGATATGTTGACACGTGGACCAGCCCTTCAAGTTTAAATGGGCCGGCCTAACTGAAGGCCCACAAGATTTTGCGGACCATAATGGGCCGGCCTAGCTAAAGGCCCACGAGATTTTGCGAACCATAATGGGCTGGCCCAGCTAAAGGCCCACAAGATTTTGCGGGCCATAATGGGCCGGCCCAGGTAAAGGCCCATAAGATTTTTGTGTGCCGTAATGGGCCGGCCCAGGTAAAGGCCCACAAGATTCTTGCGGATCATAATGGGCCGGCCCAGCTAAAGGCCCACGAGATTTCGCCGACATTAATGGGTCGGTCCAGCTGTAGGCCCACAAGATTTTGAGTACCCTAGTAGGCCGGCCCATTAACTGCCTGCCATGTTTTGGGCCAAATGCCGGCCCAAATTTGATCCGGTCCATTAATGGCCTGCCACGCTCCGGGCCTAATAGTGGCCCATATGAGATCCGGCCCATTAAAGGCCTACCACGTTCTGGGCCAAATTACGGCCCAGATCAGGTCCGGCCCTTTAAGACGCTTTGGGCTCAAATATGGCCCATATCAGATTCGGCCCATCAACTGAACACTATGCTTTTGGGCCCACTTGCTAAAGGCCCACTGTCGGCGTTCTGGGAACGGGGGTCCCCAGACTTGCCTGCCTGCGGCCTGCGGCGTGGCTCAAAAGGGGGGCCCAGCACGGCCCATCTTCACCAACACAGACCCAAGACCCTCGCGAGGGGCCAAGCCTCGCGGGGCGGACGACGCGGAGCTTCCTCAGGCATGGCCTCATCAGGCTAGCTCGCGAGGAGGCGGAGAGATCAAGGCGGGGTACCTCACGAGGTGCCCGTGACGCAAGCCATGACGACCAAAGGCGCCAGGCGGGTGCCAGCCTGTGCAGCGTCCTCCTTTCCTCTTTGGTGCAAAGGGAGCAAGCGCAACCGTGGAGTACCGAGGCATTAGGCAAAGGTTGCCATTTCGGTGCAACAAGACCAAGACTAGGAGGACTGCAAGACGGAGGTCATCGTGGAGCCCAAGACGGCGTCACCACCAGAGCTTTGTGCAGGCGAAGACTACTTTTGTCAGGATAGCTAGTACTAGTTGTCCCCTTTCAAATTAGCCCGCCATTGTTGGCTCCCTTCCCGCTCGATATTTGGGAAGAGGACCAGGGCCTCTATAAATAGGACTAGCCACCCCTAGGGGAGGGGGCATAAACAATTGGAGAGGGAGAGGAAGAAGAGAGGAGAGAATCAGAATCAGAGAGAGAGAGAGAGAGAGAGAGAGAAGGGTGACTGAACTCCTCCCAGCAGTTCGTCCCCCCAGCCAAGAGTAGACCCTCGCGAGGCTGTTCTTCCTTGTATTGTTCATCATCATCAGCCCAAGAGGCAATCCACCACACCACACACTGAAGTAGGGTGTTACACCACAACGGTGGCCCGAACCAGTATAAACCCTGTGTCTCTTGTGTTGTTCTTTCCATAGCTTAGATCTTTGCGTGGCGGAGGGGTGTAGGTAGGTAGGAGGCAAAATCTCCACGCGCACCCCAGTGTTCGAACCTCAAGGGTCTGCCGGAACCCGAAATCCGACATTTGGCGCGCCAGGTAGGGGTGCGCCAGAATTCGTCTTCCACCGCCCCGTTCTCCCCCGACCATCGCGTCCATGTCTGACGCTCGTCAGGCCAGCGCCGAGCGCCGGCCGCTCTCGGTTCCCGCGTCGCCCAGACGGCTCCTGTCGGCGGGTGTTCTCGCTGTTCCCCGTCACCTGCCGTCAACGCCGCCACCGGCCCGGCGGGGGACGAGCAGCAAGCATCGTCTCAGCATCCGTCCGTGCGGCAAGACGGCCGCCCCGCTACTCCCTCGCTCACCCCAGCTGGTTCCTCGTCCCGCACGCTCCGCGCACCCATGGAGGCTCGAGCTGCGCTCATCGCGGCAAACGAGCTCCTGCGCTACCGTCCCGTCGACGACGTCTATGAAGAATGGCTCGACCGCGTCGCCGAGCTCGTCCGCGCCGCAGGGGGCTCTCCTGCGCCGTCCGCTCCGCTGCACCGCACCCTGCCCCGCGCGAGCGACAAAGCTCCGGCGGTGCCCCGGCCGCCTCCTCCACAAGAAGGCGCCATGGCTCCAAGGCGCGTGGCCCTTGGGCGGAACCCGCTCCATCAGGTGCCAGCGCGGCAAGAGCAGAGCTGCCAAGAAGTCCCTCGCCCGCAAGAAGCTGCCCGGGTGCTCCCTGCTCCAGCACGTCGCGACCATGCTCCTGCTCCCGCACATCAAGACCCAGCTGCAGCGTGTGGGGACATGCAAGACCAAGCTCTCCGTCACCCAAGGCCTCCCGTGGCCACAGCAGGCTGCCGCGCCTTCACCACCGAGCTACACAGCGTCGCGTGGCCCGGCAAGTTCAAGACGGACCTGCCTCCTCATTACGACGGCACGGCTGACCCTGCGGAGTTCCTCCAGCTCTATGAGCTGGGCATCGAAGCTGCCAACGAATACGAGAAGGTCATGGCGAACTGGTTTCCCATGGCGCTCAAGGACGGGGCCCGCACCTGGCTCCTGAACCTAGCTCCAGGCACGATCTCCTCCTGGGACGAGATGCGCACCCGCTTCATCGCCAACTTCCAAGGTACTCGCGACCGGCCACCCGTCGTGAGCGACATGCGCCGCATCAAGCAACAACCCGGGGAGACCCTGCAGAAGTACATCCAGCGCTTCAACAACGCACGCCTCAAGATTCCCAAGGTGACTGAGGAGGCCATCATCTTAGCCTTCTCCGACGGCGTGCGTGATGTCAAGATGAAGGAGGAGCTGGTGATGCATGAAGACCTGTGCACTTCCTTGGAGCTGTTCAACTTGGTAACCAAGTGCGCCAGGGCTGAGGAAGGGCGTCTCTCCCTCCTCGAGCTGCCTGCCGCAGACCCAGAAGAGAAGAAGCCCAAGGCCAAGGATGTGAAGCGCAAGGGGGCTGCCGTGCTCGCGGCAGAACCAAACACCAAGCGGGGCAGAGATCAGCCCGAACCTTCCAAGGGCAGCCGGTACTGTGTGTACCACGACCTCCACACCCACAACACCAACGAATGTCAAGAGCTCCGAGCCGTGCGAGAAGGAAGGATCGGCCGTCGCCCTGACCGCGGTGACCAGGGCTACGGTCGAGGAGGAGGAAGGAACGCAGGATGCTGGGAAGACCGTGGCCCGCGCCAAGGGTGGCGCGACCAACCTCGCGAGGATCGCTGGCAAGACCCACCTCACGAGGGAGACTGAAGGGATCAGCCTCGCGAGGATCGCCCACAAGGCAACGCAGGCCTCCCCCCACTGCCGCCGCAGCCAAGGAGAAACGAGGACCGCCACCAAGACAAGGGGGCTGGGGGCTTCCAGGAGCCGCGCGCAATCGCCTGCATCCTGGGCGGGGCTCAGGCCCCAGCCTCTCAACACATCTTCAAGCAGTTCGCCCGCGAAGTGAATGCAGTCCTCCCCAGGCTTGAAGCCACACGCCCTCTCAGGTGGTCGGCGTGCGCCATCACGTTCAGCTCAGCAGATCAGCTCAAGTGTGCGGCTATAGCCAGAGTCCTACCGATGCTTTGTTCCCCAATCATCAGCAACATGGTGGTCACCAAGACCCTCATCGATGGCGGGGCAGGGCTCAACGTCCTGTCCGTGGAAACATTCAACAATCTCCAAGTGCCCTATAGCCAGCTTCAGCCAACCAAGCCCTTCTCCAGAATCACCGACGGCTCCACGGTCCTGATTGGGCAGGTCCGCCTCCCTGTCACCTTCGGGGCACGCGACAACTACCGCACCGAGCTCATCGAATTTGACGTCACTCACATTCGCCTGCCGTACAACGCCATCCTTTGGTACCCAGCGCTAGCCAAGTTCATGGCCGTAACTCACCACGGCTACAATGTCCTCAAGATGCCAGGAAGTGGCGGAGTCATCACGGTGCCCTGTGAAGAGAAGGACGCGGTGTGTTCCCTGGAACGAGCCTTTCAGGCCGCGTCACTGGAAGACCCAGATCGCGGAAGCAGGAGGCTTCCCGAGACCGCCCCCAAGAAGAAGAAGACGTTGTCCGGCCTGACCCCTCAGGAGGCAGGCCCCTCTGGGCCCGTGCCTGCCCAGGGGGAACCTCCTTCCATCGCATAGGAAAGCGCGCCCGGTGCCCTCCTCAGGCAGGGCTCGGGGGCTCTCCCCTAGAGGGCCACCGACCTGGCTAGGGTCTCGAGGGAGGCGCTTGGGCACCACATGGGGGCGTGCTTCGAAGCACGTTTCCCTCAAGAAGGAGTAAGGCAAGGAGAGCCAGACCCTCAGGAGTTCGTCAGCAAGGCCATTCAGGAGCTACAGGAGTTAAGGGTCATGAAAGGCGGCCGCCGTCTACCAGCAGTGGCTCCCCATCCAGGCGAGGATGGTGGGCTGCGCGTCTGCATCAACATACCAGGGCTCAACCGAGTCACCTCTTTGGAGCGCCTCTGGCCCTCGCGAGTGGGGCGCTGCGGAGGTCCACCCCACAGCTATGTTCGCATGCCTTACGGCTTGCCGAACACGGCTGTCACGTACCAGCGCCTCATGAGGGGCATCATGAAGGAACAAGAGGCCAGGCGTTCCGCAGCCTTGGCGGAGATGGAGATGGTCCACAGGGAGCCACCAGCGCCTCTGGAGCCTCCCGGGGCCCCTTGGCCTGGGGGCTCGTGAGGATCGGCTTCCGCAGCCCACCGAGTCTGCTACACCAACACCCCTTCGTCCTCAACGTCATCAGGTGACATCTTTCAAGTTTCACTTCTAGCTGGGAGCGCCCCCCAGGGCTGCATTATTCCCAGGCCGCGTGGGTCCGTCCCTGCGGCGTGTATCCCTTTTATTTCATGTCGTTAGCTTACCTTGTTGGGGGCGCCCCTTGGGCTGCATGATCCCCAAGTCGCTCGGGCCAGGCCCAGCGGCATGTATCCCATTAGCGTTTATTTCCGGTTAGGAGTTAGACCCACCATGCTTGATTATTTGATGCTGGTCCACGGCACCTCTTCTTCTCCATGCCGACCACTTGCATGTTAAAGGGGGGGTACCTGAGCATCGCGACTCAGGGCTCTTACTGGCTCTCCAGCCCTCACCCTCTGGCCTTGTCCACAGCATCGCGACCTGGCATACCAGCGACGGCTGAGACCAGCTCGAGGGCCGGGACCCGAGGACGTAGAGTGCCGGCATCTAACCAAATTTGCAGGGACACATCACAAGATAAGGCCCAATGCCAGGCGCAACCCGCCTAGAGGTAGGGCCCCGTGAGTCCCGCGCTGGCCCACGGGTGCCCAGATACACCTCGCCAGGCCCTACCGTGCCAGCCACGTGTCAGGGCGGGGCTGTACACGCCCGGGGGGCTCCTCCCGAAGGGGGCCCCCTCCCACGTACCAGTGGAAGCACCATGCTCCGTGCTGGCTGACGACACTGCCGAGGAGCGGCTATGCCCGTACACATACGGAAGCGCTATGCTCCGCGCTGGTGATAAACAACTGAGGGTGGCCCCCGGGCCGCATCAACCTCAGGGAGCCCAGAGCTCAGTGTCTAGCCTCATCGTAACGCCTCCGCTCGGGAGTGCCGCGCGAGGGGGCTGGGCACGGGGGCTGCGCCTAGGTCACGCCCAGACGCACGCTGCCCAGCCAGCCCCCCCGGGCCTGGTTCATCGCGCGTCTCTCCCCAAGCGGAGCCAAGGTACGAAGGCCGTTTGAGCGTCAAGGGGGACTCCTGGGCATCGCGACTCAGGAGCCTAACTGGTCACGTAGCCCCTCACTTCTTAGTTCCGAAAGGCTAACGCTGGGTGAGGTATGCACGCGGCCGGGCTCTGCAGACGTAGAACGGTAGATCCACCCACATCACACCTCCCTACTTGCTGTTCGTGCGCCAAGGGGGACTCCTGAGCATCGCGACTCAGGAGCCTAACTTGTCACGTAGCCCCTCACTCCTTGGCCCCGTCCTGGTTTCCGGTCGGGACTAACGCTGGGTGAGGTATGCGCGGGGCCGGGCTCTGCCGGCGTAGAACATAAGCAAGTAGGAAGGAAAAGCGCAAATTTCAAGGAATTCAAAAGCAAATATCACAGTCCACACTGTTGTCTCAATGCCAAACGCAAGTTTAAACGCCTCCCCGAGGCATGATACATGTGCGAGAATTAAAGGCAGAACATGAGCCACGACGGAGTCACTTGTCGACGGTGGAGCAACGCGGAGTGTGTTCGCCTCATGGAGCAGTGGGGTCGGCAGCGCCTTGCTTCGGCTTGGTGCTGAAGGCCCGGAACTTCCCCAGCAGAGCCTCCGCGCGACCCTTCACGGCCTCGGCAGCGGCAGCGGCACGCTCGCCGCTTACTGGCTCCAGCAGGTTGTCGAGGTCGACGTCGGGATCACGAGGGTAGATGTGGGTGAGGACCCACGTCAGTGCCGCAGAAGACAGGACACGCGCCTCGGCCTCGGCCGTGGGGCCAAGGCCAAGGGCGACATCTTCAAGAGCGCGAACCAGGAAGGGAAGCAGCTTGGCGGGGCCGTCCTCGGCGCCAGCCAGCGGGCTCTCCAGGCCGCTGTCATAAAGTGTCCTCAGCGAGGAGCGAGCCTTCGCCTCCATCTCCGTGAAGGCCACGCGGTCCTCGGCAAGAACCAGGGCCTTGTCGTCCAGCTCAGCCTTTCTCGCCCCCAACTCCTGCTCCAGCGTGCCTAGGCGGTCGCGGCGCTTCCTGAGCTTGACCTCCCTCTCCTTGACGGCCGCCTCGCGAGCCTTCACGCCTTCTTCCTGCTCTTGGGGAAGGTGGATCTCTTTCGCGAGCTGGTCCCGCAGGCCTTGCAGCTCGTCCTCCAGCGCCTTGCAGCGACCACGAACGTCGACCACCTCCCCCAGGGCTGCGTCACGAGCAGCCTTCGCCTCAAGGACGGCCTACTTGTCCTCATCGCAGGCCGTTGAGGCCTGGACCAGCGCCGCCCGAATCGAAGCGTCGGAGCGAACCCATCCTGAAGCCAGCTCCAAGCGCCCGGCCACCAAGCGAGGGTCGGCGCCAAGAAGATCCTGCCGCAGTCGGTCCAGCTCAGCGACAGCACAATCCAGAACGGCAAAAGGAGTCGGAGAGGCAGCAGCCGGTGGAGTAGGAGGAGAAGGCGGCTGCGCGGCCACAGCATCCTGAGGCGGAGTCTGCTGCGCCCCAACGGCTATAGTGGCGGTGGCAGGCAAGGACACCTTGGGAGTCACTTGGGCCGTGGGGGCCGAGCTCGCCCCAGCCGGCTCAACCAGGCCTCGCGAGGACGACCGGGCAGGAGAAGCCCGTGCGTCGCGGTCACCCTCCTTCGCGGGCAGAGGCGCTGCCACGGATGGAACGTCAGGAGCTCCCTTCGACTTCTTTGCTGCGGGCGCCAGCTTGTCCAAGAGATGCGGACGTCAAGCCTCAGAAGTAGAATAAGAAATAAAGACAAGAATCAAAACGCTTACGGGTCGTCGCCAGTGAGCTCGAGCGGCCTCCGGCCAAATTTGAAGCCTGAAAGCCGGTTGGAAGGGTCAACCTCGGGAAGCTTGGAAGCGGAAGGTGCGGTCCGCCTCGGGGCCGGGGCAGACCCGCGGGAGATCAGCCCGATCCTGTCCTTCTTCGGGATCGGGGGCAAGCTCCCGCCGTCCTGCTCGTCGTCATCCTCGTCGCCATCCCCGTCGTCATCACTCGGAGAGAGGCGGAGAACGCGGGACCTGCGCAGGGGGAGGGGAGCCCTTGACTCTCCGTCAGTCGCCTCGGAGTCAGGCCCTCTTTCCCGCTCCCCTCCTTCCTCCTCTTCGCTGGAGTCGTCGGAGGGCACGTCCACCTGTTCCTCGGGAGTTTCCATGGGCACGGGCCCATCCCTGTTGAAGATGGGCATGGACTCCACTACCTGCTCCCAGTCGTCGCGGAGGAACAAGGGCGTAGGAGCGCCCACCAACCTCGCCACATCGCCCCCGACCAGAGATTGGAGGACCGCAGCCAGATCTCCGTCGGCCAAGGCCGCGGGGCTCGGACGGGGCCTCCACATCGGAAGTGAGTACTGCCGAAGCGGAGCCAGCTGGTGCTCCAGGAATTCCCTCAGCAGCGACGCGCCGATCAGCTTTTCCGCCGCCATGTTGGCCGGCCTCAGATCCGCGTCCATCTTCTCCAACACCAGCTTCGCACGGGGGTCCGCGAGCTCCGCTCGACCCCAATCGCTAGAGCTCGTGGGCTGCTCCGTGGGCAAGATCAGCCGAGGGTGGATGCGCCCAGCATCCACCAAGACCCACTTGCTCCTGAAGCCCTCAATCCTTTTCCCGGGATTCGAAATGGCAATGGCGCCACCATATGCGATGAAGCTCGCGCACGCGGAAGCAGGACCGTGAGAGGTCCGGAGGTAGAAGTAGTGGCGCAACAAGGCCACTAAGGGATGCACCCCTATGTGAGCCTCGCAGTAATAGGCGAAGATTGACAGGAGAAGGACGGAGTTGGGGTGGAGATGCAGAGCCTGTAGCTTATAATGGCGGAGGACAGAGAAGAAGAACTCAGAGAAGGGAGGCACCAGGTCAGCAGCAATGGCACTTACGAAGAACGGATAGAAGGTACTCCCTTGACCCTCAGGGGTGGCGGAGCCGGCCTTGAACACCTTCGCCCCGTTGATGCCCCGCACCGTCGCCATCCGGCACAACCGGGCAAGGCTCGCCTCCGACACGTTCGGCGAGTCCAGGGCAGACGAGTACCAAGCTACGGCCGGGGGCTGACGAGGCGCCATGGCTTCCTAGGTCACACGGTCGGAGTAGATCTGGAAGTTTTGGAGGAAGGAAGGAGAGGCGCAAGAAAGGGGATCTGAGCAGCAACCGGGGAAAGCAAGAAGCAAAGCCTAGGCGGATGCCGCTCCTTTATCAACTCGCGCAGTTGCTAAGGCGCCCACGTCCAATCAACCGCCACGCGGCGCCCAAGGCCGCAGGCTGTTAGGGCCCGCGGCGCTTCGCTCTTGCCCTTCCGCCTTCCTGCACGGCCAAGTCCGGGCGCGCCTTGGGCCCGGGGGCTACTGTCGGCGTTCTGGGAATGGGGGTCCCCAGACTTGCCTGCCTGCGGCCTGCGGCGTGGCTCAAAAGGGGGGCCCAGCACAGCCCATCTTCACCAACACAGACTCAAGACCCTCGCAAGGGGCCAAGCCTCGCGGGGCGGATGACGCGGAGCTTCCTCAGGCACGGCCTCATCAGGCTGGCTCGCGAGGAGGCGGAGAGATCAAGGCGGGGTACCTCACGAGGTGCCCGTGACGCAAGCCATGACGACCAAAGGCGCCAGGCGGGTGCCAGCCCGCGCAGCGTCCTCCTTTCCTCTTTGGTGCAAAGGGAGCAAGCGCAGCCGCGGAGTACCGAGGCATCAGGCAAAGGTTGCCATTTCGGTGCAACAAGACCAAGACTAGGAGGACTACAAGACGGAGGTCATCGTGGAGCCCAAGACGGCGTCACCACCAGAGCTTTGTGCAGGCGAAGACTACTTTTGTCAGGATAGCTAGTACTAGTTGTCCCCTTTCAAATTAGCCCGCCATTGTTGGCTCCCTTCCCGCTCGATATTTGGGAAGAGGACCAGGGCCTCTATAAATAGGACTAGCCACCCCCAGGGGAGGGGGGCATAGACAATCGGAGAGGGAGAGGAAGAAGAGAGGAGAGAATCAGAATCAGAGAGAGAGAGAGAGAAGGGTGACTGAACTCCTCCCAACAGTTCGTCCCCCCAGCCAAGAGCAGACCCTCGCGAGGCTGTTCTTCCTTGTATTGTTCATCATCATCAGCCCAAGAGGCAATCCACCACACCACACACTGGAGTAGGGTATTACACCACAACGGTGGCCCGAACCAGTATAAACCCTGTGTCTCTCGTGTTGTTCTTTCCATAGCTTAGATCTTTGCGTGGCGGAGGGGTGCAGGTAGGTAGGAGGCGAAATCTCCATGTGCACCCCAGTGTTCGAACCTCAAGGGTCTGCCGGAACCCGAAATCCGACACCCACTTAGTAATTCGGCCTGATATTAGTTTTGGCCTGTTAAGGGCCCGTTTAACATTTCGGCCCTATATTAATTTCAGCCTGTTAAAAGCCCGTCATATAGTTGGGCCTAACTACGACCCGGTTTGCATCCGGCCTGCTCGCAGCCGATATCTGATTGGGCCAAACAAGGACGGAGACAATTTTTCGGCCTGTTAAAAGCCTGTGATTTGATTCGCACAATCATGGGTCGGGGTTCATTTCGGGCTGATGCCGGCCTGTGAGCTGATCGACACGTTTCAGGCCCAACCTACATCGTGATTGCATGACGGCCCGATTATGTATCATAATTTTACGGTTTGGCCGGTTTACTGCGAAGACAGGATATATATACAGTAAAATAACTGCAGCATCGTGAATAAGAAAAAACCTAGACTATACATAAAGAAATTACGGCATATTACATCCACTGGGCATCAAAGTTCGCCACTATGATAATAAAGCACAAGCAGACAGCAGATTACATACACTGGGCATCAAAGATCGCCACCAGTGCAAATAAACACACCGACAAAATAATATACAAAACCGAAAACACTTCAATAGAGTTCAAGAAAGGTTAGCCCTGCTGGGGAGCTGCAGGGCAAGCAGCTGAGCAAGATGATGAGACTGCGCTTGTTCAACACTTGTATCTTCCTCACTCTGAAAGATAAACAAGCAGACAGATGACAGGTTTTGCACATAAAAGTATTAGTGCTGACAATTCATCACATTTCTTACTGACGAATAAAGTGACACAGTTTAAATTTGCATTAACACAATATGGTATTGTTCAGGTCAAGACATGGCAGGAAATGACATTGTGAAGGAGTTGGCAGCTTCACAACACCACTGGATTACAGATCAAGAACTCATAAGTATCAATGGTTAGTGTGCTGTCAATTTATACCATTTCAGATTGGCAAACAAAGAGACGGTTTAAATAATAGTAGAATGATATGAAATTGTTCATAGTTAAGACATTGCAGAATATGACATTATGCTGTAGTGGGTAGGTTCACCACACCACTGGATTACAGATGAAGAACAGAAGCATACATGCAGTGCAAAAGAAGATCACTTGCTCTGTATAGTTTAATTTACATGGTATGAAGAAGGAACTTGGTTGTACAACTGAAAACTTAAATTGAGAAAGGACGGACTTTTGTTTATGAACTACATATAATAAACTTTAAACAAGCAATTTGATCCAAACACCAAAAATAAACAGCTGTTGCAGTCATGCCTAACCAAATATATACAACAAAGTTTGAAGGCTTGAGATGGACAAACTTACATTATTGGTGAAGACAGGCTCTATAAAGGCCTTGTCCATGCTGATGGGGGGCAATTCAAGAAGTTTACCACATAATCTTCTTCAAAAGCATTGCATTTATTCTACATTTTGTTAAGAGTAAATATAGATGTGATAATATACGAAAAAATGGAGAATATTTAAGATAAGATGAAGAGTGATGCTACATAACCAAGTAGCTATAAATGTAAGTGCAGCGATACAGGCAAAAGGTACAACCAAGAGCAATGCACAACTAAACTTCTTCAGTACCAACCTTATGGTAAGAGTAAATATAGTCTGATGTGTAGAAAATGGAGGGCAAAGGAAAATAAGCTGCAGAGTGATGGTACATGAACAACTACCTGTCATTATAAGTACACTGATAAAGGACAACATGTACTTACAAGAGCAATGCAGAGCTAAAAAACATTGGCATTGGATATATTCTACACTAATGTAACCATTCATACAGATCAGATAATTTGGAGCAAACAATTGATAAGCAAGCTATCATGCATACTGCTGTCACATAATGAACCAGGTATGTATGCAAGTACAGTGATACAGGACAACAGGTACTAATAAGAGCAAAGCAGCGGGCAACATATTTGCGATATCCTGTCGTTCTTGTCAAACTGGAGTTCTTCTTCGAGCAGATTTCCTGCAAAAAAGATCCGTAAGGCACATGCAGAAAAGTAGAAGTTCAAATTGTCATGTGATTTCATAGACAATACCTCATCCTGGGAACGAGACCAGTGCATAACAAGGTTTTTCCATTCAATGTCTTCTAAATTTAGCACAGAAGACTTCACCGGAAATTCGTTTATAGACTTGCCATCAAAGTGTGATTTCCTCAGGTAACACCGATACTGCTGCAATGCTTCCTTGAAAAGCACAAGCAAGATTTGCTCGTCATGACTATCCAGATTGACCCTCGCCTAGTTACAACAATGTAATGTAAATCATTGATGTGTTCAATCAGCAGAAAATAGGAAAATAATAACCATGAATAATAGCACTTACACGTAAGTTGGACAGGAAGATGTGAAAATGGTGTTTGTCTTCACAATAATCTCCCATGATGGGAATATATGCGCGTAGTCCCTAACAACATTCAAAGCATTGTCTTTTAAACTGGGAATAAATGGAATGGGGTTCCAATCTGTAGGAATTGGCCGTCTCTGCAGTTGGGATAGGTCTTCGGCCGGTGGACTTGCTGTACATTTTGCTGGAGTGGGATTTTTCTGTGGTACAACTGGTGCTATGGCAAATGAAATCTGTATACATTTTGCTGGAGTGCAGGTCCTGTGTGGTGGGGCTAGTGGTGTGGCCAGTGAAGTATGGGTACAGTCTGCTGGAGTCGGTCCTACGTTTTGTGTCACTGGTTGTACAACCAATATAAGTGGGGTGCTGTCTGATTTCTCCGGCACCACCACGTTTTTCAAGGACTTTGCTGGTGCTCCTTCAGGTTCGGCAATCACCCTCTTCCTTTTTGATGTCTGATGCACCAGAACATCATTTGAGTGAAAAAACATGGTACGATGACAGATGGAATATGTATTGATAATGGATGGGCATGGCATCTCAACATATATGATGAGTAAACTAAGCAGATGGCGGTGCAACAAAGTAGAAGAAATGCAAGACAGCATATGCAAGATACGTGCAATCAATAAAACCTTGCCAAATTAGAACAGGCATCTTGATGGGTGAACAGGACATGCCATCTGCCTTTGACTCCTCGAGGTTAGAATAGTCATTAGGATGATATTCTGAACAAAAATCAACAGGTGGGGAGCGTACGAGTTTCATTGCTTCCAGAATGGCACTCAATGCCTTGGTGCCAATTTTGTAAGTCATTGCAGTGTTCCATAATATTCTTCTGATGCGCGGATTCTGATATTCACTGTAATTGCGTATGATATCTGAGAACCATGAAAACATAAATAGTTGTGAGATTATCTTCGTAATGCAAATGATATTCTAATATAGGGACGCCCCTGTAAACACTTGTGTGCTATCACTGGATTCTGATGAGAGAGCTCATGTGTGCTATAATATGGTGCGTGCATTTATATAATCTGGCACAAGTACACAAAAAAATAGGCTCCAGAAGTAAGGATAGCTGGCAGATGATAGGTTCATAATATACTGTATAGAGAGTTTATTGCCAAACCATAATAACAAGAGCACACAGCAACTAGGTAGATCATATTGTACATAACAGGGGTACACCATAACCAGGATATATAAATCGGGAAAGTGGAACTGGCTGGAAATTACAGTGTTGTATTACTGCTAGTAATTGAAAGCCTATCGATCACGTACAGGCCAGCTCTATCAGCTGTTAGACTGCAGATGTCCCTGCTACACTTCCTGACAAGGAACATACTGTGCTTCCCATACAGAACACCGCACGGGCCGCCGGCCGAACCACCGGCCCCACCGCCTGTGTTCCTCCGCCACCCCCACCCCCGCCCCCACCCGCGTCGAGTTTTCTTCGTTCGACGAGGCCCCACCACCGCCCCCCCCACAACCACCGTCCCCACCCGAGCCCCTTCGATCACACCGGCGAACTCCGGCGAGCTCCAAAAAATCGACTGACCCAATTTTGAAATCTAGTCTATTGTGATTTAACTAGTGTGGAATATAAAAGGGGAAAACCATGAGCATTGCGAGTATGGTGTTGAGCATGCCATGGCGGATCTGAAGGTGCAAACCGGACAAAGGCAACTTCGCAACCAAGACAAGAAATCGGAGTAAAGCAGTGGCGATCTATTTTCTTGCTGCGAGAAATAAGTTGAGCAGATACGAAAGAGTACCGCCTCTGGTGCGACGCCGTGTACGCATCTGCTGAGAATTTGACGGTGCTGCGGTAGCAATGGCTGTCGACGGCGTGGAAGCAGATCTAGGAGGGTAGACGGTGGCGGTGGGGCGCGGTGGACGAGATGGTCGTAGGAGCGGCGCCGGCAAGGTGGACGATGGCGGGGATGAAGCGAGAGGACGGGATGCAAGGATCCCGGTCCGAAGTTGTGGATGAGAGAGGTCGATCTCTTGTAATGGACGGCGGCATCGGGGTATCAGCTCCGGCATGGTGGAGGAGGACGACGGTGGATGGGGTGGCGGACGGCGGCGGCGGACGGAGGAGGGTGGGGTGGAGAGGGTGTTTTGGCGCCCACGGAGTACGAATGGGGAAAAGGGAGGTAGAGAGGAAGGGGGAACCATGTATTCAGGGCGCGCTTGTCTCAAATGCGAGGAAATTTACAAACTTAGCCCCCGTTTCAAATTTCTACTACATCACAGCAACACTAGTCGGTTGGGGATAGGACGGTAATCTCGCATACACCGAATATTTGCCGACGAGAGTTTGTTTTTGGCGCCCACCGTGTATGAATATGAATCGGGGAGGGAGTCGATTTCGGCCGAGGACACACTGTGTTTTGGCGCCCACCGTGTATGAATCTGGGTGAGAGGCGGTTACGTCACATTTGGGTGAAATTACAAACGTACCCCTATCGAAACCTATAGAAATCCAGCATATAGGCTTTGCGTGGCAGGGATAGGCAGTAGTGATTTCCATCTCGCAGATTTTGGTTTCGGGCGGTTACTACGACTTTCCCCGCTTCGTTCAAATTTTGCAGAGTGCACGTTTACCGTGCCAACTCAATTCGAATCCCGTTTGTATTCTTTTTTTTCGGGCGGGATCCATTTTCAATTGGAATTACATTCTATATACATCATTTTTTTATATATACTTTCAAAAGCACAACAAAGAATTCTGCTCCTTTATATGTACAATATGATCTACAAATACAACGATCTCGAAATCTTAAGGTTGAATTCGAAAAAATTTAGCCTAATTATGTTCTACTAAAATGTATGGGTCAGTAATATCTACATATTAAATAACATAGATGTGCGTGAATTCATATGAGTATGCATGTTTGATAGATCAATTTTGGTTCGAGTATGGATTACATGTATCATCATCTCGAATTCAAATATTTGAATCCCTTTTTTGTTCACTCCTTTCACGCCCATCTCTCTCGCATGCATGCGCCTTCAGGTAGCTATCACTCTCTTTTCTCTAGCTCACCCGCACGCTCACTTCATGTTGCTCCTATCCTCGCAAACATGGTCTCTTGAGGTCTCCCTTGAGAAGTGTCACACTCTCCCTATGATTATACATTACACGGTTTTCATTATCTCTCACGTATCTACTATTCTCTGGTATCACTCGGTACCTAAGCTTTCTTTTTCACCGCCAAACACACAGTCTCCACTCGTATTTCACTTTGTCTTTCTCTCTATGGGATTCTCTCACACACCCTATATGTCTCTACATATGACTCATACCACTAAAATTACTCTCTCTATCTCTCCTGTAGACACAACATTTGTTGCGGTCTCCTTTTCGTCTCCATCCCAGACTGACATTATTCATTTGTTTACCGATCAGACAACCCTGACTACCGTCTCCTCTCTCTCTCACAGACACACACACACAACTCTTGCTTCCACTCCCCTTCCTGACTACCATCTCTCTCTCTCACACACACACAAAACTCTCACTTTCACACCCCGACTCGTATTTCTCTCACAAACATTTATTGACTAGCTAGCCTCTAGATAGGTTTATACACCCGCACACTCGTGCTTCCACCATCGCATACATGTCTCTCTCCCGCTCCTTGTATCTATGTAGATTTTTCTTCCCTTCTTGAGACACGCCCTCTCAATCGTGCACACACACACTATCGCCTCTTTTAAGCTGATACCTATCGCACACACACTCCTTGTGTCTTTGTCACACATGCACTCCGTCCTCCTCCACTCGCCCTCTCTCTCACACACACATGGGCTTTTTGCAACAACTAGCAAGATGCCCATGCATTGCATGGAACATCAAGATGCATTTGTATGAGTAGTTTATCTTGTGGGGGAAAAGGATGAACGAGGGAAGGCCTTATTTGCAAATGTGGAGAGGGGTGTGGGTATCTTTTTGCAAAATTGCCATAGTTTCCTTCCTATCCGTCAGATATAGATCAGACGGCCTATATTGCAGGATGGCAGGCACACGATCATCACCGACAATGCTTATTATAAGAGTAGGGATAAAAAATAGAGTTGGTGATGATGGTGGGCCTGCCATCCTGCAATGTAGGTCGTCTGATTTATATCTGACGGATAGGAAGGAAAATATGGCAATTTACCCGCACTCTTCACCACATTTGCAGATAAGGCCTTCCCTCGTTCATCCTTTTCTCCCACAAGATCCTGATGTTCTGTGCAACGCACGGGCATCTTGCTAGTAAGAGTAGAAATTAGACATATACCACTTCTCGAATCTTGAAACCAACAACATTCCTCCCTTATCTCATCAAAACCGCCAAAGGAATATATTTTGAGTGAAACATAACATATTTTTAGTGATATACGTATTTCAAAGCTAGAATTTTTTTCTATCAAATCGGTGAATATGTATTAATGATTAATCTACTTTGATCGTGTGGCAACGCATTGGCACATTGCTAGTAGTTATTATAATTTTTTGGACACCAGACAAATGGTGGGGTACATATACAAAGAGAAGAGGCGCACGCACGCAGTCGGCCTCTCGTTGTCTCGCACACATGAATGTTACGTAAAGGCGATGTTAGCAAATAAACTCTAAAACCCTAGGGGCACGATTGATGCATTCGCGGGTACCGGGTACGTGGTGGAGCACCTTTGTAGGAATAGTCAGCTCGCGTGATAATTTGATCCGTAGGAGTTGATGGTCGGGACCACAGGTGAACGACTTGGAGCGCGGTGGCTCGCCAGTTGCCACAGATCGAGTAGCCACGTTTAAAATATCGTTTTTAGCGGGGTTAAGAGTTCCGATTTTCAATGGCGCGTTATAAGTAGTAAGTAGTTTATTTCTAGCTTGGGTGAAGAGAGCATTTTAGATAGCAGGAGACGCCTAGCCTGCTCTGCCTCTGCTAGCTTATTTCTGGCTTCTTGCATCTCTTCTTTGGCTTGGGTGAAGAGATCATTTGATTGCTCTTTTCGCTTCTTCAGGAACTCAGCTACATTCTCAAGGGCTGCTGCACGCTTTCTTTCAGCCTTTACTAATGCCACGAGGACACGAACAACTGACGACTCCACCTGGCTTGTGTGTAATCCAGCATCATCTGGGAATTTGCACCTTGTGTCTAATCCAGCATCATTAGGGAACTGGCACCTTGTGTGTAATCCAGCCTCATTTTGGAAACATGATCTCGAGGTTGACCATACTTCCCTCCTCGCAGGAACTGCATCCTGACATGAAGTTACTTCTTTTTTAGATCAATACTCAGAGCAACCTAGATCCATTTAGTAGAAGCCAGATAAACAGAAATCGAAGAAGTGAATTCAAAAGGAATAAATAAAACATTTTGTGCCACATCAGTAGATGCACGAACTCGAAGAAGTGAACTCGAGGAAGCCAGATAAGCATTGTCGGTGATGATCGTGTGCCTGCCATCCTGCAATATAGGCCGTCTGATCTATATCTGACGGATAGGAAGGAAAATATGGCAATTTACCCGCACTCTTCACCACATTTGCAGATAAGGCCTTCCCTCGTTCATCCTTTTCTCCAACAAGATCCTGATGTTCTGTGCAACGCACGGGCATCTTGCTAGTAAGAGTAGGAATTAGACATATACCACTTCTCGAATCTTGAAACCAACAACATTCCTCCCTTATCTCATCAAAACCGCCAAAGGAATATATTTTGAGTGAAACATAACATATTTTTAGTGATATACATATTTCAAAGCTAGAATTTTTTTCTATCAAATCGGTGAATATGTATTAATGATTAATCTACTTTGATCGTGTGGCAACGCATTGGCACATTGCTAGTAGTTATTATAATTTTTTGGACACCAGACAAATGGTGGGGTACATATACAAAGAGAAGAGGCGCACGCACGCAGTCGGCCTCTCGTTGTCTCGCACACATGAATGTTACGTAAAGGCGATGTTAACAAATAAACTCTAAAACCCTAGGGGCACGATTGATGCATTCGCGGGTACCGGGTACGTGGTGGAGCACCTTTGTAGGAATGGTCAGCTCGCGTGATAATTTGATCCGTAGGAGTTGATGGTCGGGACCACAGGTGAACGACTTGGAGCGCGGTGGCTCGCCAGTTGCCACAGATCGAGTAGCCACGTTTAAAATATCGTTTTTAGCGGGGTTAAGAGTTCCGATTTTCAATGGCGCGTTATAAGTAGTAAGTACTTTTTAGAACGATTGGTATGGAGCGAAAATGGAATTCATAGTACTACATACCTCCTTGGCGGATGGTTGTATGGTTTGTTTTTTTCGATGGAGGTTGTATGGGTTTATGTTGCAAGATGTTGAACCTGGAAGTTCTAGGGAAAATACTGTGGTTTAGATTTAGATGCTGGTTTTCTTTAATGAAAATCGGAAGGAGAAACCCTTCTTCGATTAAAAAAACTACTACCTCCATTCTGGTTTACTAGTCCCCATCGTCTTTGGGTCAAAGTTTGTCCACGAACTTTACTTGTAAAATGTGAACGGAAAACAAGATTTTGTTATACCCAAACAAAAAATGACTGGAGGGAGTGATTTCTCTGACATGGACGCTTCCTCTCATAGCGCAGCATTGAACCGGGGCGCCGGCCAAGAGGGCCGCACTCGCTGCAGGCCCGGCTGAGCACGCCTCCTCGCCGCGTGCAACCAACTTAAGACTGCCCCGCCTGCCTTCATTGAATCCGCGCGTGTGCCGGCAACACGTCCTTCCGCGAGCCGGCAGACATTTTAGAACACAAAAATGACTAAAATATAATTAATTTACGCATGGTCTTGACTTGTTGTGCTCACACTGGTAGCAGGAACTAGTAGAGGATTTTCTTTATTTATAACTCTCCTCACATTTTTTTGGCTTTGAAGTGAAACATGGTTGTGGACATTATGTATGAATGTGCAGATATCTGTGAACATGAGTTTGATGTGGAAGTTGAACTTGGAATGTCGGGCTTGCGCATGAACTATACCATGTCCAATGCTTCGTCTGTTATTGTTTGGAAAGTAATTGCTGTTATTACATGACCCCAAAAAAACATTTTGTGCCACATCAGTAGATGCACGGACATCACAACAGGCATGCTGACTGGATAAACATTTGAACCTAGCTATTATGAAGGAAATTTTGTATTGACAACAATTTTAGATAGCAGGAGACGCCTAGCCTGCTCTGCCTCTGCTAGCTTATTTCTGGCTTCTTGCACCTCTTCTTTGGCTTGGGTGAAGAGAGCATTTGATTGCTCTTTTCGCTTCTTCAGGAACTCAGCTACATTCTCAAGGGCTGCTGCATGCTTTCTTTCAGCCTTTACTAATGCCACGAGGACACGAACAACTGATGACTCCACCTGGCTTGTGTGTAATCCAGCATCATCTGGGAATTTGCACCTTGTGTCTAATCCAGCATCATTAGGGAACTGGCACCTTGTGTGTAATCCAGCCTCATTTTGGAAACATGATCTCGAGGTTGACCATACTTCCCTCCTCGCAGGAACTGCATCCTGACATGAAGTTACTTCTTTTTTAGATCAATACTCAGAGCAACCTAGATCCATTTAGTAGAAGCCAGATAAACAGAACTCGAAGAAGTGAATTCAAAAGGAATAAATAAATAAAAACATACTACAAGGTGAGAACACCCACTTCCTACATCAAGCTAAAAACGAAATCATTAGGATGATTAAGACTCTTCTTATTACACATCGAAGAACACCACGCTTAAGAGAAACAGAAACTACAACATATACACATCGAAGAACACGAGGCTACACGAAAGTAATTGAAAGGGTGTTACTTACCAAAGCTCGTTTTACAGGTTTGGTGCAGCTCCTCTTTGACTTGCCACGCTCCTTGAAGATGTCCCGAATATCCCGTGTTTGGTCTTCATTGCTCCTCTGCATGTTCGCACTCGTGGTTTTAAAATCTCAACATGGAAAGAAAAATATACTACTAGTAATACTCGCGCATCTTGTGGGCAACATTAAAGCACTCGTCTGCCATGTTAGAGCATCTCCAACAAGATAAACTACTCATACAAATGCATCTTGATGCGTGCAACGCATGGGCATTTTGCTAGTTCTAAAAACCTTTCCATCATTTGCCACACTACTGGTTGCAGATGAAAAACCTACCCAAGCACAACGCGATACAGGAGCGACGCACAATTACAAGCTGATATTCTGTTGGACAATGGAGGCTATAACCAATTACTTTTACGGGAACAATAGCACCCAGGAAATTTGAAGGGTAGGTATGAAACTGCACATGTACTGCTAAGTGATTCAATACACACCTTACCAATCGAGGGGGAGAATGATGGTCGCGGCGGCCTCTGTGAGTCATGGTCGGCAAAGGGTGTCAGTTCATTGTCCACGACGGTGGTACTTCTGCGCTTGGCGTCGGCTTCCGGGAAGCAGATCCGAGACCGTGGAAGACGATGTCGGGGAAGAGGCTCCGTGTACGACGACGATGGTGGACCAGCTCCAGTGCGGCGTACAAGGTCATCGATGAGGCAGATGCACTGCGATGGACGAGTGCGCCGATGTAAAGGGGAGGAGCATGAAGGTTGCGGTGCCTTGGAGAAGTCTATTTTGCGGCGGGGATAGAAAATGGGGAGTATTCAGGTGTACTACTCTGGGTGCCAGGGTGGGGTTGGCTGGGTAGGGTGAACCTGAAGTTACGAAAACAGCCCCCTACCAAGCGTCATCTGTAGGCCTGTTCTGAAGGCTATGATGGTAACTTCCCACTGCTCGAATCAGGGTCGCGGGAGATTTTCCCGCCGACCTCAAAATTTTGTGATACTGGACTCCCCGTGTGGCATGTTGAGTGATTCGGCTAAGCAACTAGCGAGTAGTAGTAGTAGTAAACTCTGCATATTAGGTTTGACCGAAGTCAAACTTCCTAAAGTTTGACCAAGTTTATAGAAAAATATAAACATTTACCATAACAAATATGTATGATGTGAAAGTACATTCAATAATGAATCTAATGGTATTTATTTGTTATTGTATATGTTAATATTTTTTGTTATAAGCTGTCTGAGAGTTTAAAAACTTGACTTTGACCAATGCTAATACGCGGACTTAAATAAGAACGGAGGGAGTACACATTTGTTTTCTTAGTTTGTAGTGAACTAGTCATTTGTTGAAATTGTGAAATAAATATATTAGGCTATTGACTTCTAATGTAATGGTCTATACAATTCAATAGTTACAATCATTGTCGAATCCCAAGATGTATACAAGGTCTATAGTACTCCCTCAGTCCGAAAAAACTTGTCATCAAAATGAATAAAAAGAGATGTATCTAGAACTAAAATACATCTAGATACATCCTCTTTTATCCATTTTGATGACAAGTATTTCCGGACGGAGGGAGTACTTCACAACATGCTGAAACTCACATAATCCCAGTCAAATGAGAATCTAAATGCATTTCATAGTTATTACTTTGTAGGATGCAACAGGAACAACCATAACTCTACATCAGGCATTATAGAAGCAACATTTTGACATATCCCAATGTGTGACTGAAACGTGCAGAGAGAGCTTTTGAAGATGGAGCAGATAGGGTGGGAAAGATTGTATGTATGTGGACGAGAGAGTAGGAATCAAACCTAACGAGACAGAGAGAGAGAGAAAGAGAGAGGAAGAAGTTAGGTCTGTGAGAAAGATGCATAGATGTAATATACATGATATGCGTGTGCATCTGGATTCTGTATACGTGGAAGGAGAAGAGACAACATGTTTGATGAGAGAGCAGGAAAAACATGGACGAGAGGGGAAGGATCTCGTGGGTTGAGGGATTGACAATTTTGTGCGGGGGAGAGAGGGATTGGTAATTTTGTGCAAGAG
>NC_041386.1:498772883-498786161 GCF_002162155.2 Triticum dicoccoides | reverse complement strand
CACATCACCCTGCTTCCAAATGACCCCACATTCTCTAGCATGGTGTGGTCGCCGTCTTCGATCTACTCGTTGCCCTCTTTGAAGATCAAGGTGTTGTGCATGTTGGGGTGCAAAGAAGCACAAGCGAGAGTGGTCGCAGTATAACCTTGGATGGGGATGAATTGTGTGCTCGGGGGAGTGTGTGTGTGTGTGTTGTGCTGCGTGTGTCTCTCTCTGTGTGTGTGTGTGTGTGTGAGTGTGTGTGTGTGTGTGTGTCAGATATTGAGAGAAAACAAGCCTAAGGAGAGAAATGGGTATTCACGAAGAGATTGTGCGGGCCTTGAGGTGGGCAGGGGCCGGGTGAGGGTGTCAAAATGTGCACGTTGATGCATGTGTTGCATGCAACCGTGCGAGGGACGAACGAATCGAGAGAGATGGTTGTTGTGTTACGGATGCTCCTATCTCTGTCTCTCTCTCTCTCTCTCACACACACACACACAAGTAAACTAGAAGACCGTTCTCTCATGTATACACAATGTATCGGCATCTGTCTATGTCTCACTCATGCATGATCATTTGCACATTCACACCTCTCTATGTCTGTATCACACGCACACCGTCTCCACATTGCCCTTCCGCCACAACACACATATGGACACATACACACGTTCTCTCTTAGTCACACACACAAAATCAGTATTAAAAAAACTGTGGCGCACCTAAAACGTCCAAATCCAAATAAACACGAACTGCAGCTAAATTCAAATATATGGAAATATTGCAGCGTCAAGAACTTTCACAGGAAAAAAAGTTGAGTAATACTCGAGGATTGTTTTCACACACACAAAAAGGTTCGGTGGATGTCCTTCGAGCGTGACACGGTGATGCATCGTTCAATCGACCGCGCGGCTGCGGTTCACGCGCTTGCACAGGATTCCATATTGTGGTTGTGATACTAGCTAATAAAAGCGCTGCCTAAGTCTAATGTTTACGTGTACTAGTACGGGTTTCTTTTAAGTTTGACCAACCTTATATTTAAAACTAAAGTAAGCTCCCACACGCGCACTCATCAATATGCCGCCGCCGCCGTTGTGCATGCCGGCGCCCACCTACTCTGGCCAATAATTTCTCGCCCATCACCGCCGTGTCGCCGCCATCCCTGTGCCATGAAGCCGAAGGCTCGCCCGCTCATGTCGTCTACAATCCCTCCTCGCGATGCCGCCGCGCTACCAAGCACATGAGCAGCTGGTGGAGCCGCGTCTATGCATGCAGCGTATGAAGAGGAGGATGAGCGCGTGCTCCAGCACGCCGGCGATGAGGAACTAGCGTGTCATTGTCGTCTCCGCCCGCGTGGAGGAGGCGTGCATGGTGGCTGTCGCGGCGGAAGCCAGTCGCGCGCGCGTCGAGCCTGCAAACCGGGTGCGGACGCGGAATCTACCTTCGAGACCTTGAATGCCACGTGGATCCCGCAATCTGAAGGAGCAATTTGGGTCAGTCGACCTATGTGAGCCGTTTGATGCAACATGGATGGCTAGAAGGGCTTCTTCCACCTCTTCTGCCGTCTTCTTCCTTCGCTTCGTCGAACTTCTTTCACAAATCGACTGACCCAAATTATACTACTAGTACGAACATATTAAGTACAGTAGGAACACAAAGATACGAGTAGTAGTACCAACTGCAAGAAGAACAGTAGTAAGACATAGTACTAGTACTACTGTACGTATTAAAGAGTTCAAATAACGAGAAAGAACATAAACATAGTTCTGCTGGGGCCTCGGCACAACACACCCTTGAAAATAAACTAATAAGCAAGTAGTCCGCTTGACACTGGAGTAGAACCAGCACGAGCGACGGCACTGCCACTTATTTGGAGTCCGAGTCCACGTCCTTGACTTCGTCCTCGTCCCTCTTCCTCTTCCTCTTCGCCGACGCTTCTTTGCTTGAACCGGACACTGAGCTCTGCTTCTTCATCCAACCCTTGTAGATATTTAAACAAAGGTAGGCATCCATTGCTGCGTACAGGATGTGATCTTCATCTAATGTCTTCGACTCCCATGCATGATGAAACTCGTGATGATGTTTCTTCAGTTTAGCGTACGAAGGATCAATCATGGCTGCTGCCAGGGTCAGCATTGAAGGTTGAGAGGAGGACACTAGGCTTGCCTTCTGGAGATTGAAGGGCTGGCCTACAACGAGACCTATCCGATGCAGGACGTCACTGTCGTTCTTAAAGCTTACAGTAACGAATTTCACTCTTTTGTCCTTGAGGAAGTTCTTAAAATCCTGGCACTCAACGTCGGCATGGAATATGTGGTAGACCAAGCAAATGTTATGTACACAAACTTGGATCACGGCGGGCTTCTTCCTCTCTTCGTCCTTTAGATCCTTCTCTCATCCCAGGACTGTGGTGTACTCAACATCTAGCCCAGCGACCCACTCATCCGTTGAACTATTGAACATGCGTAGGAAGCGAGCAAGCCATGCTTTCACCGTCTCGGATCCACGTGTGTAGATGACGATGAACTGATCACCGGTGATGGCTCTAACCTGGTACTCACCGGAGACCATGGAGATTTGGGAGGCCATGGATTTTGGAGGAGGGTTAGGAGAAGTTGAACTATTGTACCCCACAAAAAAACTGGGAGCGAACTAATGTGAAAGGACGGGACGACTGGGAGCGAACTGTTGTAAGGTAGAAGACGGGGACGAGTAGGGCGTGCGAACGGTGTGGGGTTGCTGGCTTGCCCGGTGGATAAACGGCTGCAAGCCCCCAAAGAGTTCTCGAGAACTATGCGGACCCACTAGATGTCATGTCTACTAGACCCATATCGTAGGCCCGACGGTATAGCTTCTGCCTGTTCGCACGCCATGCCGGCGCGTGGATGTAACTTCACTTAATTCCGTCAAACGTCGCACCTCCCACAACCTTCGCCTCCCTTGCGCGGTCGCGCCCTTGGAGACTTCGACCGGCTATAAATGAGCAATTTTTTTGCCTTTTTTTAGACAAGCAATTTTTTTGCCTACTCCGCATGCATGATACTCCCTCTCATCCTTTTTACTCCCGTCAACCGTTTGCAAAGTGTTTAACCATATTTATACTTTTTTTTGAACACCACCTTATATTAATTAACCAGCCACACCAGTACACTCATTCGATACAATATTCCCAAAACACTTAGGCGCGGTGCATTAACTTCTACCTCGTTTCTTGTTTCTTGACATATCAACCAATAGGAGATGTGGGTGTGCATGCTTTTAATGACTCGAGACTACCAAACATGACATGCAGTGGTTAGTTCATTGCATGCAATGCTATTAATTAGCAAATAAACATTAAGATCTCTCGTTTTCCCCTCCTCCTTGGTCACAGTGCACAATCTAAGATGACTTGCTCACCTAGACGGAGGGAGTACTAATTATAATGAGTATAAGAACTATGTTTTATAATGAGTGTAAAAATATTGATTTGACATTGTGAATGTTGACACATTGTGGAATACTTTTTGAAGTCTGCAAAAGTACTCAACTAGTGCTGTCGTTCTCCACAAAAAAATGTGTTTACCAATGCATGCATGAACACTAGTTACTCTAACCCCCTCTCTTCTTTAATTCTTTGCAACATTAGCATGTTTGCTATTCCCGTGTGCTAATATACCACCATTATGGCCAGCCTTAATCATCGCATGCAATAATTTAGTGCACCTTGAAATATGAACATGTGTAGGGCGTGTTTGTTTTTAATGACTTGAGACTATACCTAGCCCGGCATGCAAGATGACTTATTATGCACCGTTCCCCATACCTGCAGGAAGCCCGTTCGTCTCCAAATCTTTTTCTCTCCATGTGTGGAAATAATATGCCTGCCAAACTCTCCTTCTCCCTCCGGCGGTCCCACCACTCCACCCCGTGTGAAAAAATCTACATGCATGACTCTCCTCCCCCCACGCTCGTCCAATCCATTGTGACCAGCAATATTTCCACCCCTTCGCTCCCCCGTAATTTACTCCAACAAATATGCCCACGTAGCTGTGACTTAACTGCAGTTGCATTCGGTCACTGACATATGGGCCCAACATGGGTCTGGCCCACATGTCAGTGACGCAACTAGACCTGCAGTTAAGTCAGTGCAGCTCAGTCCATATCTTACGTAGGTGTGCCATTGCTCGCTATAAATACTGCGCCTCCCACGACATCGCTATCTCCTCCCCCTCACGTTCACGTTCATCGCTATCTCCTCCCCCTCCCTCTCACGCCGACCACCATGGCATCGCCCCTCCCAAGCCCTAGGAGCCCCACGCAGCACCGTGCGGACGGTCACGCGTCGCCGTTCCGTTCCTCGCCGCCACTAGTCGAGGAGGACGCATCGGTGTTCCGCTCCTTGCCGCTACATGACGCGTCACCATTCCGTTCCTCGCTGCCACTAGTCGAGGAGGACGCGTCGGCGTTCCCAATCTCGCCAGCACGCGCGCCGGAGGACGCGTCGGCTCCCCGCTACGAGGAGAACGCCGTGCCGCCCGCCAAGCCCCCCAGCCTTGAGGAGCTTTGGAAAGAAATGGATGTCGCCTTGTGGGAGGCTTTGCCTCCAGCAGAGCGTGCCAAAATAGAGGCAGAGAAGAAGGCCGAGGAAGAGAAGCGCACCGCGGAACAAGCTGCCTGGGAGGCCTATGTTGCGTCCGAGAGAGTCAGGCAATTGGCTCTTCGGCAGAAGGCTCGTGCGAGGGCCGTGAGGGTGGCGGAGGACGCCCGTGCCGACGCCCTGAGTGCAGTCGGCTCCAAGCGCATCATCTACGCTTGGTGATAGGTGGACCGGGTGCACGCTTCCAGCGAGGAGGAGTACCTGTTGGCGCCGGATCACCACACCAGTGAGATCGCGCTCGCCCGCCGGCAAGCTGCCAATTAGCACCTCGCGAGTTGCGAGGCTGAGGAAGAGGCGTTGTATCGGCGTGCTAGGAAACGGCCGCGCACCAGGGCACTCGTGGCGCGCCGCAAGCGCTCCTGCGAGCGTCGTGGCTTTTAGGAGGAGTATAATTTTTGTTTCGTAAGGCGATCTCATTAGTTTTGGGACGCAAATGATAAATCCCGAACGTTCAGGAATTTTTAGCGTCCTTAATTAAGTATGCAAAAGGGAAAGTTTGGAAACCTTGTGTATTCGTACGCATTTTGCAAGTACGTGCATATAGCACAAACTTTACTATATACTATCACACTACACGTCTCTCTCGATATATGCTTGCAGATTGTGCTACTCCCTCCGTCCAGGTCAATAAGTCATCTTCGGTTGTGCACCGTGACCAAGAAGGAGGGAAGACTTATACACCTAGACGGAGGGAGTACTACTATTACTTATGTACGTGCAAATGCATGTTTTAACATTACGATGCGGTTTTTGTAAAAGTGGAAAAACAACACTAGTCAAGCTTGTGAAACGATTCAATGCAAAACAAATGAAAAAATGCTCGTTTGATTGTTTGCTTTTAGCTTCCTTCTCTGTGGTTATTTCTCTGTCGTACTTTGTACGGAGTATCTCACTGGTTGGAAAGGCATGCAAATTCCCAAACCGCTTCCTACACCCTGTATCGAATTTTTTGCCTAACAGGTTGTGCCGTGCAATTGGAATTCCAACTTGAGTACTACTACTAGTAGGAGTACCAGGGGCCAGTTCTTTTAGGTTTCTAGATTAGTAATCTCATAACTACTACCTCCGTCCTGGTTTATTAGTCCCCATTGTAATCTGTGTCAAATTTTTGGTCAAAATTTAGCACAAATTACAATGGTGAGGAAAAACCAGTTAAATGTTTGGTCAAAACTTAGCACAAATTACAATGGTGAGGAATAAACTAGGACGGAATAGTAGTTTAGAAGCCCAAATAAATGAGTGAGGCGCCTTATTGTTACTCTCCATTGTGACTAGTCTTGTGGGAAAAGCTGGGGAAGCCGCCAAAAGAACTGGCCTTAGGAGTAGTAGCTAGGGATCGAGTGTGCGAGATGAACCGAAGAAAGTAAATGCAGAGAGATGAAATGCAAAAAAGATGGAGGGATGTGATGGTTGCTTGTCCGTTTATTTTACCAGGCCACTTATTACTGGGAGTGGTTGGGTTTTGTGATATGACGGCTTTACTGCCGCGCCACGAGCGGGGTGAGAGGTGAGACTCCCGTGCAGCGCCGCCCTCTACACGTACTACTACTCCCTCCATCCATTTTTACAGGGCCTAACTTGTCAATCTTTCATACCAAGGCATGTCCGCAAAAAGAGGAACTGGTTTTGGGACTAGTATCTGGATCCCGTGTAATCTTGCATGCAGCCTCCTTTCAATGCCTAGCTGCTGGCCTCCCTTCCTTTAATCCCTCGCATGCAAATTACTCTCCTCCCTTTTCTACATGCATGCCCAACCATAATTCCTCAAATCATGCATGCCTTGGCTGAAATATAGAGCTCACTCCTCCTTTGAAAATATGGTGGTGCTATCCATGCATGCAAATCAATGCGACGGCCAGAGCATTTTCACGATGAAGGGACCACACACGACTTGCAAGAGAAAATTAAGATGGAGATGCCTCGGTTAGTTCATTTGGATAGGTTTGTTCAGATATTATTTCATCTCTAGAGCTCACAAACATCCGGGTGAAATAGATAAAAAGTATCTTTTGCAAACAAAAGCGTTCAACTGTTCAACCTGCATCCAAAACTTGTGAAGAAATAACTCTTATTGTGCTTTGCAGCAAATGATCTTCAAGAATTAGTTTTGAGTATCCATTGTTATACATGTTGGCTACAGATGACATGGCACTTTCTTGTAGCCAACAGTTGGCTATACTATTTAAGTATTAACCATGCCCTTATACACCTAGACGGAGGGATTAAATCATGATGACTTGGGAGGGGGCAAAGGATATGTAAGAAATGGTTCATCATAAGTCTTCCACCAATACTGTAGTAAAAATTCATGCATGGAAGATTCTAGACTAAACCATAAATGGGTACACTTTTATTCATGCGCAATACTCCAATAGAGCAAGATCATGCATGGAAGTCTCCACATGCTTAGACAGTAGATTACATTGAGCGAAGACTAATGATTAACATTTAACTTGAAAATGCAGATGTCCAGGTGAACCTCCTTGGAGTCCCCATGCACATTGTTGGAGTCTAAATAACACCATGGGTTTTCCATGTCCACATCGGGGGGAAAGTCCCAGCTCCGCAGAGTCCAAGTATGCTCGGCGTAGCCAGTGTCGCCGCCCACGCGTGTAGGTCTCCTCTTCTCATGCTCATACAAGTGGTAGAAGAGCTCACCTTATAAAGGCCTACTAGCAAAATTCCAACATCGACCAGGCCGTCCATGAAATGGGAGTGGCTGTAGGGGACGTTGCGCCAGTTGAATATATGAGCAAGTTACTATGAGATTTAATCTGAATAAGCACAAAATAAATCATGACGGCTATAACAAAGATGAAACTAATAATGTGGACTAGCATAGTAGTAGGATACAGAGTAGAAACATGAATTCTACCATGATTTCAAACAGGAAGGACAGAAACACATACGGTGCAACGGGAGCAGCACCGTTGGCGTTGAGGTTGTCGCCGATGTCCAAACACCACGTAGACACGGTCTTTGAGCACGGTTCGTAGTCGTTCCACGCTCGGGCATTGAAGTTTGTAACTATCTTAGATTAGAATATACTACTCCTCCGGTGCTAGTAGTAGAGCAGAGTCCTACTCTACTACTCTACTCAAGCAAGTTAGGGCATAGCACTAAAGGGAGTACCAGTACTGTGATCACTCAAGCAAGTTGTCTGGCATCGACATGACCCTACGCTGATGGTATGTGTCTCGTAAGTCAAGCGGCGTGCTGTAGTCATCATCACCTGTCCACTTCCCGCAGCACATATTCGCTTCTCCATCTTTGTCCGCACATAATCTCGTCCAATGTTCCATCCCCGCTAAGGCGCCTCCCCCCCTCGTCTGAAACCCAAGCACTAACAATGGCAGAACCGAGCAGCGTCCACCGAAAGAGTGGCTGGAATTCGCTCCCCACAGAGGTAATCAAGCTCATTGTTTCGCGTGTGGACAATCTCAGTACCATGCCGCTCGCCGCGTGCTCATCGGGGCTGTACCGTTTACTCAAAGCCCTCAGGCCGGAGCTTTTTAAGCCAGCTCCTTGCTTGCTGATGCCACCTGATCTTCAGAAACGGCGTGTCATGCAGCATAAAGATCGTAGGGTGGCGAGCATCAACCCCCTTGACTGCGATCCGATCCCCGTCAGCCTCAACTACATTAACGGTATGTACTGGGTCGACATGAACACGTCTTGGATGGTGCTCGTCGACGGTCGCAGCAGCTGGATGCTCGTGGAGGTCTACACCCGGCGATTGATCCCCTTCCTTCGATTAACACTGCACTGCTTTGGCACCGCGGCCCAGAATACTCGGAATCTTACAGTAGCCAACATGATACCAAGTTTGATTTGCTCAAGGTTGTAATCTGCCAAGTTCCCACAAGATCTGCGAATTATAAAGACTTCAGGCTAATTGAGTTCTTCAACCATGGTCTCGCCTATCTGACAGGTCACTGCGGTAAGTGGATAAATCTGCACGTCCATCGCAGGATCATACATCCTCCATGGTTCTCTGATGCAATTGAACACAAGGGCTTCATTTGCGCTGTCGACTGCTTCTATGGCTGGACGTATTGTTGGCCTACTCCAGTCATTGCTACAAACGGCTGTTACAGCAGTATGTTACTTTCCTATGATATCATGATGGCTTGCTTATATTAGTGTCAACATTTGCTGAAAAATATTCATGCTCATAACACGTTGTTCTTAAGATTAACTAAACCAAGAGCCCTTTTCTATTTGACTCCAACTTGATATGATGTTGTAGGCCGCCTGGTGTCCCTACCCTTCCTAATCCCAGAACCTTTCAAAGAAAAGCGGCATGGCAGTTGCAGGTGGTTCCTGGCTCGATCAGACGACGACGAAAGATTAATGATCGTTCGCACGTACCGGATGTGTTGTTTCGCGGAATACAATCACAGTCACTACAAGGTCTTTGAGCAGGATCCCAGCTTCTCTGGGCCTTCAGGAATTTTTGACTAGAGGCTGGTAAGTAGCCTTGGTACACGCTCTCTGTTTGTCGGACTGAATTATCCGATTAACCAGGAGATAACCGACGACAAGGATCATGATGGCAGCGCGGTTTCGTTCATCAGGCAAAACTATGTGTACACAGCGTACCATGCGTCTCTCCATGCACCATACCCTGATATGTGCCGCCACGCTCTGCAGCCCAAAGTAGGAGAGAGGGTCGCAAGTATCAGACTTCGACCTGCTGGCTGGAGTTTCCCCCGTCAGGCACCCATCTGGTTCAAGCCGTCAGCCAATCTCCACAGCTTAATAAATAGTAACGTCTAACTGAGCCAGTTAGTTAGATGCGTACACTTAGTGTAGTAGACTTTATTTAGTTTCATGCATACACTTGTTCTTTTTTGGTAGCCCTTTTGTAATGATGGCTGATGTTTGGTTTGGAAGAGAGAGCTACGTCTTCACTCTTTTGGCCTGCTTACTGCTTCTGTTGCACCCCCAGCCCTGGTTGTTGCTGCTGCTGTTTTCAATGTACAATCAGTAGTATATTTCGTCTGTCGGTTGAATAAATGTGTTGTTAGAACAACAAACACAATGTTTTGGAAGTCGTTGCACAGTTTGATCCTTTAGTGCCCCATACCGTACGTAGCGCATACTATTTATCATACGGAACACATTTTTTTTGAAACTCGGAACACATTTTCCACTTGTTGATAACATGCAGCCCACTGATGAAGGCCCAATAGAGAAGCCCATAATTAACTGGAAGGGAGGCTCTCACATGAATCCGTCCCAGGTACATGCTCATGGTCCCCTAAACATAAATAAGTAAATAAATAAATAAATAAAGCTAAATGCTCATGCACCAGTTCTTTGGGATAATAGCTAGCCCAGTATTTCTTTTTGAAGAATACCCAAGCTAGGCCTGTTTGTTTTCTCCGAATTACTGGGCTGCAAATCTTTCAAGACGAGGAGGGATGCATTCCAGCCTGGCTTAAGAGTATGGTCAATGTCTATTAAAAGTAATATCAAAAGGGGTTGAAAATTCCAAAAAAATTATAGCAAATGGGATATAAGTTTCTTTTTTTGTTTTTGTTCTCACTGATATCTTATACGTATTTCATTGGATTTAACATGACATAGTACTAATTTATTTTTAATTTTTTTTACTATGGCTATTAATTTTTGGATTAAGAATATTTCGTTCCCCAGCAAAAATTTGCGAATTTTCAAAATTTCCCACATATTTAGTTAATTTTTTGACCCTGGTATTGACCAGAAAATGGCCGGCAATTCTAAAAATGGAAAACGGGCTGCAATAAATTCCATATGAATTAGAAAATGAGTAAAAATTATAAAAATAATAGCAAATGGGCTGTACACGCCACAGATTTCGAGGCTAACTTGTTTACGAAAGGCTTTGTCAGTGAACACACGATTCTAGCAGCAGTTAGTGTTGGATGTCCATCCAACGGCCGACGTGCTTCTTCAATCTCTGATCTTCCTACTCCAGCCGCCTAAACTAGCGTCGGCGGGACTGCCTGCTCCCTCCTCTTGTGGCCCGCTGTGATGCCGCGCAGGCTTCCCCGGCCCACCCTACTCCCTCCGCTGGCCTGGCCGCACGCAATCAACTGCCTCCTTATTACGCGAAAAAAATGATTCCTCCCACTGACATCTGGGGCGCACCGGTTGGGAGGCTAACCTGTGGGCCTACTAAGTTGACGCATACGCAGGGCTTGTCAACTTAGTCAACAAACAATTCTAGCAGCAGTAACCATTGGATTTGAATCGAACGGTCATGCTGCTTCTTCAATCGCTGCTCTTCTTGCACCAGCCGCCCAAACCAGCGCCGGGGAGACCGCCTGCTCCTGCCTCCAGTGGCCGGCTGTGCTGCCGATGAGGCCTCATCGCCCCTACTACTCCCACCGCTAGCCAGGCCCTGCGGCGACGGCAGCCTCACACCGCAGCCGAACCAGTGAACCCTCGTACTCCTCTCCGCGTGGGCATCCACTGCCGCGTCTTCCCCGGCTCTGCGTCGTCCCCTTCCTAGGCCTCGCTGTTGTCCACCGCCTTGGTGCTCTCGGCGTGGCATGGTCAATGTGGTCAACGACATTCCATCGGAAGAGTACTGTACGTGGAGAGGCTGACAGCTGGGTCCACGGCCACAGCCCAGTTTTTTTGTGATTTGCCAAGTAAGTCGCTTTGTCAGGCCTATTGGGCTGCAAATCTTTCAAGACGAGGAGGAGAGCTTTCATTCGGCTGGCCGAGAAAATGGCCCATCAGTAATGAGAAATGGGTTGTACATTTTTAAAACACACCAAACCGACAATTAGTTTCAAATATCTTTTTTTAATTTCGAGATTTGAAATTACATTAATTTTTATGTGTGGAGAATTTGTTGGATTTTATATTGATATACATTTATTTTTAAAATCAGTTTGAATGTGAGTCGAAATTTCGAGATTAAAAATAGTTCGAAGCACACCGAAATATGCAAAATTTCGTATAATTTTTTAACTGTGGCCACAATATGGGCTGTAATGCTAACAAAAAGAATATGGGCTCCAAAAAAACCTTAATAATTAGCAAATGGGCTGTAAATTATTAGAAATAATGGCAGATGGGTTGTATGCTGCTTCTCACAGATTTGAGGCTTTCCTAAAAAAAAGTTGACGCACAAGCAGTGACTGTTGGATGGCCATCCAACGGTCGTCGTGCTTCTTCAATCTCTGCTCCTCCTGCTCCAGCCGCTCAAACAGGCGCCGGCGGGACTGCCTACTCCCTCCTCAATGCGGTCGGCTCTACTGCCGTGCAGGCCTCACCGCCCCACTGTACTCCCATCGCTGGCCTAGCCATCCCTCTACTCACCCACACCTGTTGTTATTCTCCAGCGACGGTGAGGCCTCGTATAGTTAAAACGTCCCCCGCTGTCAGCTCAGACCCACCGGAAGTGCCTCCTTATTACGCACAAAAAAATGAATACTCCCCCGGCTAGCTGGGACCCACCTTGGTGGGAAGCTGACTTGTGGGCCTACTAAGTTGACGGGGACGAAGGGCTTTGTCAACTTAGTCAATATGAACGATTCTAGCTCCAGTGATCGTACGATGTCCATCCAACGGCCGTAGTGCTTCTTCAACCTCTGGTCTTCTTGCTCCAGCCGCCCAAAGCAGCGCCAGTCGTGCCGCCTGCTCCTGCCTCCCGTGGCCGGCTGTGCTGCCGCGGAGGCCTCACCGCCCCCTACTATTCCCACCCCTGGCCAGGCCCTGCAGCGACGGCAACCTCACACCACAGCCGAACGAGTGAACCCTCATACTCCTCTCCGCATGGGCATCCACTGCCGTGTCTTCACCGGCTCCGCGTCATCCCCTTCCTAGGCCTCGCCGTCGTCCACCGCCCTGGTGCTCTCGGCGTGGCGTGGTCAACGTGGTCAAGGAACGACTTCCATCGGACGTGGACTGTACGTGGAGAGGCTGACAGCTGGGTCCATGGCGGCAGCAAGGAAGTGCCTCCTTATTACGTGGAAAATAATGATTCCTCCACCTGACAGCAGGGACCCACCGGACGGGCCACCGTATTTCGCGAAAAAAATGTTTCCCCCCTGAGTGCTAGGACCCACCAGCTACACCTTCGCACGCAAGGAAGTGCCTCCGGGCAAAAAAATGATTCGCCCCCCTGACTGCTGGGACCCACCAGCTACATCTTTGCAGGCAAGGAAGTGCCTGACAGTCGGGACCCACCTGGTCAAAGCGTACGTAGCGTTGTCATTCTGGTCGCGAACATGTACGTACATATATACTGGTCGATGTAGAGGCGCGCACGTGTCGTAGTAGAGGCGGCCAGGGTGCAAGAAAGAAAACACGGCCACGTATGTGTACATACGGGCGGGGTCTCGAACGCCTACTCGCGCATACGTACGGCGATGGCTCGTGTACATGGCTGGGTCGGAACGGAGAGACAACGTCATCGTCGTGTTCATGGGGAGGCAACGGAATGCGTGGTCGTGTTCATCAGGAGGGCTTGGATGGAAGAGGCGATGGAAACGAGGCCTGGCGTACCGCACAACGGAGGAAACGGACCTTCTACGGTCGAAACGGGGGTCCTGTTGATCGGGAGGGGTGTGGCGTACCGCAAATGGAGGAAACGGACCTCCTATGGTCGAAACGGGGGTCCTGTTGATCGGGAGGGGTGTGGCGTACCGCAAAACGGAGGAAAC
>NC_041386.1:498755046-498772691 GCF_002162155.2 Triticum dicoccoides | reverse complement strand
GGGGGTCCTGTTGATCGGCAGGGGTGTGGCGTACTGCAAAACGGGGGAAACGGACTTGTGTTGGAGCGCTACGGTCGAAACGGGGGTCCTGTTCATCGGGAGGGGTGTGGCGTACCGCAAAACGGGACTCCACGGGATACTGTTCATCTCCACCATCGACCCCCTCCAGCCTCCACGAGCTACTGTTCATCCACCGTCGACCTCCTCCAGCCTCCACGGGCTCCTGTTCATCCAGCCTCCACCGCGCGCTACTCCACCGGCTACTGTTCAACCACCCCTCCACCGTCTACTGTTCGTCCAGCCCTCCACACCACGGGGTCCTGTTCAACCACCCCTCCACGGGCACCCCTCCACCGTCTACTGTTCATCCTGCCCTCCACACCACGGGGTCCTGTTCATCCACCCCTCCACGGGCACCCCTGTTGGAAATATGCCCTAGAGGAAATAATAAATTAGTTATTGTTATATTATATTTCATTGTTCATAATCGTTTATTATCCATGCTAGAATTGTATTGATAGGAAACTCAGATACATTTGTGGATACATAGACAACACCATGTCCCTACTAAGCCTCTAGTTGACTAGCTCGTTGATCAATAGATGGTTACGGTTTCCTGACCATGGACAGTGGATGTCGTTGATAACGGGATCACATCATTAGGAGAATGATGTGATGGACAAGACCCAATCCTAAGCCTAGCACAAAGATCGTGTAGTTCATATGCTAAAGCTTTTCTAATGTCAAGTATCATTTCCTTAGACCATGAGATTGTGCAACTCCCGGATACCGTAGGAGTGCTTTGGGTGTGCCAAACGTCACAACGTAACTGGGTGGATATAAAGGTTCACTACAGGTATCTCCGAAAGTGTCTGTTGGGTTGGCACGAATCGAGACTGGGATTTGTCACTCCGTGTAATGCAGAGGTATCTCTGGGCCCACTCGGTAGGACATCATCATAATGTGCACAATGTGATCAAGGAGTTGATCACGGGATGATGTGTTACGAAACGAGTAAAGAGACTTGCCAGTAACGAGATTGAACAAGGTATCGGGATACCGACGATGGAATCTCGGGCAAGTATCGTACCGATGGACAAAGGGAATTGTATACGAGATTGATTGAATCCTTGACATCGTGGTTCATCCGATGAGATCATCGTGGAGCATGTGGGAGCCAACATGGGTATCCAGATCCCACTGTTGGTTATTGACCGGAGAGTTGTCTCGGCCATGTCTGCATGACTCCCGAACCCGTAGGGTCTACACACTTAAGGTTCGATGACGCTAGGGTTATAGGGAAAGTATGTACGTGGTCACCAAATGTTGTTCGGAGTCCCAGATGAGATCCCGGACATCACGAGGAGTTCCAGAATGGTCCAGAGGTAAAGATTTATATATGGGAAGTCATCATACGGTCACCGGAATAATTCGGGGGGTTACCGGTATTGTACCGGGACCACTGGAGGGGTTTCCGGGGTCCACCTGCCCCGGAGGGCCCTATGGGCTGTGTGTGGAGAGGGATCAGCCCCTTAGTGGGCTGGGCGCCTCCCCCTAGGGCCCGTGCGCCTAGGGTTTGGGGGAACCCTAAAGGGGGGCGCCCCCCTTGCCTTGGGGGGCAAGGCAACCCCCTGGCCGCCGCCCCCTCCTCAGATTGGATCTGAGGGGGCCGGCCCCCCTCTCCCTTGCCCCTATATATATGTGGGGGGTGGGAGGGCAGCCGCAACCAAGTTCTGGCGCAGCCCTCCCCCTCTCCCAAGTCCTCCTCCTCTCGCGCGGTGCTTGGCGAAGCCCTGCAGGATTGCCACGCTCCTCCTTCACCACCACGCCGTCGTGCTGCTGCTGGATGGAGTCTTCCCCAACCTCTCCTTCTCCCCTTGCTGGATCAAGGCGTAGGAGACGTCACCGGGCTGCACGTGTGTTGAACACGGAGGCGCCGTGGTTCGGTGCTTAGATCGGAATCAACTGCGATCTGAATCGCTATGAGTACGACTCCTTCATCCGCGTTCTTGCAACGCTTCCGCTTAGCGATCTACAAGGGTATGTAGATGCACTCTCCTTCCCCTTGTTGCTAGATTACTCCATAAATTGATCTTGGTGATGCATAGAAAATTTTAAATTTCTGCTATGATCCCCAACAGTGGTATCAGAGCCAGGTTTATGCGTAGTTTCTATGCACGAGTAGAACACAAAGCATTTGTGGGTGTCGATTTTGTCAATTTACTTGCCGTTACTAGTCTTATCTTGATTCGGCGGCATCGTGGGATGAAGCGGCCCGGACCGACCTTACACATACTCTTACGTGAGACTGGTTCCACCGACTGACATGCACTAGTTGCATAAGGTGGCTAGTGGGTGTCTGTCTCTCCCACTTCAGTCGGATCGGATTCGATGAAAAGGGTCCTTATGAAGGGTAAATAGAAATTGGCATATCACGTTGTGGTTTTGGCGTAGGTAAGAAACGTTCTTGCTAGAAACCTATAGCAGCCACGTAAAAACTTGCAACAACAATTAGAGGACGTCTAACTTGTTTTTGCAGCATATGCCTTGTGATGTGATATGGCCAAAAGGATGTGATGAATGATATATGTGATGTATGAGATTGATCATGTTCTTGTAATAGGAATCACGACTTGCATGTCGATGAGTATGACAACTGGCAGGAGCCATATGAGTTGTCTTAATTTATTTATGACCTGTGTGTCAACATAAATGTCATGTAATTACTTTACTTTATTGCTAAAGCGTTAGCCATAGTAGTAGAAGTAATGGATGACGAGACAACTTCAAGAAGACACGATGATGGAGATCATGATGATGGAGATCATGGTGTCATGCCGGTGGCAACGATGATCATGGAGCCCTGAAGATGGAGATCAAAAGGAGCAAAATGATATTGGCCATATCATGTCACTATTTGATTGCATGTGATGTTTATCATGTTTTACATCTTATTTGCTTACAACGACGGTATCTTAAATAAGATGATCCCTCACTAAAATTTCAAGAAAAGTGTTCCCCCTAACTGTGCACCGTTGCGAAGGTTCGTCGTTTCGAAGCACCACGTGATGATCGGGTGTGATAGATTCTAACGTTCGAATACAACGGGTGTTGACGAGCCTAGCATGTACAGACATGGCCTCGGGACACATGCAAAACACTTAGGTTGACTTGACGAGCCTAGCATGTACAGACATGGCCTCGGAACATGGAACATCGAAAGGTCGAACATGAGTCATATAGAAGATACGATCAACATGAGATGTTCACCATTGATGACTAGTCCGTCTCACGTGATGATCAGACACAGCTTACTCGATTCAGATCATGTTTCACTTAGATGACTAGAGGGATGTCTATCTGAGTGGGAGTTCATTAAATAATTTGATTAGATGAACTCAATTATCATGAACATAGTCTAAATTGTCTTCGCAAATATGTTTTAGAGAAATAGCTCACGTTGTAGCTCCCTATTTCAATACATTCCTAGAGAAAGATTAAGTTGAAAGATATTGTAAGCAATGATGCGGACTAGGTCCGTAGTCTGAGGAGTGTCCTCACTGCTACGCAGAAGGCTTACGTCTTTGATGCACCACTCGATGTGCAAACCCCTACAACGTCGTCTGTGGATGTTGTGAACACCTGACAGACACATTCTGATGACTACATGATAGTTTAGTGCACCATACTTCACGGCTTAGAATCGGGATTCCAATGACGTTTTGAACGTCATAAGACATATGAGATGTTCCAAGAGCTAAAATTGGGATTTCAGGCTCATGCCCGTGTTGAGAGGTATGAGACCTCTGACAAGTTCTTTTGCCAACAAGATGGAGGAGAATAGCTCAGCTAGTGAGCATGTGCTCAGAATGTCTGGGTGCTACAATCACTTAAATCAAGTGGGAGTTAAACTTCCAGATAAGATAGTGATTGATAGAGTTCTCTAGCCACTATCACTAAGCTACTAGATCTTCGTGATGAACTATGACATGCAAGGGATGGAGTTGATCCCGGAGCTGTTCGCGGTGCTTAAGACCACAAAAGGTAGAAATCAAGAAGGAGCATCAAGTGTTGATGGTTTAACAAAGACCACTGGTTTCATGAAGGGCAAGGGCTAGAAGGGAAACTTCATGGATGGCAAACCAGTTGCCGCTCCAGTGAAGGAACCCAAGGTTGAACCCAAACCCGAGACTAAGTGCTTCTATTGTAAGGGGAATGGTCACTGGTAGCGGAATTACCCCAAATGCATGGTAGATAAGAAGGCTAGCAACTTCAACAAAGTATATAAGTGTTATTAATGTGTACCTCACTAGTACTCCTGGTAGCACCTGGGTATTGGATACCGGTTCAGTTGCTATTATTGGTGACTTGAAGCAAAAGCTACGGACTAAACGAAGACTGGCTAAGGGCGAGGTGACGATGTGTGTTGGAAGTGTTTCCAAAGTTGATGAGATCACCATCGCACACTCCATCTGCCTTCGGGATTAGTATTGAACCCAGATAAATGTTATCAGGTGTCTACGTTGAGCATGAATATGATTAGATCATGTTCATTGCAATACGGTTATTCATTTAAGTTAGAGAATACTGGTTATTCTGTTTACATGAATAATACCTTTCATGGTCATGCACCCTATGTGAATGGTTCATTGAATCTCGGTCGTGGTAATACACATGTTCACGCCAAAGGATGTAGAGTTAATAATGATAGTACCACTTTCTTGTGGCACTGCCGCTTAGGTCATATTGGCGTAAGATGCATGAAGAAACTCCATATCGATGGATGTTTGGAGTCACTTGATTTTGAATCACTTGACACATGCGAGCCATGCCTCATGGGCAGGATGACTAAGACCCCGTTTTCAGGTACAATGAAACGGGCAAGTGACTTGTTGGAAATCATACATGCTGATGCGTGTGATCCAATGAGAATTGAAGCGTGCGGTGGATATCGCTATTTTCTCATCTTCACTGACGATTTGAGTAGATATAGGTATATTTACTTAATGAAGCACAAGTATGAAACGTTTGAAAAGCTCGAGCGACTTCAGAGTGAAGTTAAGAATCATCATAACAAGAAGATCAAATTCCTACGATCTGATCAATGAGAATTTCTGAGTTATGAGTTTGGCAATCACTTAAGACATTGTGGAATTGTTTCACAGTTGAAGCCACCTGGAACACCACAGGGGAATGGTGTGTCCGGACGTCGTAATCGAACCTTATGAGATATGGTGCGATCTATGATGTCTCTTACCGATCTACCGTTTTCATTTTGAGGTTATGCGTTAAAGACAACTGCATTCACTTTAGATAGGACACCATCTAAGTCCGTTGAGACGACTGTTGGGGAACGTAGCATAAATTCAAAATTTTCCTACGTGTCACCAAGATCTATCTATGGAGTCATCTAGCAACGAGGGAGGAGTGGATCTACATACCCTTGTAGATCGCGCGCGGAAGAGTTCAAGAGAACGGGGTTGATGGAGTTGTACTCATCGTGATCCAAATCACCGATGATCCTAGCGCCGAACGGACGGCACCTCCGCGTTCAACACACGTACGGAGCAGAGACATCTCCTCCTTGATCTAGCAAGGGGGGAGGAGAGGTTGATGGAGATCCAGCAGCACGACGGCGTGGTGGTGGAAGTAGCGGGATTCCAACAGGGCTTTGCCAAGAGCTGCGGGAGGAGGGAGATGTGTCATGGGAGGGAGAGGGAGGTGCCAGGGCTTAGGTTGGGCTGCCCTTCCTTCCCCCCACTATATATAGGGCCAAGGGAGAGGGGGGAGGCGCAGCCTTGGCCCTTCCTCCAAGGAAGGGTGCGGCCAGGGAGGAGTCCCACCTCCCCAAGGCACCTAGGAGGTGCCTTCCCCCTTTAGGACTCTTCCTTTCCCTCTCTCTTGGCGCATGGGCCTCTTGGGGCTGGTGCCCTTGGCCCATATAGGCCAAGGCGCACCCCCTACAGCCCATGTGGCCCCCCGGGGCAGGTGGCCCCACCCGGTGGACCCCCGGGACCCTTCCGGTGGTCCCGGTACAATACCGGTGACCCCGAAACTTGTCCCGATGGCCGAAATAGCACTTCCTATATATAATTCTTTACCTCCGGACCATTCCGGAACTCCTCGTGACGTCCGGAATCTCATCCGGGACTCCGAACAACTTTCGGGTTACCGCATACTAATATCTCTATAACCCTAGCGTCACCGAACCTTAAGTGTGTAGACCCTACGGGTTCGGGAGACATGCAGACATGACCTAGATGACTCTCCGGTCAATAACCAACAGCGGGATCTGGATACCCATGTTGGCTCACACATGTTCCACGATGATCTCATCGGATGAACCATGATGTCAAGGACTTAATCAATTCCGTATACAATTCCCTTTGTCTAGCGGTACGATACTTGCCCGAGATTCGATCGTCGGTATCCTGATACCTTGTTCAATCTCGTTACCGGCAAGTCTCTTTACTCGTTTCGTAACACATCATCCCGTGATCAACTCCTTGATCACATTGTGCACATTATGATGATGTCCTACCGAGTGGGCCCAGAGATACCTCTCCGTTTACACGGAGTGACAAATCCCAGTCTCGATTCGTGCCAACCCAACAGACACTTTCGGAGATACCTGTAATGTACCTTTATAGCCACCCAGTTACGTTGTGACGTTTGGCACACCCAAAGCACTCCTACGGTATCTGGGATTTGCACAATCTCATGGTCTAAGGAAATGATACTTGACATTAGAAAAGCTTTAGCATACGAACTACATGATCTTGTGCTAGGCTTAGGATTGGGTCTTGTCCATCACATCATTCTCCCAATGATGTGATCCCGTTATCAATGACATCCAATGTCCATGGTAGGGAAACCGTAACCATCTATTGATCAACGAGCTAGTCAACTAGAGGCTTACTAGGGACATGGTGTTGTCTATGTACCCACACATGTATCTGAGTTTCCTATCAATACAATTCTAGCATGGATAATAAACGATTATCATGAACAAGGAAATATAATAATAACTAATTTATTATTGCCTCTAGGGCATATTTCCAACAGTCTCCCACTTGCACTAGAGTCAATAATCCAGTTCACATCGATATGTGATTAACACTCAAGGTCACATCCCCATGTGACTAACACCCAAAGAGTTTACTAGAGTCAATAATCTAGTTCACATTACCATGTGATTAACACTCCATGAGTTCTGGGTTTGATCATGTTATGCTTGTGAGAGATGTTATAGTCAACGGGTCTGAATCTTTCAGATCCGTATGTACTTCGCAAATCTCTATGTCATCTTGTAGATGCAGCTACTACGCTATATTTGGAGCCATTTCAAATAACTGTTCTACTTGGAGCTATTCTAAATTGTTGCTCCATTATACGTATCCGGCAACTCTACTCAGAGCTATCCGGATAGGTGTTAAGCTTGCATCGACGTAACCCTTTACGATGAACTCTTTTACCACCTCCATAATCGAGAAAATTCCTTAGTACACCAGTTACTAAGGATAACTTTGACCGCTGTCCTGTGATCCATTCTTGGATCACTCTTGTACCCCTTGACTGACTCATGGCAAAGCACATTTCAGGTGCGGTAGACAGCATAGCATACTGTAGAGCCTATGTCTTAAGCATAGGGGACGACCTTCGTCCTTTCTCTCTATTCTGCCGTGGTCGAGCTTTAAGTCTTAACTTCATACCTTACAACTCAGGCAAGAACTCCTTCTTTGACTGATCATCTTGAACACCTTCAAGATCATGTCAAGGTATGTGCTCATTTGAAAGTACCATTAAGCGTTTTGATCTATCCTTATAGATCTTGATGCTCAATGTTCAAGTAGCTTAATCCAGGCTTTCCATTGAAAAACACTTTTCAAATAACCCTATATGCTTATCAGAAATTCTATGTCATTTCTGATCCACAATATGTCAACAACAGGTACTCATCAGAAATTCCATAGTGCTCCCACTCACTTCTTTGGAAATACAAGTTTCTCATAAACTTTGTATAAACCCAAAATCTTTGATCATCTCATCAAAGCGTACATTCCAACTCTGAGATGCTTACTCCAGTCCTTAGAAGGATTGCTGGAGCTTTGCATACTTATTAGCATCTTTCAGGATTGACAAAACCATCCGGTTGTATCACATACAACCTTTCCTCAAAAATCATCGAGGAAACAATGTTTTGACATCCTATCTGCAAGATTTCATAAATAATGCAGTAATCGCTAATATAATTCCAACAGACTCTTAGCATCACTGCGAGTGAGAAAGTCTCATCGTAGTCAACTCCTTGAACTTGTCGGAAAACATCTTAACGACAAGTCGAGCTTTCTTAATGGTGATACTTACCATCATTGTCCGTCTTCCTTTTAAACTCCATATGTACCTAACAGCCTTACGATCATCAAGTAGTTCTTCCAAAGTCTACACTTTGTTTTCATACATGGATCCTCTCTCAGATTATATGGCCTCGAGCCATTTTGGAATCCGGGCCCACCATCGCTTCTCCATAGCTCGCAGGTTCATTGTTGTCTAGCAACATGACTTCCAAGACAGGATTACGTACCACTCTGAAGTAGTGCGCATCCTTGTCATCCCACGAGGTTTGGTAGTGACTTGATCTGAAGTTTCATGATCACTATCATAAGCTTCCACTTCAATTGGTGTAGGTGCCACAGGAACAACTCCTGTGCCCTGCCACACACTAGTTGAAGAGACGGTTCAATAACCTCATCAAGTCTCCACCATCCTCCCACTCAATTCTTTCAAGAGAAATTTTTCCTCGAGAAAGGACCCGATTCTAGAAACAATCCCTTATTGCTTTCGGATCTGAGACAGGAGGTATACCCAACTGTTTTGGGTGTCCTATGAAGATGCATTTATCCGCTTTGGGTTCGAGCTAATCAGCCTAAAACTTTTCCACATAAGCGTCGCAGCCCCAAACTTCTAAGAAATGACAGCTTAGGTTTCTCTAAACCATAGTTCATATGGTGTCATCTCATCGGAATTACGTGGTGCCCTATTTAAAGTGAATGTGGTTGTCTTTAATGCCTAACCCATAAACTATCGTGGTAATTCGATAAGAGACATCATGGTATGCATCATATCCAATAGGGTGCAGTTATGATGTTTGGACACACCATCACACTATGGTGTTCCAGGCTGTATTAGTTGTGAAACAATTTCCACAATGTCTTAATTCTGTGCCAAACTCATAATTCAGATATTCATCTCTATGATCATATCATAAATATTTTATCCTCTTGTCACAACGATCTTTCAACTTCACCCTGAAATTACTTGAACCTTTCAATAATTCAGACTCGTGATTCATCAAGTAAATATACTCAACATCTACTCAAATCATCTATGAAGTAAGAACCTAACGATATCCACTACATGCCTGAGCACTCATTGGACTGCACACATCAAGATGTATTACTTCCAACAAGTTGCTTTCTAGTTCCATTTTACTGAAAACGAGGCTTTTCAGTCATCTTGCCCATGTGGTATGATTTGCATGTCTCAAGTGATTCAAAATCAAGTGAGTCCAAACGATCCATCTACATGGAGTTTCTTCATGCATATACACCAATAGACATGGTTCGCATGCCTCAAACTTTTCAAAAACGAGTGAGCCCAAAGATCCATCAACATGGAGCTTCTTCATGCATTTTATACCGATATGACTTATGTGACAGTGCCACGAGTAGGTGGTACTATCATTACTATCTTATATCTTTTGGCATGAACATGTGTATCACTACGATCGAGATTCAATAAACCATTTATTTTGGGTGCAAGACCATTGAAGATATTATTCAAATAAATAGAGTAACCATTATTCACCTTAAATGAATAACCGTATTGCGATAGACGTAATCCAATCATGTCTATGCTCAACGCAAACACCAAATAACAATTATTTAGGTTTTAATACCAATCTCGATGGTAGAGGGAGCGTACGATATTTGATCAACCTTGGAAATACTTCCCACACATATTGTCATCTCACCTTTTAGCTAGTCTCCGTTTATTCCGTAGCCTTTTGTTTCGAGTTACTAACACTTAGCAACCGAACCGGTATCTAATACCCTGGTGCTACTAGGAGTACTAGTAAAGTACACATTATAATGCATATCCAATATACTTCTGTTGACTTTGCCAGCCTTCTCATCTACCAAGTATCTAGGGTGGTTCTGCTTCAGTGATTGTTCCCCTTATTACAGAAGCACTTAGTCTCGGGCTTGGGTTCAACTTTGGGTTTCTTCACTAGAGCAGCAGCTGATTTGCCGTTTCATGAAGTATCCCTTCTTGCCCTTGCCCTTCTTGAAACTAGTGGTTTCACCAACCATCAACAATTGATGCTCCTTCTTGATTTCTACTTTTGTGGTGTCAAACATCGCGAATATCTCAAGGATCATCATATATGTCCCTGATATATCATAGTTCATCACGAAGCTCTAGCAGCTTGGTGGTAATGACTTCGGAGAAACATCACTATCTCATCTGGAAGATCAACTCCCACTCGATTCAAATGATTGTTGTACTTAGACAATCTGAGCACAAGCTCAACAATTGAGCTTTTCTCCCTTAGTTGCAGGCTAAGAAAATCGTCGGAGGTCTTATACCTCTTAACGTGGGCACGAGCCTGAAATCCCAATTTCAGTCCTTGGAACATCTCATATGTTCTGCGATGTTTCAAAAACGTCTTTGGTGCCTCAATTCTAAACCATTTAGCATTACTCAGTGAACTATCATGTAGTCATCAAAACGTGTATGTCAGATGTTCGCAACATCCACAGACGACGTTCGAGGTTCAGCACACTGAGTGGTGCATTAAGGACATAAGCCTTCTATGAAGAAATGAGGACAATCCTCAGTTTACGGACCTAGTCCGCATAATTGCTACTATCAACTTTCAACTAAATTTTCTCTTGGAACATATCTAAACAGTAGAACAGAAACGTGAGCTACGACATAATTTGCGAAGACCTTTTGACTATGTTCAGGATAATTAAGTTCATCTTATGAACTCCCACTCAGATAGACATCCCTCTAGTCATCTAAGTTATTACATGATCCGAGTCAACTAGGCCGTGTCCGATCATCACGTGAGACGGACTAGTCAACATCGGTGAACATCTTCATGTTGATCATATCTTCTATACGACTCATGCTCGACCTTTCGGTCTCTTGTGTTCCGAGGCCATGTCTGTACATGCTAGGCTCGTCAAGTCAACCTAAGTGTTTTGCATGTGTTCCGAGGCCATGTCTGTACATGCTAGGCTCGTCAACACCCGTTTTATTCGAACGTAAGAATCTATCACACCCGATCATCACGTGGTGCTTCGAAACGATGAACTTTCGCAACGGTGCATAGTTAGGGGGAACACTTTCTTGAAATTTTAATGAGGGATCATCTTATTTACTACCGTCGTTCTAAGCAAATAAGATGTATAAACATGATAAACATCACATGCAATTAAATAGTGACATGATATGGCCAATATCATATTGCTCCTTTTGATCTCCATCTTCGGGGCTCCATGATCATCATCGTCACCGGCATGACACCATGATCTCCATCATCATGATCTCCATCATCGTGTCTTCATGAAGTTGTCTCGCCAACTATTACTTCTACTATTATGGCTAACGGTTAGCAATAAAGTAAAGTAATTACATGACGTTTATGTTGACACGTAGGTCATAAATAAATTAATACAACTCCTATGGCTCCTGCCGGTTGTCATACTCATCGACATGCAAGTCGTGATTCCTATTACAAGAACATGATCATCTCATACATCACATATATCATTCATCACATCCTTTGGCCATATCACATCACATAGCATACCCTGCAAAAACAAGTTAGACGTCCTCTAATTGTTGTTTGCATGTTTTACGTGGCTGCTATGGGTTTCTAGCAAGAACGTTTCTTACCTATGCAAAACCACAACGTGATATGCCAATTGCTATTTACCCTTCATAAGGACCCTTTTCATCGAATCCGATCCGACTAAAGTGGGAGAGACAGACACCCGCTAGCCACCTTATGCAACTAGTGCATGTCAGTCGGTGGAACCAGTCTCAAATAAGAGTACGTGTAAGGTCGGTCCGGGCCGCTTCATCCCACAATGTCACCGAATCAAGATTGGACTAGTAATGGTAAGCATATTGAACAAAATCAACGCCCACAACTACTTTGTGTTCTACTCGTGCATAGAAACTACGCATAGACCTAGCTCATGATGCCACTGTTGGGGAACGTAGCATAAATTCAAAATTTTCCTACGTGTCACCAAGATCTATCTATGGAATCATCTAGCAACGAGGGAGGAGTGGATCTACATACCCTTGTAGATCGCGCGCGGAAGCGTTCAAGAGAACGGGGTTGATGGAGTCGTACTCGCCGTGATCCAAATCACCGATGATCCTAGCGCCGAACGGACGGCACCTCCGCGTTCAACACACGTACGGAGCAGCGAAGCCTCCTCCTTCTTGATCCAGCAAGGGGGGAGGAGAGGTTGATGGAGATCCAGCAGCACGACGGCGTGGTGGTGGAAGTAGCGGGATTCCAACAGGGCTTCACCAAGCGCTGCGGGAGGAGGGAGATGTGTCATGGGAGGGAGAGGGAGGTGCCAGGGCTTAGGTTGGGCTGCCCTCCCTTCCCCACACTATATATAGGGCCAAGGGAGAGGGGGGAGGCGCAGCCTTGGCCCTTCCTCCAAGGAAGGGTGCGGCCAGGGAGGAGTCCCACCTCCCCAAGGCACCTAGGAGGTGCCTTCCCCCTTTAGGACTCTTCCTTTCCCTCTCTCTTGGCGCATGGGCCTCTTGGGGCTGGTGCCCTTGGCCCATATAGGCCAAGGCGCACCCCCTACAGCCCATGTGGCCCCCCGGGGCAGGTGGCCCCACCCGGTGGACCCCCGGGACCCTTCCGGTGGTCCCGGTACAATACCGGTGACCCCGAAACTTGTCCCGATGGCCGAAATAGCACTTCCTATATATAATTCTTTACCTCCGGACCATTCCGGAACTCCTCGTGACGTCCGGGATCTCATCCGGGACTCCGAACAACTTTTGGGTTACCGCATACTAATATCTCTATAACCCTAGCGTCACCGAACCTTAAGTGTGTAGACCCTATGGGTTCGGGAGACATGCAGACATGACCGAGATGACTCTCCGGTCAATAACCAACAGCGGGATCTGGATACCCATGTTGGCTCCCACATGTTCCACGATGATCTCATCGGATGAACCACAATGTCAAGGACTTAATCAATTCCGTATACAATTCCCTTTGTCTAGCGGTACGATACTTGCCCGAGATTCGATCGTCGGTATCCCGATACCTTGTTCAATCTCGTTACCGGCAAGTCTCTTTACTAGTTTCGTAACACATAATCCCGTGATCAACTCCTTGATCACATTGTGCACATTATGATGATGTCCTACCGAGTGGGCCCAGAGATACCTCTCCGTTTACACGGAGTGACAAATCCCAGTCTCGATTCGTGCCAACCCAACAGACACTTTCGGAGATACCTGTAATGTACCTTTATAGCCACCCAGTTACGTTGTGACGTTTGGCACACCCAAAGCACTCCTACGGTATCCGGGAGTTGCACAATCTCATGGTCTAAGGAAATGATACTTGACATTAGAAAAGCTTTAGCATACGAACTACATGATCTTGTGCTAGGCTTAGGATTGGGTCTTGTCCATCACATCATTCTCCCAATGATGTGATCCCGTTATCAATGACATCCAATGTCCATGGTCAGGAAACCGTAACCATCTATTGATCAACGAGCTAGTCAACTAGAGGCTTACTAGGGACATGGTGTTGTCTGTGTACCCACACATGTATCTGAGTTTCCTATCAATACAATTCTAGCATGGATAATAAACGATTATCATGAACAAGGAAATATAATAATAACTAATTTATTATTGCCTCTAGGGCATATTTCCAACAACGACGCTGTATGAACATTGGTTTGGCAAGAAACCAAAGTTGTCGTTTCTTAATGTTTGGGGCTGTGATGCTTAAGGCTTCAGCCGGAGAAGCTCGAACCCAAAGCGGACAAACACATCTTCATAGGATACCCAAGGGTGACAGTTGGGTATACCTTCTATCTCAGATCCGAGGGCAAATTGTTTGTCGCTAAGAACGGGTCCTTTCTCGAGAAGGAGTTTCTCTCGAAAGAATTGAGTGGGAGGAAGATAGAACTTCATGAGGTTGTTGAACCTTTATTTCAACCAGAAAGTGATGCAACACAGAAAGATGTTTTCTGTGGCGCCTACGTCTGTTGAATAGGAAGTTAATGATAGTGATCATGAAGCTTCGGACCAAGTTGTTATCGAACCTCGCAGGTTGACAAGGATATGTACTACTCCTGAGTGGTACGGTAATCCTGTCTCAGATATCATGTTGTTGGACAACAATGAACCTACGAGCTATGGAGAAGCGATGGTGGGCCCGTATTCCGACAAATGGTTAGAAGCCATGAAATCCGAGATAGGATCCATGTATCAGAACAAAGTATGGACTTTGGTGGACTTGCCCGATGATCGGCAAGCCATTGAGAATAAATGGATCTTTAAGAAGAAGACGAACGCGGACGGTAATGTCACCGTCTATGAAGCTCGACTTGTGGGAAAGAGTCTTTTCACAAGTTCAAGGAGTTGACTACGATGAGAATTTCTCACCCGTAGCGATGCTTAAGTCCGTCGGAATCATGTTAGCATTAGCTATATTTTTCGATTATGAAATCTAACAGATGGATGTCAAAAACAAGTTTTCTTACCAGTTTTCGTAAGAAAAAGTTGTATGTTATACAATCAAAGTTTTGTCGATCCTAAGGATGCTAAAAGGTATGCTGGCTCCAGTGATCCTTCTATGGACTAGAGCAAGCATCTCGGAGTCAGAATATATGCTTTGATAGAGTGATCAAAGCTTTTAGGTTTATACAATGTTTACTAGAAACTTGTATTTACAAGAAATTGAGTGGGAGCACTACATCATTTCTGATAAGTATATGTGGATGACATATTGTAGATCTGAAATAATGTAGAATTTCTGGAAAGCATAAACGGTTGTTTGAAGAGTGTTTTTCAAAGGAAGACCTGGATAAAGCTGCTTACAAATTGGGCATCAAGATCTATAGAGATAGATCAAGATGCCTGATGATACTTTCAAAGAACGCACACCTTGACATGTTTTTGAAGGAGTTCAAAATAGATCAGTCAAAGAAGGGGTTCTTAAGTGAGTTGTAAGGTGTGAAGTTGAGTAAGACTCAAAGCTTGACCACGGCAGAAGAAAGAGGAAGGACGAAGGTCGTCCCCTATGCTCTTGTCATAGGCTCTATACGGTATGTAATGCTGAGTACCGCACCTGATGTGTGCCTTGCCACATGTCTGGCAAGAGGGTACAAAGGTGATCTAGGACTGGATCACCAGATAGCGGTCAAAATTATCCTTAGAGGAATAAGGAAATGTTTCTTGGTTATGGAGGTGATAAAGAGTTCGACGTAAAGAGTTACGTCGATGCAAGCTTAACACCTATCTGGATAGCTCTGAGTAGAGATACCGGATACGTATAATGGAGCAACAATTTGGAATAGCTCCAAGTGGAACGTGGTAGCAGCATCTATGATATGACATAAAGTTTTGCGAAATACATAGGGATCTGAATATGGCAAGACCCGTTGACTACAACCTCTCTCACAAGCATAACATGATCAAACCCAGAACTCATTGAGTGTTAATCACATAGTGATGTGAACTAGATTATTGAGTCTAGTAAACTCTTTGGATGTTGGTCACATGGCGATGTGACCTGTGAGTGTTAATCACATGGCGATGTGAACTAGATTATTGACTCTAGTGCAAGTGGGAGACTATTGGAAATATGCCCTAGAGGCAATAATAAATTAGTTATTATTATATTATATTTCATTGTTCATGATAATCGTTTATTATCCATGCTAGAATTGTATTGATAGGAAACTCAGATACATGTGTGGATACATAGACAACACCATGTCCCTAGTAAGCCTCTAGTTGACTAGCTCGTTGATCAATAGATGGTTACGGTTTCCTGACCATGGACATTGGATGTCGTTGATAAGGGGATCACATCATTAGGAGAATGATGTGATGGACAAGACCCAATCCTAAGCCTAGCACAAAGATCGTGTAGTTCGTATGCTAAAGCTTTTCTAATGTCAAGTATCATTTCCTTAGACCATGAGATTGTGAAACTCCCGGATACCGTAGGAGTGCTTTGGGTGTGCCAAACGTCACAACGTAACTGGGTGGCTATAAAGGTTCACTACAGGTATCTCCAAAAGTGTCTGTTGGTTTGGCATGAATCGAGACTGGGATTTGTCACTCCGTGTAACGGAGAGGTATCTCTGGGCCCACTCGGTAGGACATCATCATGTGCACAATGTGACCAAGGAGTTGATCACGGGATGATGTGTTATGGAATGAATAAAGAGACTTGCCGGTAACAAGATTGAACAAGGTATCGGGATACCGACGATCGAATCTCGGGCAAGTATCGTACCGATGGACAAAGGGAATTGTATACGGGATTGATTGAATCCTTGACATCGTGGTTCATCCGATGAGATCATCGTGGAGCATGTGGGATCCAACATGGGTATCCAGATCCCGTTGTTGGTTATTGATCGGAGAGTTGTCTCGGCCATGTCTGCATGACTCCCGAACCCGTAGGGTCTGCACACTTAAGGTTCTATGATGCTAGGGTTATAGGGAAAGTATGTACGTAGTCACCGAATGTTGTTCGGAGTCCCGGATGAGATCTCGGACGTCACGAGGAGTTCCAGAATGGTCCGGAGGTAAAGATTTATATATGAGAAGTCATCATACGGTCACCGGAATAATTCGGGGGGTTACCGGTATTGTACCGGGACCACTGGAGGGGTTCCGGGGGTCCACCGGGAGGGTCCACCCGCCCCGGAGGGCCCTATGGGCTGTGTGTGGAGAGGGACCAGCCCCTTAGTGGGCTGGGTGCCTTCCCCCCTAGGTCCCATGCGCCTAGGGTTTGGGGGAACCCTAAAGGGGGGCGCCCCCTTGCCTTGGGGGGCAAGGCAACCCCCCTGGCCGCCGCCTCCTCCTCAGATTGGATCTGAGGGGGCCGGGCCCCCTCTCCCTTGCCCCTATATATATGTATGGGGTGGGAGGGCAGCCACAACCAAGTTCTGGTGCAGCCCTCCCCCTCTCCCAAGTCCTCCTCCTCTCCCGCGGTGCTTGGCGAAGCCCTGCAGGATTGCCATGCTCCTCCTTCACCACCACGCCATCGTGCTGCTGCTGGATGGAGTCTTCCCCAACCTCTCCTTCTCCCCTTGCTGGATCAAGGCGTAGGAGACGTCACCGGGCTGCACGTGTGTTGAACACGGAGGCGCCGTGGTTCGGCGCTTAGATCGGAATCAACCGCGATCTGAATCGCTACGAGTACGACTCCTTCATCCGCGTTCTTGCAATGCTTCCGCGTAGTGATCTACAAGGGTATGTAGATGCACTCTCCTTCCCCTCGTTGCTAGATTACTCCATAGATTGATCTTGGTGATGCATAGAAAATTTTAAAT
>NC_041386.1:498749743-498754651 GCF_002162155.2 Triticum dicoccoides | reverse complement strand
CTCACTGTTCATCCCATCGATCGACTTCAGTTAGCAGCAGTAGCCAAGGAATCGCTCGATCGGGTTCAGTTAACAGCCATCGATCGATCGCTCGGGTTCAGTAACGCGTAGCCTGCAGTGCAATCGCTCGGGTTCAGTTATAGCCCAACGCCTCGCTCGGGTTCAGTTAGAGCCAATGCCTCGCACACACGCGCGTACGTGTACGAGAGAAACGCGCATCGCTCGGCCCCCGACCTCCCACCATAACCGGGAACTCCCTGAAATTTTCCTCCCCCTCGCTTCTACCACGATTTTTTCCGCCATGGACGGCCCAAAGAATGTCATGCAGCTGCGTCTCCGGCCCGCCCAGGACGAAAAGCCCATTTTCTGTCATAATTTTTTGTCATAGAAGTAGGAGCCCACCACATCTATGATGATACCGGGTTTTGTCACAATTATTGTCATAGAAGTGTCATATGTATGACAATTTTTTTTCGTTCAGCCCAAAATGTCACGGATGTGTCTTTTTTTTGTAGTGAGTGTTAGTGGGAGTAGATAGTTAACTTGGCTATGATGGTTGTCAACGTGGAAGTTCAGTACTCTATATGTGGATCAGACCTGTTACTTTGCTCTGAATGTTGAACTTTCCGTTTGAACGTATGGAATGGGCTGTTAGTTTTTTAAATGGGTTGTATTTGTCCTCCATGGTTTAGAGGCTGACTTGTGGGCCTAGCAAGTTGATGCGTACACAATCAGGAGATGATTGTACGTGGAGAGGATGATAGCAAAGACCCGCCAAGGTCATGGCAGTACGCAAGCAAGTGCCTCCTTATTTCAAGCCAATAAAAAATGGCTCCTCCTAGTGGATTTCTGACATCTGGGTCCCATGCCATTGTCAACATAGTCAATAAACGAGAGAATTGCATAACGAGCGGCTGACGCCAGGGACCCAGTAGCTTGCCCAGCTATTTTTGTTTTGGGTTAATTTGATAAATGCCACTCCAAATCTGGTGTATCTGAGAAATGCCACTGCAATTTCCAAACTTTGAAAAATGCCATTTCATGCCATTTCTAGTGGCATTTCTCAAAGTCTGGAGTGGCGTTTTTCAAAGTTTGCAAACTGCAGTGGCGTTTTTCAAAGTTTGCAAAAATTGTAGTGGCATTTTTCAAAGTTTGGAAATTGCAATGGCATTTTTATGAATCGCCATAATTGGAGTGGCATTTATCTAATTTGTTTTTGAGATGGAAGCTGGGTGTCAACTGGGCTGTGCGGGACACTCTCGCTTGTCTAGACAATGTTTTCTTTTATGTTTACCATAGACCAGCCTAGTAGTTTTTTTTTCTTTCTGAAAATGGCTGGCCCAGTTCTTTTGTGATTTTCAAGTAAGTCGCTTTATCAGGCCTGTTGGGCTGCAAATCTTTCAAGATGAGGAGAGCTTCATTCGGCTGGCCGAGAAAATGGCCTATCAGTAATGAGAAATGGGTTGTACATTTTTAAAACACATCAAACCGGCAATTATTTTCACATATCTTTTTTTTCATTTCGAGATTTTAAATTGCATTGATTTTTATGCGTGGACACTTTATTGGATTTTATATTGATATACATTTATTTTTAAAATCATCCTGAATGTGACTTGAAATTTTGGGATTAAAAACAGTTCAGACCGCACTAACATATGCAAAATTTCGTATAATTTTTTAACCGTGGCCACAATATGGGCTGTAATGCTAACATAAAGAATATGGGCTCCAAAAAACCCATAAGAATTAGCAAATGGGCTGTAAATTATTTGAAATAATGGCAGATGGGTTGTATGCTATTTTCCACAGATTTGAGGATTTCCACAGATGGCCTGTATACTGTTGGATGTCCATCTAACGGCCGTCATGCTTCTTCAATCGCTGCTCTTCCTGCTCCAGCCGCTCAAACAAGCGCCGGCGGGACTGCCTGCTCCCTCCTCCCCGTGGCCGGCTGTGCTGCCGCGCAGGCCTAACCGCCCCACCGTACTCCCATCACTGGCCTAACCATCCCTCTACTCACCCACACCTGCTGTTATTCTCCGGCGACGACAGACAAACCAGTAAACCCTCGTATAGTCGTACTCCCCTCCGCGTGGGAAACAAAAACAACGGCCGAGTCTTCCCTGCCTCCATGTCGTTCCCTTCCTAAGCCTCGCCGTCGTCCACCGCCCTGGTGCTCTCGGCATGGCGTGGTCAGCGTGGTCAACGACCGAGATGCATCTGAAGTGGATTGTACGTGGAGAGGCTGACAGCTGGGTCCACGGCCACACGCAAGGAAATGCCTCCTTATTACGCGCAAAATAATGATTTCCTCCACCTGACATCTGGGACCCACCGAAACGGCCTCTGTATTTTGCGAAAAAACGTTACTGCCGCTGACAGCTCGGACCCACCAGCTATATCTTCGCACACAAGGAAGTGCCTCCTTATTACGCACAAAAAAATGAATACTCCCCCTGCTAGCTGGGACCTAGTATAGTGGGCCTACTAAGTTGACGGGGACGAAGGGCTTTGTCAACTTAGTCAATATGCACGATTCTAGCTCGACTGACCGTACGATGTCCATCCAACGGCCGTAGTGCTTCTTCAACCTCTGGTCTTCTTGCTCCAGCCGCCCAAAGCAGCGCCGGTCGTGCCGCCTGCTCCTGCCTCCCGTGGACGGTTGTGCTGCCGTGGAGGCCTCACCGCCCCCATACTACTCCTAGCGCTGGCCAGGCCATCCCTCCACTCCACTCACCCACACCCCCTGTTATTTTGCGGCAACGGCAGCGCAGCCGAACCAGTGAACCCTCGTACTCCTCTTCACGTGGGCATCCACTGCCGCGTCTTCCCCGGCTCCGCATCGTCCCCTTCCTAGACCTCGCCGTCGTCCACCGCCGTGGTGCTATCGGCGCAGCGTGGTCAATGTGGTCAACGAACGAATTCCATTGGAAGAATACTGTACGTGGAGAGGCTGACAGCTGGGTCCACGGCAGCCGCAAGGAAGTGCCTCCTTATTACGCGGAAAATAATTATTCTTCCACCTGACAGCAGGGACCCACCATACGCCCACCAGTATATCATGAAAAAAAGGTTTGTCCCTGACTGCTGGGACCCACCCGACGGGCCACCGTATTTCATGAAAAAAAACATTCCCCCTGCTGTCAGCTCGGACCCACCGGAAGTGCCTCCTTATTACGCACAAAAAAATGAATGCCCCCTGCTAGCTGGGACCCACCTTGGTGGGAGGCTGACTTGTGGGCCTACTAAGTTGACGGGGACGAAGGGCTTTGTCAACTTAGTCAATATGCATGATTCTAGCTCCAGTGACCGTATGATGTCCATCCAACGGCCGTAGTGCTTCTTCAACCTCTGGTCTTCTTGCTCCAGCCGCCCAAACCAGCACCGGTCGTGCCTCGTGCTCCTGCCTCCCATGGCCGGCTGCGATGCGGCGGAGGCCTCATCGCCCCCTACTACTCCCACCGCTGGCCAGGCCATCCCTCTACTCACCCACACCCCCTGTTATTCTGCAACAACGACATCCTCACACCGCAGCGAACCAGTGAACCCTCGTACTCCTCTACGCGTGGGCATCCACTGCCGCGTCTTCCCTGGCTCCGCGTCGTCCCCTTCCTAGGCCTCGCCGTCGTCCACCGCCCTGGTGCTCTCGGCGCGGCGTGGTCAACATGTTCAAGGAACGACTTCCATCGGACGTGGACTATATGTGGAGAGGCTGGCAGCTAGGTCCACGGCTGCAGCAAGGAAGTGCCTCCTCATTACGTGCAAAATAATTATTCCTCCACCTGACAGCGGGACCCATCGGACGGGCCACCGTATTTCGCCCCCCTGACTGCCGGGACCCACCAGCTACATCTTCGCACGCAAGGAAGTGCCTGACAGTCGGGACCCACCTGGTCGAAGCGTACGTAGCGTTGTCATTCTGGTCGCGAACGTGTACGTACATATATACTGGTCGATGTAGAGGCGCGCACGTGTCGTAGTAGAGGCGGCCATGGTGCAAGAAAGAAAATACGGCCACGTATGTGTACATACGGGCGGGGTCTCGAATGCCTACTCGCGCATACGTACGGCCAGGGCTCGTGTACATGGCTGGGTCGGAACGGAGAAACAGTGGCGTCGTCGTGTTCATGGGGAGGCAACGGAATGCGTCGTGTTCATGGGGAGGCAACAGAATGTGTCGTGTTCATGGGGAGGCAACGGAATGTGTGGGAGCCAACCGGCTGGGTCGGAACGGAATGCGTTGTCATGTTCATCGGGAGGGCTTGGATGGAACAGGCGATGGAAACGAGGCCTGGCGTACCGCACAACGGAGGAAACGGACCTCCTACGTTTGGAACGGGGTCCTGTTGATCGGGAGGGGTCTGGCGTACCGGAAAATGGAGGAAACAAACCTCCTACGGTCGAAACGGGGGTCCTGTTCATCGGGAGGGGTGTGGCATACCGCAAAACAGACGAAACAGACTTGTGTTGGAGCGCTACGGTCGAAACAGGGGTCTTGTTCATCGGGAGGGGTGTGGCGTACCGCAAAACGGGACTCCACGGGATACTGTTCATCTCCACCGTCGACCCCCTCCAGCCTCCACGAGCTACTGTTCATCCACCGTTGACCTCCTCCAGCCTCCACCTGTGACTGTTCATCCACGGGCTCCTGTTCATCCAGCCTCCATCGCGCGCTACTCCACCGGCTATTGTTCAACCAGCCCTCTCCACGGGCTCCTGTTCAACCACCCCTCCACGGGCTACTGTTCATCCTGCACTCCACCTTCTACTGTTCATCCTGCCCTCCATGGGGTGGTCCTGTTCATCCAGCCCTCCACGGGGTCCTGTTCATCTAGCCCCAACCGGCTCGATCGGGGTCCTGTTCATCCAGAGGCAACACCACAGGGTCATGTTCATCCACCCCCA
>NC_041386.1:498738089-498749406 GCF_002162155.2 Triticum dicoccoides | reverse complement strand
TTCTACCATGGTTTTTTTCGTCATGGACGGCCCAAAGAATGTCATGCAGCTGCGTCTCTGGCCCGCCCAGGACGAAAAGCCCATTTTCTGTCATGATTTTTTGTCATAGAAGTAGGAGCCCACCACATCTATGATGATACCGGGTTTTGTCACAATTATCGTCATAGAAGTGTCATATGTATGACATAAATTTTTTTGTTCGGCCCAAAATGTCACGGATGTGTCTTTTTTTGTAGTGTTATATCATGATAATTGTTTATTATTCATGCTAGAATTGTATTAACCGGAAACTTAGTACATGTGTGAATACATAGACAAACAGAGTGCCACTAGTATGCCTCTACTTGACTAGCTCGTTGATCAAAGATGGTTAAGTTTCCTAACCATGGACAAATAGTTATCATTTGATGAACGGGATCACATCATTACAGAATGATGTGATTGATTTGACCCATCCATTAGCTTAGCACGCTGATCATTTAGTTTACTGCTATTGCTTTCTCCATGACTTATACATGTTCCTATGACAATGAGCTTATGCAACTCCCGAATACCAGAGGAACAGTTAGTGTGCTATCAAACATCACAACGTAACTGGGTGACTATAAAGATGCTCTACAGGTGTCTCCGATGGTGTTTGTTGAGTTGGCATAGATCGAGATTAGGATTTTTCACTACGTGTATCGGAGAGGTATCTCTGGGCCCTCTCGGTAATGTACATCACTATAAGCCTTGCAAGCAATGTAACTAATGAGTTAGTTACGGGATGTAGCATTACCGAACGAGTAAAGAGACTTGCCGGTAACGAGATTGAAGTAGGTATGATGATACTGACGATCGAATCTTAGGCAAGTAACATACCGATGACAAAGGGAACAACGTATGTTGTTATGCGGTTTGACCGATAAAGATCTTCGTAGAATATCTAGGAACCAATATGAGCATCCAGGTTCCGCTATTGGTTATTGACCGGAGATGAGTCTCGGTCATGTCTACATAGTTCTCGAACCCGTAGGGTTCGTACGCTTAACGTTCGGTGACGATCGGTATTATGAGTTTATGTGTTTTGATGTACCAAAGGTAGTTCGGAGTCTCGGATATGATCACAGACATGACGAGGAGTCTCGAAATGGTCGAGACATAAAGATAGATATATAGGATGACTATGTTTGGACATCGGAATGGTTCTGGGTGAGTTCGGGCATTTACCGGAGTACCGGGAGTTACCGGAACCCCCCGAGGAGTGTATGGGCCTTAGTGGGAGAGAGGAGGAGGCGGCCTAAGAGGCCCCCCCCCCAAGCCCAATCCGAATTGGGAGGGGGGGCGGCCCCCCTTTCCTTCCTCCCTCTCTCCTCCTTCCTTCCTCTCCTACTCCTACTTGGAAAGGCGGGGAATCCTACTCCCGTTGGGAGTAGGACTCCCTTAGGGCACGCCATAGAGGGCCGGCCTCCCCCCTCCTCCACTCCTTTATATACGGGGGAGGGGGACACCCCATAGACACACAAGTTGATCATTGTCTTAGCCGTGTGCGGTGCCCCCTCCACCATAATCTACCTCCGTCATATCGTAGCGGTGCTTAGGCGAAGCTTTGTTCCGATAGCTTCATCATCACCGTCATCATGCCGTCGTGCTGACGAAACTCTCTGAAAGTGCAACTATCCCTGGGTGGTTTTGGTAATTCCTAACAACATATAGCTCATTGAGCTAATGCTACTTGAAGATAAATATTTCAGGAAAAGCTCAATGATTGGCATGGCATGGATTAGAAAGTGGACCCCTCAAAATGCTAAGGACAAAAGGATTGGCTCAAGCTCAGAGCACAAGACTCTACATTTCATTTTTAGTGATCCAAGATCACATTGAGTCCATAGGAAAAGCCAATATTATTAAGAGGGGATGAGGTGTTGCTTAATGAGGTTCTTGCTCAAAGTGCTTAGTGATATTCTCCACAACCCTCAACCGCTTTCTCATATCCAAATATATCCCAAACCAAAATTCAAACTCGGCCCTACCGATTTGATCTATCCGACACCACTGAGTTCACTTGACATAGCCACTGCCACAAACCCTAGTCTTTTCGGTCCCACCGATAGGGATCTCGGTCTCACCGAGATGGGATTGTAATCTCTCTGTTTCCCTTCGTAACATTGTCCAACCGAGATGAGCGATCGGTCCCACCGAGATTGCAATGCAAACTCTCTGTTTCCCTTTCGTAACATTTCGATCCTACCGAGAGAGCGAATCGGTCCCATCGAGATTGCCTGACCAACTCTCTGGTTAGTCTATTACCAAAATCGGTCTCACGGAGTTTGTGTAATTGGTCTCACGAGATTACGTTATGCCCTAACCCTAACGATATCAGTCCCACCGAGTTGACATGTCGGTCGCACCGAAAACCCTAACGGTCACATATGGACTGGATCATGTGAAAAAAGTGCACTACTTTTGAATAACACACTTCTTTTAGAGTGTACCTTTCAGCTGTTCATTCTCTTGATTGTGCGAAGTCCTTTTATTTGAAAGACCGGAAACCCTGAAGAATATAAAAGCAGAAAAGATTGATTGAATATTTTGGTATATACTTCCCTTAATAACAAATTTGCTTTAAGACAAATATGAAATTCAAGGAGGTGTGTATAACTTACTTGGTTTTGAAGAAATGACCTCACGACTGGTAGTTGGACCTCACTGTTTTGGTAGGTTGCAATCTCATACAAAAATATTTCGCGCATAGCTTGGAGATCAACCTGTTTTGCACAGTTGCGATAATCATCTGAATATTTTATTCTTCTATGAGATGAAAGAATTGCAATTAGAATATATTGTTTAGAAGATAAGAAACTCTTACAGTAGGGAATCCAAGAACTCCCATGCCACGATATGTTTTTAGTATTTGAAGAAGGAAAACACTTGTGTCGTACCTGCATTAATGAAATCAGGTTAACTAGCATGTTAGAATCAAATCCAGATAAAAAAAAATCCATAACTTCAAAATTTATGTTGCTGTGATGTGGATGAAATGGAGGAAAAATTGTTAATAACGTAAGAAGTCAAACTGCTTAACCTGAAATGAGTCCTAGGAACTGCAATGAATCTGTATTCAAAGTCTTTGATGCTGAATGCATTGTAGTTAGGGTAGGTGAGTGCAAACAGTGACTTGAAATTGTAACAGATAGTGCTTATTATAGTTGTGAATCTGTCTTGTCCAAACCCATCGAGATTCATAATATCAAAAAATCTTCCACTCTGTAGGTTTGCTGTTATTAGAATCCATTGCTTATCATTGAAGCAAGGCAAGTGGACCTGTGAAAATTCATAGTAGGTTAGTTCTTGTCACAACTTTCCAGTTGAAGAACACAGTAAGAGAAAATTTGCTTAAAAGAAAAGGTACTAACAAAATTTGATATTTCCAATCTGAAGCCAACTCTTGCTTCACTTAAAATGTATCTGCATATTGGGTCTGAATGATGAAGCATAGGCCTCATGAGTATTACCTGATAAATACAGACAAGAGAAATTTTTGGTTGGTGAAACTAGCAGATGTTACCATAGAAGAACATTCGAAGACAGAGAAAGAAAAAGAATTAAATGAATCGTACCATATCTTCTCTTTGCACAATGTGCCTAATAACATCAGTATTTGGTATTAGGCCTTGCCTACCATGGATTAGTTGGTCAGTATTGAGCATCTTTGAGTAACAATCCAGAGAGTGCGGATTTGTCCAGCAACCAGGTCTTAAGGAAATAGTTAAGGTTTTCTGGTCAACCCATACTTCATTCACTTGGAATATTATTTGGATGTTTTTTTGGAATTAATGTTAGAAACTTTCAACTATAAGTTTGTAAAAAAAAGTGCGAACAAAGAAATGGTTTGTATGGTATAGTTTGATGAAAACTATGACTGTTTTATACAACTAAAAGGAATGGAGTTAGGAAAGAAATTACCTTGAGTCCAGAACTGGAAGAGCTGCAGTCATTGTCTTGTAGAATTCTACTTGCACTAGTGTTGAGAAGATAACTTGTTGGAACTGCAAATAGTTGGGCTGCTGAATAATTTTTGTAGAAGAGAAGTTTTGAAACTGCTTATTTCCTGCCTCTATCTGATTGCTTTTGGATTTAGCTTCAAATTCTTCCATCAGTTTGGGCAATGCCGGATCGTTAAGTGAGTTCCAAAGGAAATTTCTTGCCGCGGAGAATTAATCTTGAAAAGCCTTAGTGGACTATTGCTATACAGGAATGGAGTATTAGCATTGAAGAACCTAGGATATGTATGAGTCTCAGGTTTGTCAAGTTTGGAAGAAGAACCCAGATGAGAGTAGATGCTTGTTTGATAAGAAGTCATGCAGGGTGGGACTGTATCTTGTAGTGCATCGGTTATTGCATTAAACTTGGTATGTCATCTTCAGTGTAGTTTGCTGGGAAAGAATTAGGTGGAGGTGCTGGTTGAGACATTTGAGTAGATGGGAGATTGGTTTCACATTTTTCTGCAAGTGTTTCATGGTAGGGATGTGAATTAATGATAATTGACTTGTCTTGTAATGCTTCTAGTTTGACTTGATGTGGTGCACAGTAAAAAGAGTCTCCTGGCATTAAGACAAGATGAAAAAAAAATTTGTTAGTATGAACATTAAAATATAAAAGGAAGAGAAAATAAAAATTATAGAAGAAGAAAAATAAATTGAAAGTACCTGCGGCAGATGAATCAGCTGAGATAAATTTCCAGTGAGTAGAGCTAAATTTCTCTTGTCTCCAATTATGATTTACTGTTGAATTCAAGTCTTCCCATGTTGGTTTGTTTCTAAGCGAATCCAGGGTAACTGGTATTAATACAACGAATAAACAGAAAAATGAATAGTTATTTACTACTAATAAGAAAGAACTGGAGATATTGTAAGTAGTTTAAATATGAAGAAAAATATTTATGGACTGCAAAATAAAGAAAAAGTGGACAGAACAAAAGCTTTATTGTATAAAAAGTTTGTATTACCTTCTTTAGGATAAATGACTGTATAGGTAAAGTTTTCATTAATTTCATCTCTGCTGAAAACTTCTAGAAGCGCTAAATCTATGGAACTTGGAGATCCAATAGATATTGGAGGAGCGAAATTTATTTGCTCATCAATAAGCAGGCGTTCAGAGAAATTTAGAATCATTGAATCAATTAGTTCTCGAGTATTTTCTGAATCAAACCTTGGAGGATATGAATGAGGGCCAGGAAAATCCAAGAAATCAGTTGAATACATGAATGAGTCCAAGTGTGGATGTTTCTGCATTACACTAATGGGTATCAGGGAACGAGTTGAATCAACGTTAGATACAACATTACCCAAGTGCACTCCTGAAAGAGTGGTAACTGTAGAAGGTTGATATTGAGGTTGATCTTTAGAAGGAGAACTTGAGGGTAGTAAACTAAGAACATCGTCAACATAAGATTGCAGCGTTGGAATAGATTTTGTTAAAACTGTCTGCCAAAATTTCTGACTGGAACTCTGAAGCTTAATCCTTTGCTGTTTTGAAGAAAATGAGAATTGAAAAAGAATAAAGTGAGCTCGAAGCAATAAAAAAATACATGAACCTACTACTTTGTAAGTAAAAGACAAGTATTCTTGCTTCTGAATTGGATTTGCAAACTTGTATGTTGTGAATCGATGGCAGTTTGCTATTGATGTAGTGCAAAATTGATTCAGGTAATTGCATAGGTGACTCATCGATAGAATCAGCAAATGGAGTTGATGTTATGTTCTTCATCTGTTTTTGTTTGGAGGAAAAATATGAAAGTGGATTTTCACCTGAGTAAATATCATGAGAAAAAAAGTACTATAAAATCGAAGTTATCTAAGCATTGTTGCTGACCACAAAGGAAGTCTTGGGAACGTACTGGTTGAAATCTTGTAGTCAGAAGTGATCAAGAATTCAAAATGTGCAATCTGCCAAAGTTTGCCAAAAAATATGGAAGGAAATAAAAGTCAGTTAAAATTGTCTTTGACATGATCTAAAGTGAAAAGGAAGTTAAAATTCTAATAATTCCTTACCACTAACAGTACTTTGCAACCTCCTGCTAGGTTTGACCTCTTCTTCCCAACACTTGACTACATTTTTGCAATCTCATGAACCAAGAAAGACAGGGTAAAGAGGCACCAATTGTATTTTGGAACTGACTCAATATTGACCAACGCATTGTAGTATTTTTTGCTTAGAAGTCCCTTTGAATTCGGTGCAATTAGAATGGAAAGTACAAGGAGCATGAAAATCCTAGAGAAAGTTTCTTCTGATATGTTTTCAGATAACATAGATAGCAAGTGTTCTGGGCTTGGTTTTGTTGTTCCAAGAAATGTGTTCATGAAATCAACAGTTTGTTTTGAAGGCTTTGTTTGTATTGGAAAACCGCCACATGGAATGCCTAGGATTTTGTGTATAGTTGATTCTGTCAAGTGGAACTTGAAACCATTTCTTAGTTCAATTCTGGAAGTAGTGGTGTTGAACTGCATTCCTAACCATTCAAATATATCATCTAATATGCAGTTGCATGATACATGAAGCAAAGAACCGAACACAAGTTTGTGAACTATCAGCTTCTACTCCTCACTTAGTTCAGATATAAACTTGATTAGCAGACTGATATGATTAATTTCGGTGACCTGGTGGACACAATGAATGAATTAGAATTGGGGAAAACAAGAACATGTTACAGAGCAGTTTAATTAAATTTAGGGGAGAAAGAGCAGTTTGAATACATTTAGTTTTGGGGGATATGATTGTTGTGCTTACTTTTAATCTCTTTGCTGCATTTTGCTCATTTAATTGAGTGTCAAGGTGCTGCTCGTTGCTCCTCTTGTTGATGAAACTTTGATCTACAGAACCCATCTACACATACCAACAAAAAAGTTATGCCATGACTACCAGTCTATCAAGAAACAACCATTCTGAAAACCATTTTACTATGTACGATTTTAAAAATAAAGCATATTAGGATGAAATTATACAAAAGTCAACGTTGGTAAGAAGAAGAAAAAAGAAGCATTATCATGACCAGATAGAAAAAACATAGTGAATATATTGACCAAAGGCTCTATCAACAAGACTTGTCCATTGTGATTCGATTTTGAAATTTTAACTATGTTTTAATGTTGAACAATTAATTAAAAAAATTACATGGCAATGGAGCTGCAAGGCCACAGGGCATCACCACAACAGTAGGGGGAGAGATAACAAATAGAGACTAGCATTTTGATTATCGCTACATGTGAAAAAGTTGTACTGAAAGTAAAAATACTATGATGTGCCTGAATCACATTTGTTTGTTAGGATTGATAGTACTGAAAGTAAAATTCAGAATTTCACATGTCAAAAATGCTGCTCTAGTTTAGCCACGTTTGTCAGCTGTGATGCACATGCTTTTTTGTATTACATACATGAAAACTTACGTTTGTTGTTTCCAAAAATAATTGTCATATAACATCTGAAACAAAAATGTAATTTCTTCAGCAACTGTTACCAACAAAAAAATATTGATCGAGCAATTCCTATAGGTGCCAGAGGAGCAGTCACGAAATAACAATTTCTATACCTGCTGACATGTTGCACGGCTGTGTTGTGGGAAGGTAGCAGAGCATCTGAAACCAGTTCCATGGCAGGATTGAGTGCACTGGGCATAGATCTATAAAAAGTTTCAGTGCAGTAGGCTATGATTTTGACACTAGGTTAATCAATTTATTTATCTGACCAAAAACAACAGTAGGAACCTAGTGGTAGAATCTAAGAACTCCCTAAGATTTACTAAATCCACCGTGCCTGAGGCATTTGGGGATAAAAAGCTCAACCTAGGGTTGTAGTTTCGCCAGAGGTACGATCTAGAAGCTACGGAACAACAGAGTAAAGAGATTTCGAAGGGCAAACCTGCGTTGATCTTGGCGAAGAGTAATTTCCCGACACGGGATCCAGGAAAGAGTCGGCAGTCACCGGAGCAAGAGATAAAGAAAGAGTGGAAGAGAAATGGGGAATTTTCCTGCCCGTGGTGTGTTTTTGACAAATAAGCCCCTCTATTCAGCCACGTTGCCAGTACCTTTCGAAAAAACACCTTGCGACAGCTTTGAATTATTTTTTATGTCCCTATGGAAATAAGTCAGGGCCCGCAAGTAAGTGACTTGGGAGAAAAAACACTCTAAACGAAAGAAAACATGGGAATTGTTCTAGATACCTCTTGACTCTCTTGACCAGTCCAGAAGGGGAGAAATTGGCGGGGCAGATGGCGCCAACGCAGCCACCGCCGCCGGCGGCACAGATTTTCGGTGGGGAATTCTCCGGCGTGGATGGGAGGACATCAAATCCACCAGTATTGGCGTCCATGGCTATCAAAAACGTATGTGCTACGAGCCGATCGTCTAGATCCCAGGTTCTCTTCTTCATCTGCTTTGATCTTATGTCAGATATAAAATGTGCAGCCGTAAGATGTTGTTGGTTTTTTAGAAAGTCAGTACAGAAAATATCTAGATTATATAGACTAATGTACTGGCAGTCTGCATACGCTTGTTATATGCTGAATTCTGTGATGCATCTGAAAAAGATGTGTATATGTGTAGCTGGCTAGTGTAGGGTCAGCCAGAGCATCATCAGATCAACAAACTCCTTAAACAGATGCGCTGTTTTGTAAACATACAAGGTTGAAAGAAGTAGTAGATCGTTGTGGAGGACAGTGATATTTTCTAATGGTTGCAGAAGTTAATTTTAGTTTCAATTAATCAGTTAGCCAAATTATAAAAAAAGTGTACTGCTATGTGGCACCGTTTGTGCTCTGTAATTCACAAATGAAGGAAAAAATTATGGATTCACTCTGGTTTAGAAGGGCAAATTATTATGTCGTCAATCTGGAATTGAAGAAACTATGTTGTTATTTTATTAAATTTAATTTATGGCCACAAAACAGACGAACCATTAGTAAATTTCCTAGTGTGTAATCTTTTACGTCTCCAAAATAAACTAGTTCTCAAACAACATGATAACCGAATCATTGTTAAATAAATATCTCCTTTGAATCAGTTGAGTGTAAAACGTTGTGCACTAAATATGATTAACACTGATGATCTTCATTTTAATAAGACCAAGTCTTGTTCTTCTAAATTCAATTGGGTATTACCCTAGACAGTGAACATATGGTATCCGCTGAGCTTGCTAAAAAGGTATTTTGTTTTTGTGTTAGGTGCTTTCAAGTGGAATAACTAGAGCAGTAAGTAAGAAGAAACCAGTGAAGAGCAAAGAAAAAGTAAAGCTGCTAACAATGAGTGATCAAGTTGATAAAAGTTTGGGAGAAAAAATGTTGTATGTTTTGTTCACTGATATTTCGAATTGCATAATCAGGTTGTTTCTATACACAATTGTGAAAAAGAAAGTTTATTAATAATATATATGTTCTTCTTGATGCAGGGTGATGATGTTATGCTTGAATTTGACCACTATGTAATGTATCATGAAATGAAGAAGAAAACAGAGGTTAGTAAGTGAAGTTTGTGGACACAACAATTTTTCTAGTGAAGTTCCTCCTTAGGGAGAAGTCATTGTTTAAAAAAATTATTACAGACTTGCTTGTATATTTCAGGAAGTACTGAGTAGTCAGGAATTGATGTTAAGTCAAGAAAAATTTAGCACGCATGACAGATTTGAATCAATTACGCAAGAAGTTATTACTACACAATGTGTTGTAGAAGATGTGACTGAGCGAGATGATAATGAAGAAGATAAAGATGCTTCAAATGGTCAAGACATTGAAGAGGTATTTCAAAGAACACTAAAACAGTATGTTTGTAAAATCTGTTCTTTGTATGTGCATGGTTGTTTAATTGCATGTTTTGCTCCAAAAATTGTAGATAAATTTTCAACAGCAACAAAAATGTGTTGGAGTTTCTGGTCCTTCTTCTACTGTCATAAGTGGAAATCAAGATGATGAACTAGCAGGAGATAATATATCTTCTATTCAAAATGAAAATGCAATGAGTGTGGTGCTTGGCTCTGGTAAGGTTTGTACTATGTAATTTTTTGTTTTCTATTGTAACTCCATGAAAGTTATTGAAAGAAAATACAGACTTTCTGTTTTTCATTGCTCATGTTGTTTTTAAAAAAAATGTGTAGGATGCACTTTCTTGTGAGAATGCTCTTGAAAACACAACCCAAGATATTGGTAGTAGCAGTGGGTATTCTGATGAAGATGGTGATGATGATAGTGTTTCGAAAGATGAAGAGTATATGTTTCCAACGCCAGATGAACTAGAGAAGACAAATGTGCCTCAAGTTGGGAAGGTGTTCAGTACTCTGGATGCTGCTAAAAGGTTTGTTAATGTATATGCTCTGACCAATGGATTCGGAATAAAGAAAGGAAGAAACCAAAAGAATAGAAATATATCTTTTGTTTGCAATAAGAGTAGGAATACTGTGTCGACATATACATGGGCAAGAAAAAGGGGGAGAAATGTTCTTCAAAGAATGAACTGCCAAATGAATGTTATAGTCTGCTTGGAAGATGGAAAATGGCACATTCAATCCCAAGATTTGAAGCATAACCATGATTTGGTTTCTTCTCCATCTCTAACACAGTTCTTCCTTAGTCATAGAAGTATGAATGATGCTGACAAGTTATTGTCCAGGCTGCTACAGGAACACAGAATAAAACCTAGGAAAATCATGAGCATATTTAGGAAGCTGTGTGGTGGAAAATTTGGGAATATAACTTTTGATGTGAAGAAACTTGACAATTTGAAGCAAGATTGTGACGCCCGGATAATCATGCTACAGTAATCTCACGTTAATGGTGCCACATCACCTCTGTCACTGTAATTAATCTTGGGTTAATTCGAAACCGCTTCAAAATTCAAATTCAAATTAATGTCAAACAATAAAAGTTTTCAAAAATTGAAACAAAAATGTTCGGACAATGCCAAATATGGCATAGGCAATTATGGTGTAGATGACACAAATTTATAAATTGCTTAAATGCCCAAATTAAATAAAACAGAACATAAAAAAAGAAAAGGAAAAGAAAGGGAAAAAGAAGAAACCCCCCTTCTCCCCTAGGCCGAAAGGCCCAGCTAGCCACCGCCCCTGCCACCTGGCCCACCCGGCCGAACCGGCCCGCCTCCCCCTGCCGCCTCCTTTCCCCGTTCCCCCGACCCGGGTCGGAACAGGGGTGCGTCCCCGCCGCACCCTCTCGCCGGCGACGACGGGGGATAAGATCGCCAGCACCCCCCGCCTCCTCGATCCCGCCTCCCACTCGCCCCCACGCTCGCCCTCGGCCCCCGCGCCTCTCCCTCTCCCCTCCAGATCCATCTCC
>NC_041386.1:498729513-498737508 GCF_002162155.2 Triticum dicoccoides | reverse complement strand
GCTTCGCCGCCGTGGCCATGGCCTCTGTTGTGCTCGCCTGAGCACGGCATCGTACTCCTGATGCTCACAGGAGCCCAATGCGCATGCGCACACTCCCTCTCGTGCCTCCTAGTGTGTTTCCCGTCGGGGGCCCGACCGCGCTGCCGCCAAAGCTCGTCGCCGGCCGTGTTTCCGGCAACCATTTGGTCCAGCGCCACCGCCAAACGACGCGGAATGCCTATGTGGTTCGAACGCAAGTTGTTGCGCGCGGTTTGGTGCTTCCTAGCGCGATCCCGATGATGTCCCGAACGACGCCGCCGCCTCTGCTCGTCGCCGGTGCCGATTCCGGCCAAGTCCGGCCATACCACCACCCCCACTCGACGCGGCACCGAGTGGCCGTTCGATTAGACCAAGCTGCGCGCCGAACGACGCCGTGTAGCGAAATCCCGACGAGGCCCGGGTGCCCCCGTCGCGTTCTGACGTCGCCGGCGGCTAAACGCCGGCCGTCGCCTACGTGGTTGGACTGGGGCCAACCCAGCGCCACTGCCAGTGGGCCCTGCGGGTCCTAGTTGACTGGGTTGACCCAGTCAACTGCTGACGTGGCAGCTACTGCCACTGACGTGCGGGCCCCATGTCTTAAAACAAATAAAAACAATTAGATAAACTGCTAATTAATTAAATAAATTAATTAAAACCTAATCTCTCACTGACTACTGGGCCCTACCTGCTAATTAACCTATTTAGTTAGTTTTAAAAACTCTGTTAGTACCCTGTCAATGACATGTGGGTCCCACTAGACCCACCTGTCTAGTTTGACTGGTCAACCGACCAGTTGACATGCTGACATCACTATGATGTCATGCTGACGTCATCATTTACTATTCTGGATAATGTTGGATTTAAATAATTAATTAAATTCCTGAAAATGAGTTAAATCTTTAGAAAATCATATCTTTTAATCCGTAACTCGGATGAAAATACTTTCTACATGAAAGTTGCTCAGATCGACGAGACGAATCCGGATACGCAGCCCGTTCGTCTGCCACACATCCCTAACCTATCGGAATTGCAACTTCCCCCCCGGTTCATCTGTCCGAAAACGTAAAACACCGGGAATACTTTCCCGGTTGTTTTCCCCCTTCGTCGGTATCACCTACTACCGCGATTGGGCACACCTAGCATCGATACTTGTCATGTCATGCATCGTTATGCACTTGCTTGCTATGTATTTACTGTTTCTTCCCCCCTCTTCTCTTCGGTAGACTACGAGACCGACGCCGCTGCTGCTGCCCCGTACGACTACGGAGTTTACGACCACTCTCTCTTGCCAGAGCAACCAGGCAAGCCCCCCCCCCCTTGATCACCAGATATCGCCTATTCTCCTCTATACTGCTTGCATTAGAGTAGTGTAGCATGTTACTGCTTTCTGTTAATCTTATTCTGATGCATAGCCTGACATTGTTGCTACAGTCAATGATACCTTACCCGCAATCCTAAATGCTTAGTATAGGATGCTAGTTTATCACCATTGGCCCTACATTCTTGTCAGTCTGCCTTGCTATACTATTGGGCCGTGATCACTCGGGAGGTGATCACGGGTATATATTATTCATGCATACATACTATACAGATGGTGACTAAAGTCGGGTCAGCTCGAAGAGTACCCGCGAGTGATTCACGGATTGGGGGCTGAAAGGACCTTTGTCCCGACGGCCCTCTGTGTGGATCTTTGTGGCGGAGCGACAGGGCAGGTTGAGACCACCTAGGAGACAGGTGGGCCTGGCCCTGTTCGGCGTTCGCGGATATTTAAAACGCTTAACGAGATCTTGGTATTTGATCTGAGTTGGCTACGAGCCTATACGCACTAACCATCTACGTGGGAGTAGTTATGGGTATCCCGACGTCGTGGTATCAGCCGAAGCACTTCAGATGTCAGCGACGGAGCGGCGCGCGCCGGATTGGACTGGAACGCCTGCTAGGCTAGGTCTGCTTCCGGCCGCCCTCGCAACGTGCAGGTGTGCTATGGGCGATGGGCCCAGACCCCTGTGTGCTTAGGTTTAGACCGGCGTGCTGGCCTCTCTGTTTTGCCTAGGTGGGGCTGCGACGTGTTGATCTTCCGAGGCCGGGCATGACCCAGGAAAGTGTGTCCGGCCAAATGGGATCAAGCGTGTTGGGTAAGTTGGTGCACCCCTGCAGGGAAGTTAATCTATTCGAATAGCCGTGATCTTCGGTAACAGGACGACTTGGAGTTGTACCTTGACCTTATGACAACTAGAACCGGATACTTAATAAAACACACCCTTCCAAGTTCCACAGACAACCCGGTGATCGCTTTTCCATAGGGCGACGAGGAGAGGATCGCCGGGTAGGATTATGCTATGCGATGCTCTTGGAGATGCTACTTGGAGATGCTACTTGGAGGACTTCAATCTACTCTCTCCTACATGCTGCAAGACGGAGGCTGCCAGAAGCGTAGTTTTCGACAGGATTAGCTATCCCCCTCTTATTCTGGCATTCTGCAGTTCAGTCCACTGATATGGCCTCCTTACACATATACCCATGCATATGTAGTGTAGTTCCTTGCTTGCGAGTACTTTGGATGAGTACTCACGGTTGCTTTCTCCCCCCCTTTTCCCCCTTTCCTTTCTTTCTGGTTGTCGCAACCAGATGCTGGAGTCCAGGAGCCAGACGCCACCTTCGACGACGACTCCTACTATGCTGGAGGTGCCTACTACTACATGCAGCCCGCTGATGACGACCAGGAGTAGTTAGGAGGATCCCAGGCAGGAGGCCTGCGCCTCTTTCGATTTGTATTCCAGTTTGTGCTAGCCTTCTTAAGGCAAACTTGTTTAACTTATGTCTGTACTCAGATATTGTTGCTTCTGTTGACTCGTTTATGATCGAGCACTTGTATTCGAGCCCTCGAGGCCCCTAGCTTGTATTATGATACTTGTATGACTTATTTAAGTTTTAGAGTTGTGTTGTGATATCTTCCCGTGAGTCCCTGATCTTGATCGTACACATTTGCGTGCATGATTAGTGTACGATTGAATCGGGGGCGTCACAAGTTGGTATCAGAGCCGACTGCCTGTAGGAATCCCCCTTTCCAACTCCTTGGCCGAAGTTGAGTCTATTCGTTGAAAAACTTTTTACTAACATGGCTGTGTGGCTTACGGGCCCACGTCGCCATTGGGTGGTATTAGGATCTTTTACTCCTCGACTTTTACTCTGGGGCTCTGAACTCTCTCCTACTCGGGTAAAACGAATTTACTAACTCTGACATTAGGATCCCGTTACCACGTTCACCCCAAAGTTGGATAAGCCATAGTTATTCTGTAGGATAGCATTTTGAATAGTGCCCATATTGTCATTTGACTCCATTGAAACATCTTTGTTTTCAGATGGAACCCACGAGGCAGGTCGTGCGCCACACTGCGGCCATTGGTGCCTCAGGATCACCTGCTGTGCTAGCTGATATGATGACCTATCTGGGTTATCGCTGGCACCCTGAGTACACCGTCTACGAGGAGTACCAGGACTTTAACCAGGAGCAGTACCGTGCCATCGTCCACCTCTACTCTCGGGAGTATGAGTCCACTACCGTGCTGCACACCGCTCATGGTGTTGGAGTGACCATCGAGATGGCAGTCCACGATGCTGCTCATGCTGCTCTAACACGTCTTCGTGGAGAGTATCAGGCATTGGACACTTCCCCTTTCAGGCCCATTCCTATCGCATCTGACGTTGGTGCGGAGGGATACTACACTGCCGCCTACTCCACCGTCACCCGAGAGCCCTTCCACCATCAGCGCCTGGTTCTGCATGCTGATGGGCTGGACCGAGCTAACAGAGCTCTTCGCCACGAGTTGTACACCACTCGTCAGCACCTTTACAGGGCTCTGACGCTGTTGCACCCCTTTGTCCGGTCTGGACAGCTGCCGCGTTCTGCGATCTACCCAGCCAGGACACCGTGCTAGGGAATGCAACCAGAACCAGAATCAACTGGCCCTTCCAGCAGCTGGTCGTGGTAACAACCAGCCCCGCAACAACAATGCCAAGTCTTATGGTCGTGTTCATGCCAACCACGTTGATCTGAATGAAGCTCAAGACCAGCCTGCTACTGTGATGGGTACACTCCTCATAAATTCAGTACCAGCATCTGTTTTATTTGATACAGGAGCATCGCATTCATTCATGTCAGAAGATTTTGCATTCATGCATGGCATTAAAAGTGAAGACATGAACGCTTCTCTATTAGTGCACACCCCTGCGGGCCAATGTCGGACCTCCATGATTTGCAACAACGTCCCCGTTGAAATCGAAGGACTAGAATTCCTTGTCTCCCCCATCGTATTGAAGTCCTGTAGCATTGATCTCATTCTGGGAATGAATTGGTTAAAGGCACATACTGCTTCTATCGTTTGCGCCATCGAGACCGTCCATCTGCTACACCCTTCTGATGAAATAATAAGCTACAATGCTCGTCTGGTTCAGAATGCCGAGGCAAGGCTCTATGCATTGAATGCATTGAACGCTGCACCACTCGAGGGCATTGAAAACATTCCCGTCGTGTGTGAATTCCTAGATGTCTTTCCTGAAGAACTCCCAGGGATTCCCCCTGCTAGAGCTGTCGAATTCGTCATCGACTTGAAACCTGGCACCACTCCTATAGCCAAGCGACCCTACAAGATGCCGCCGCATGAACTCCTTGAGCTTAAGGAGGAAATCGATAAGTCTCTTCGCAGTGGTTTCATTCGCCCAAGTTGCTCTCCTTGGGGAGCACCTTCTCTCTTTGTCAAGAAGAAAGATGGGACAAACCGATTAGTCCAAGACTACCGTCCTATAAACCAAGCTACCATTCAGAATAAGTATCCTCTTCCTCGGATCAATGATCTGTATGATCAACTGGCTGGTTCGTCAGTGTTCTCCAAACTCGACTTGAGGTTGGGTTACCACCAGATCCGTGTTCGTGAAGAGGATATCCCAAAGACTGCCTTTGTGACTCGATATGGTTCATACGAGTACACCGTCATGTCTTTCGGCTTAACCAATGCTCCAGCCACCTTCTCTCGCCTGATGAACTATATATTCATGGATTACCTCGACAAGTTTGTCGTGGTTTATCTGGATGATATTCTGGTATTTTCCAAGAACAAAGAGGAACATGCTGAACATCTCCGTCTTGTGCTAGAAAAGCTACGAGAGTATCAACTTTATGCCAAGTTCTCCAAATGTGAATTCTGGCTCCCCGAAGTAACCTATCTTGGGCATGTCATCTCTAAGGATGGTATTGCCGTCAACCCTGAACGAGTCCAGGCTATTCTTGATTGGACTCCTCCGAAGAACGTTAAGCAAGTCAGAAGTTTTCTCGGTCTCGCCAGCTATTGCCGTCGATTCGTCGAGAACTTCTCCAAGATCGCCAGACCTCTGACTAACCTGCTTCATAAGGGCGTCAAGTTTCTGTGGACAGATAAGTGTCAGGAAAGCTTCCAGGCACTCAAAGACAAGTTGACTTCTGCCCCAGTACTAGCTCCACCTGATACTAAGAAGGACTTCGTCATTTACTGCGACGCTTCCCGTCAAGGATTAGGCTGTGTCCTAATGCAGGAGCGCAAAGTGACTGCATATGCCTCTCGACAATTGCGCCCTCACGAAGAGAACTACCCAGTTCACGACCTCGAGCTTGCTGCTGTTATCCATTCACTGAAACAGTGGCGACATTACCTTCTCGGTAATCGTTGCGAGATCTTCACCGACCACCAAAGTCTGAAGTATCTATTTACTCAGCCAGACCTGAATCTCCATCAGCAGAGATGGATGGAGATTGTTGCGGACTTTGACTTGGGTATTTCCTATATACCAGGCAAGGCTAATGTAATGGCTGATGCCTTGAGCCGCAAGTCTTACTGCAACCACCTCCAGATTCACAAAGTTCAGCCCTCACTTGTTGAAGAATTCAGAAAGCTGAACCTCCATATTGTTCCTCCGGGTGCACTCGCTCCCCCTCCTGAGGAGTCTCGCAAGATGAATCTCCGTGTTGTTTCCAAGGGTTCCCTCTATACCCTGGCTGTCGAACCCGATCTCGTGAGCTCCATCAAGACATTACAGGGATATGACTCTGAAGCCCACAAGATTAAGCGCGACCTCAAAGAAGGAAAGCCATCATTCTTCACTATTGCTGATGATGGCGCCTTGTACTTCAAAGGCCGCCTAGTGGTGCCATGTAAGAAGGAAAACCTGAATATGACTCAGGAGGTTATGAAAGAAGCTCATGATACGCCTCTATGTATCCATCCTGGTAGTACAAAGATGTACCAAGACATCCGCCAGAGATTCTGGTGGTCTAACATGAAGCAAGACATTGCTCGTTATGTTGCTGAATGTGACATTTGCCGTCGTATCAAAGCAGAACATCAAAGGTCTGCTGGAACTCTGCAACCTATCTCTATTCCTGAATGGAAATGGGACCATGTCGAGATGGACTTCGTCACTGGATTTCCCAAATCGCAGAAAGGTAATGATGCTATTCTTGTCGTCATTGACCGACTTTCTAAAGTTGCGCATTTTCTGGCGGTCAAAGAAACGATCACTGCTAGTCAGCTTGCAACTCTCTATATGTCCAGAATTGTTTCACTTCACGGTATTCCACTGGTTATCAGTTCGGACTGTGGCAGCTTATTCACTTCAAGATTCTGGGCAAGTTTCCAAGAAGCTATGGGAACTCATCTGTCATTCAGTACTGCATTTCATCCGCAGTCGCAAGGGCAAGTTGAACGTGTCAACCAAATTCTCGAAGACATGCTTCGAGCTTGTGTTATTTCCTTCGGTAAGAAATGGGAGGAATCTCTCCCGTATGCTGAGTTCTCTTATAATAATAGCTATCAAGCTAGTCTGAAGATGGCCCCCTTTGAAGTGTTATATGGACGAAAGTGCCGAACCCCTCTGAACTGGTCAGAAACTGGGGAACGTCCACTCTTCGGTCCGAATATTATCCAACATGCTGAAGAACAAGTCCGCATTATTCGCGAGCATCTCAAGACTGCTCAGTCACGTCAGAAGAGTCAGTATGACCATCATCATAAAGACATGGTCTATCAACCTGGCGAAAAGGCCTATCTTCGAGTTACACCAATGAAGGGTGCTCACTGCTTCGGGATCAAGGGCAAGCTAGCTCCTCGCTATATTGGCCCATTCACTATTCTGGAAAGGCGTGGAAAAGTGGCATATCAACTGGAGCTTCCGTCGAACCTTTCTCAGGTTCACGATGTATTCCATGTGTCACAGCTCCGTCGCTGCTTCAAGGACCCAATCCGAGCAGTGGATCATGAAGTGATTGAATTGCAACAGGACCTCTCCTATAAAGAGCATCCGGTCCGCATTCTCGACCAAGCTGAACGCCGCACACGCCAGAAGGCGATCAAGTTCCTCAAAGTTCAGTGGTCGCACCATTCTGAAGATGAAGCCACTTGGGAACGAGAGGATCGCCTGCGTGATGAATACCCCGCACTGTTTCCTTCTACCTCCTAAATCTCGGGACGAGATTTCTTGTAGTGGAGGAGAATTGTGACGCCCGGATAATCATGCTACAGTAATCTCACGTTAATGGTGCCACATCACCTCTGTCACTGTAGTTAATCTTGGGTTAATTCGAAACCGCTTCAAAATTCAAATTCAAATTAATGTCAAACAATAAAAGTTTTCAAAAATTGAAACAAAAATGTTCGGACAATGCCAAATATGGCATAGGCAATTATGGTGTAGATGACACAAATTTATAAATTGCTTAAATGCCCAAATTAAATAAAACAGAACATAAAAAAAGAAAAGGAAAAGAAAGGGAAAAAGAAGAAACCCCCCTTCCCCCCTGGGCCGAAAGGCCCAGCTAGCCACCGCCCCTGCCACCTGGCCCACCCGGCCGAACCGGCCCGCCTCCCCCTGCCGCCTCCTTTCCCTGTTCCCCCGACCCGGGTCGGAACAGGGGTGCGTCCCCGCCGCACCCTTTCGCCGGCGACGACG
>NC_041386.1:498727875-498729301 GCF_002162155.2 Triticum dicoccoides | reverse complement strand
CGCCTCCCACTCGCCCCCACGCTCGCCCTCGGCCCCCGCGCCTCTCCCTCTCCCCTCCAGGTCCATCTCCCCCTCGTTCCCCACCGCAACCGAGCGCCGCCATGGCCTCGCCGCCGTGAATCGCGCGGCCACAGTCGCCGCCTCGCCGCGCCTGCGTGTCCGTCGACGCCTCCATCGTCTTCCTCGTCCACCGGAGTCCTAAGCTGGAGCGGGGGAGCCCCGAATCGCCGGATCCCCTTCGTCCACATCTCCGGCTGCCGCGTTCTTCACCAACTCCGGCCCCACCCCTCTGCTGCTACTAAGCCACCAAGGGCCACCGTGCGTGCCGCTAGGTGAGCTGCCTCCCCCCCGCTGCCCTCTAGCTCCCCTAGCTCACGCTCTAGCTAGCTCGGTGTCGTGCCCGAGAGCTCACCGCCGCCGGTCGCTTCGCCGCCGTGGCCATGGCCTCTGTCGTGCTCGCCTGAGCACGGCATCGTACTCCTGATGCTCACAGGAGCCCAACGCGCATGCACACACTCCCTCCCGTGCCTCCTAGTGTGTTTCCCATCGGGGGCCCGACCGCGCTGCCGCCAAAGCTCGTCGCCGGCCGTGTTTCCGGCAACCATTTGGTCCAGCGCCACCGCCAAACGACGCGGAATGCCTATGCGGTTCGAACGCAAGTTGTTGCGTGCGGTTTGGTGCTTCCTAGCGCGATCCCGATGATGTCCCGAACGACGCCGCCGCCTCTGCTCGTCGCCGGTGCCGATTCCGGCCAAGTCCGGCCATACCACCACCCCCACTCGACGCGGCATCGAGTGGCCGTTCGATTAGACCAAGCTGCCGCGTTCTGACGTCGCCGGCGGCTAAACGCCGGCCGTCGCCTACGTGGTTGGCCTGGGGGCCAACCTAGCGCCACTGCCAGTGGGCCCTGCGGGTCCTAGTTGACTGGGTTGACCCAGTCAACTGCTGACGTGGCAGCTACTGCCACTGACGTGCGGGCCCCATGTCTTAAAATAAATAAAAACAATTAGATAAACTGCTAATTAATTAAATAAATTAATTAAAACCTAATCTCTCACTGACTACTGGGCCCTACCTGCTAATTAACCTATTTAGTTAGTTTTAAAAACTCTGTTAGTACCCTGTCAATGACATGTGGGTCCCACTGGACCCACCTGTCTGGTTTGACTGGTCAACCGACCAGTTGACATGCTGACATCATTATGATGTCATGCTGACGTCATCATTTACTATTCTGGATAATGTTGGATTTAAATAATTAATTAAATTCCTGAAAATGAGTTAAATCTTTAGAAAATCATATCTTTTAATCCGTAACTCGGATGAAAATACTTTCTACATGAAAGTTGCTCAGATCGACGAGACGAATCCGGATACGCAGCCCGTTCGTCCGCCACACATCCCTAACCTATCGGAATCGCAACTC
>NC_041386.1:498685364-498727301 GCF_002162155.2 Triticum dicoccoides | reverse complement strand
ATTCTGATGCATAGCCTGACATTGTTGCTACAGTCAATGATACCTTACCCGCAATCCTAAATGCTTAGTATAGGATGCTAGTTTATCACCATTGGCCCTACATTCTTGTCAGTCTGCCTTGCTATACTATTGGGCCGTGATCACTCGGGAGGTGATCACGGGTATATATTATTCATGCATACATACTATACAGATGGTGACTAAAGTCGGGTCAGCTCGAAGAGTACCCGCGAGTGATTCACGGATTGGGGGCTGAAAGGACCTTTGTCCCGACGGCCCTCTGTGTGGATCTTTGTGGCGGAGCGACAGGGCAGGTTGAGACCACCTAGGAGACAGGTGGGCCTGGCCCTGTTCGGCGTTCGCGGATATTTAAAACGCTTAACGAGATCTTGGTATTTGATCTGAGTTGGCTACGAGCCTATATGCACTAACCATCTACATGGGAGTAGTTATGGGTATCCCGACGTCGTGGTATCAGCCGAAGCACTTCAGACGTCAGCGACGGAGCGGCGCGCGCCGGATTGGACTGGAACGCCTGCTAGGCTAGGTCTGCTTCCGGCCGCCCTCGCAACGTGCAGGTGTGCTATGGGCGATGGGCCCAGACCCCTGTGCGCTTAGGTTTAGACCGGCGTGCTGGCCTCTCTGTTTTGCCTAGGTGGGGCTGCGACGTGTTGATCTTCCGAGGCCGGGCATGACCCAGGAAAGTGTGTCCGGCCAAATGGGATCAAGCGTGTTGGGTAAGTTGGTGCACCCCTGCAGGGAAGTTAATCTATTCGAATAGCCGTGATCTTCGGTAACAGGACGACTTGGAGTTGTACCTTGACCTTATGACAACTAGAACCGGATACTTAATAAAACACACCCTTCCAAGTTCCACAGACAACCCGGTGATCGCTTTTCCACAGGGCGACGAGGAGAGGATCGCCGGGTAGGATTATGCTATGCGATGCTCTTGGAGATGCTACTTGGAGGACTTCAATCTACTCTCTCCTACATGCTGCAAGACGGAGGCTGCCAGAAGCGTAGTCTTCGACAGGATTAGCTATCCCCCTCTTATTCTGGCATTCTGCAGTTCAGTCCACTGGAGTCCAAGAGCCAGACGCCACCTTCGACGACGACTCCTACTACGCTGGAGGTGCCTACTACTACATGCAGCCCGCTGATGACGACCAGGAGTAGTTAGGAGGATCCCAGGCAGGAGGCCTGCGCCTCTTTCGATTTGTATTCCAGTTTGTGCTAGCCTTCTTAAGGCAAACTTGTTTAACTTATGTCTGTACTCAGATATTGTTGCTTCCGCTGACTCGTCTATGATCGAGCACTTGTATTCGAGCCCTCGAGGCCCCTGGCTTGTATTATGATGCTTGTATGACTTATTTAAGTTTTAGAGTTGTGTCGTGATATCTTCCCGTGAGTCCCTAATCTTGATCGTACACATTTGCGTGCATGATTAGTGTACGATTGAATCGGGGGCGTCACAAAGATGACCGTGAGAAGAGAAGAAACATAGACATAGAACACACTTTGGATTATATTGAGAAGTTGCAAGTTGATAAGCCTGGTTTTGTATACAAACACAGAGAGATTCTTCTAGTTCCATCCTTGTTTTGGACTGATTCAAGGTCAAGGCTGGATTACCTGTTGTATGGAGATATTATTTCGTTTTATACAATGTTCAGCACCAACAAATATAACATGCCTTTTGCACCAATAATAGAAGTTAATGGCCACTCGAGAACAATTGTCTTTGGCTGGGCTCTTTTGCAAGATGAGAAAGCAGATACTTTCAAGTGGCTATTTGAGACATTTGTTGAAGTGATGGGTGGAAAGAAGCCAGGAGTTGTGCTCACTGATCAAGATGCTGCTATGAAAAAGCAGTTCCAAAGGTGTTCCCAGATGCATTGCACAGATTTTGTATTTGTCATGTTTGGAGGAAAGCAAGGGAGAATCTGAAAGTATACTTTCATTTGAAGAAAGGCATGGAGAAGGACTTGGATGAATGTATCATGCAGTCATTGACGATAGAGCAGTTTGAAACCAAATGGCAGGAAATGCTGGAGAAGCACAGTTGTGGGAAACATGCTCACATCAAGCGGATGTGGGAGAATAGGCAGTACTTTGTTCCTGCTTACTACCAACGAGTGTTCTGTCCTGTCACTAGATTAACAAGCAGAAGTGAGAGTTTCAACTCTAACTTTAAGGATTATGTTTTGAGGAAAGACACAATTGAAACATTTGTCCGTCAATATGAATTGTTCCAGGAGAGTGTGATACATATAGAAAACAAAGTTAGGTTCTTGTCTAATGAGAAAGTTCCTATTATGTGGGGATATCAGCGGTTTGAACGGCATGCAGCTGAGATATATACTAGAGCCATATACAGCAAGTTCCTGGCAAAGATGATGAATGCCACCGCTTTTGGAGTGAGAGAGATTGAGAAAGATAAAAAATATGAACTTCAAAGAAAATTTGAGTATGAGAACCCAGAATTTGACAGGGAGATATTCACTGTGCATGTAGATCGAGTTGCTGAGCAATTTGATTGTGAATGTGGAAAGTTTGACAGGGATGGAATTTTATGCTGCCGCATTCTAAGACTGTTTACTCAGTTTGATTACCTCAAGATACCAGAAAGGTATATAGTGGCAAGATGGACAAGAGAATTCAGAGAGATTCGGCTAAGGAAGCACAAGATTGATGTTCTTGGTGCACAAAGCCAAGACCAGTCACACAATGTCATGCGATATGCAATTGTAATGAATAGTGTTGGTGAGGTCTGTTCGGACATTAGTCATGATTCTGGGTATTGTCAAGAATTATTAGATGCAGTCAAGACTGTCCATAACAAGTATCTTGCTGGGAGAGAAGAAACAGAAGGGAACCAAGAAGCAAATGAGAATGAAAGGAACAGAAATAGTGACAAGGGCCTGAAAGATCCTGCTGTTAAAAAGAACAAGTCTGTTAACAAAGGGAATAGAATGAAGCCTCGTTCAGAAATTGAAGCTCAAAAGTGTGCTGCGCGAAAGAGAAAAAAATCAATATGAAGGTGTGAGTACTAGTGCATAAAAACGATTAAGAAAAGTTATTGTTGAGATACTCTCAGGTTGAAGTTGGTATGCTGGATATAAAAATAGTGGCTATTTATGTAGGCTATAGCATAGATTGTGGTATTACTTTTTAAGGGATATATTCAACAAAACATTATTTCTTGTTGTAATTGGAAATGGTGTCCTGATTGCTTATTGAAAACATTAGTGTGAGAAATAGTAAATGCCTCACTATTTGTGTTTACAAAAAAAACTTAGTCGTTGCATTTGTGATGTATGAGGTACTACTTTTTCGTTTCATACTCAAGATGATGCAGTTGAATTTAGACAAGAAAATACATTTTGGTTTGAAAAAAAATTGTTTTAGGAAAAACAAAATTGAGGAAAATAGTGAGTGATGCAGAAGTGCAAAAAGGGCAGTAAAAAAAACAAGTTTATGTTCAAACAAAATGAATTTGTGTATTTTTTGAAGTTTAATCCAGTATTATTAAGTTGAATTTGGATTCAAGTAATAAAAAAATTTAGTTTTAGTGAAGTAGTTTTCAAATTTGTATTTTAGTTAAATAAATTTATAATATTATAAAGTAGGATTACTTTGGTTTATAATACAATTAAAAGCTTTCATTATGCTTATGTGGGCGTAGAAATTGTGTTTTGAATCCAATTTGAATATTGGATAATTGAATTATAGAATACAAATGCATTTCATCAAATTTGAAATGTTGATGAAAAAACATTTTGAAGTGTAGTGAATTAATTTGAGGTTCCATGAATTCAATTTGATTAGTGTGAATAAAAATTAGAAACAAATGAACTACTTTAGAAAATTTGAAACAACTGAACTACTTCTATTTTAATGAATTGAATTTCTTTTGTGTGAACTAAATTTTTAATCCAATCAAACTAATTTTGAAATTTAATGAACTGATTTGAAATTTTGATGATCTAAAAGTTGAATGTTGATGAACAAGTTTTGAAATCAATAAAACTAATTTTATGAACTAAATTTTGGATGCAAATTATATAAAATTCAAGATTTGATGATTTAGTGAATTAGAAAATAAATTTGATGAGTTGAATTTGTATTTTTGTGGTCTAAAATTTGTTGATTTAATATAGGTGAATTAATTTGTTTCGACATGTAGCATACTTTAAAAATTGAATTTGTTTCAATATCGAATATTCAGAATAATTAGTGAACTACTAACATCAACAAAATTTGATGCTTTGTTCAATTATTTTAAAATTTGTGAATTAAAACTTGAAATTACATTAACGAAAAAACAAAGTAGTGAACTTATTTGTATCAAAGTGAACTAAAAATATTTATGTTTCAGAATTGAATTTAAATTGGGTTAACTAACATTGGAAACTAGAATTTGAGTGAACTATAATTTGTGTGAACTAGTTTTCAATACAGAAATCATGAACTAAATTAGATTTGCATGAACTAAAAACTTGAATCCAGGTGAACTAATTTTAATGAACTGAATTTGAATTCAGTGAACTAAACTTTGAGATTATGTTGAGTATTGAAGTGAACTGAATATGAATCTAGTGAACTAAAATTATGATTTGATGAACCGAATTTGAATTTGCTGAATATGAATCTAGTGAGCTGAGATTATGTTGTATTTTCCATGAACTATAATTTGGATTTTTTAAAAAATTAACTAAAATAAAAACAATTGACCCGGTTTTCAATATCAGAATCATGAACTGAATTAGGTTTGCATGAACAGAAAACTTGAATCAAGCTGAACTATTTTTAATTAACTGAATTTGAATCCAGTGAACTAAAGTTTGATATTATGATAAGTATTAAAGTGAACTGAAAGTGAATCTAGTGAACTAAAATTATGATTTAATGAACCGAATTTGAACTTGGTGAACTATGAATGTGAATCTAGTGAACTAAATTTGTGTATAATTTTGGTACATTATAACTTCGAATGTTGGAGAACTGAATAAGGATTTTGGTTCATTATAATTTGGCTGTTGATGAACTATTTTTTATTTCGATTGTACTAATTTTATTTTCCATGAACTATAATTTGGATTTAACAAATAACTAAAATAAAAAACAACTGACCTGGTTTTCAATACAGAAATCATGAACTGAATTAGGTTTGCGTGAACAGAAAACTTGAATCAAGCTAAACTATTTTTAATGAACTGAATTTGAATTCAGTGAACTAAACTTTGATATTATGATTAGTATTGAAGTGAACTGAATGTGAATCTAGTGAACTAAAATTATGATTTAATGAACCAAATTTGAATTTGGTGAACTATGAATGTGAATCTAGTGAACTAAATTTGTGTATAATTTTGGTACATTATAACTTTGAATGTTGCAGAACTGAATAAGGATTTTGGTTCATTATAATTTGGCTGTTGATGAACTATTTTTGGATTTGATTGAACTAATTTTATTTTCAATGAACTATAATTTGGATTTTTAAAAAAGTTAACTAAAATAAAAAACAACTGACCTAGTTTTCAATACAGAAATTATGAACTGAATTAGGTTTGCGTGAATAGAAAACTTGAATCTAGGTGAACTATTATTAATGAACTGAATTTGAATTCAGTGAACTAAACTTTGAGATTATGATGAGTATTGAAGTGAACTGAATGTGAATCTAGTGAACTAAAATTGTGATTTAATGAAGCGAATTTGAACTTGGTGAACTAGATTAACAAGGTATAATTTGGATTTTTTAAAAAAGTTAACTAAAATAGAAAACAACTGGCCTGGTTTTCATTGCAGAAATCATGAACTGAATTAGAACTGCGTGAACTAAAAATTTGAATCTAGATGAACTAATTTTGATGAACTAAATTTGGATTCAGTGAAACAAATTTTGAGATTATGATGAGTACTTAATTAAATTGAATATGAATCTAGTGAATTAAACTTGTGATTTGATGACCCAAACTTGAACTTGGTGAACTGGACTTTGAATGTCGTAGAACCGAATATGGATTTTGGTACATTATAATTTGACTATTGATGAAATATTTTTGATTTCGATTGAGCTAATTTTATTTTCCGTGAACTATAATTTGGATTTTTAAATATTTAACTAAAATAAAAACAACTGGCCTGGTTTTGAATACAGAAATCATGAACAGAATTATATTTGGATTTTGAATGTTGTAGAACCGAATATGGATTTTGTTACATTATAATTTGACTGTTGATGAACTTTTTTTGATTTCGACTGAACTAATTTTATTTTCCATGAACTATAATTTGGATTTTTAAAAAAGTCAACTAAAATAAAAAACAACTGACCTGGTTTTCAAATACAGAAATCATGAACTGAATTAGGTTTGCGTGAACTAGAACTTGAATCCAGGTGAACTAAACTTTGAGAATATGATGAGTATTGTAGTGAACTGAATATGAATCTAATGAACTAAAATTATGATTTGATGATCCGAATTTTAACTTGGTGAAGTAGATTATCAATGTATAATTTGGATTTTTAAAAAGTTAACTAAAATAAAAAAAATTGACCTGGTTTTCATTGCAGAATTCATGAACTGAATTAGATTTGCGTGAACTAAAAAGTTGAATCTAGATGAACTAATTTTGATGAACTGAATTTGAATTCAGTGAAATAAATTTTTAAATTATGATGAGTACTCAAGTAAATATAATATGAATGTAGTGAACTAAACTTGTGATTTGATGACCCAAATTTTAACTTGGTGAACTAGACTTTGAATGTTGGAGAAATGAATATGTATTCGGGTCATTATAATTTGACTGTTGATGAACTTTTTTTGGATTCGATTGAACTAATTTTATTTCCCATGAACTATAATTTGGATTTTTAAAAAAGTTAACTAAAATAAAAAACAACTGACCTGGTTTTCATTGCAGAATTCATGAACTGGATTAGATTTGCGTGAACTAAAAATTTGAATATAGATGAACTAATTTTGATGAACAGAATTTGAATACATTGAAATAAATTTTGAAATTATTATGAGTATTCAAGTGAACTGAATATGAATCTAGTGAACTAAAATAATAATTTGAGGACCCGAATTTGAATTTGTTGAACTAGACTTTGAATGTTGGAGAATTCAATATGGATTTGGTTGATTATAATTTGTCTGTTAATGAACTATTTTTGGATTTGATTGAACTAATTTTATTTTCAATGAACTAAAATTTGGATTTTAAAAAAAATTAACTAAAAATAAAAAACAACTGAAGTAGTTTTCATTGCAAAATTCATGAACTGAGATAGATTTGCGTGAACTAAAAACTTGAATCCAGGTGAACTAATTTTAATTAATTGAATTTGAATTCAGTGAACTAAACTTTGAGATTATGATGAGTATTGAAGTGAACTAAATATGAGTCTAGTGAACTAAAATTATGATTTGATGAACCGAATTTGAGCTTTGTGAACTAGATTATCAGTGTTGTAGAACCGAATATGGATTTTGGTTAATTATAAGTTAACGGTTGATGAACTATTTTTGAATTCGATTGTACAACTTTTATTTTCCATGAACTATAATTTGGATTTTTTAAGAAATGTAGCTAAAATAAAAAAACAACTGACATGGTTTTCATTGCAAAATTCTTGAACTGAGTTACATTTGCGTGAACTAAAAACTTGAATCCAGATGAACTAATTTTAATGAACTGAATTAGATGGTTTTTTAGTGAACTAGACTATGAGATTATGATGAGTATTCAAGTGAACTGAATATGAATCTAGTGAACTAAAATTGTGATTTGATGAACCGAATTTGAACTTTGTGAACTAGATTATCAGTGTTGTAGAACCGAATATGGATTTTGGTTCATTATAAGTTAACTAATGATGAACTATTTTTGAATTCGATTGTACAACTTTTATTTTCCATGAACTATAATTTGGATTTTTAAGAAGTGTAGCTAAAATAAAAAATAACCGACATGGTTTTTATTGCAAAATTCTTGAACTGAGTTACATTTGCGTGTACTAAAAACTTGAATTTAGATGAACTAATTTTAATGAACTAAATTAGATGTTTATTAGTGAACTAGACTTTGAGATTGTGATGAGTATTCAAGTGAACTGAATATAAATCTAGTGAACTAAAATTGTGATTTGATAAACCAAATTTGAATTCTGTGAACTAGACTTTGAATGTTGTAGAACCGAATATGGATTTTGGTACATTATAATTTGACTGCTGATGAACTATTTTTGAATTCGATTGAACTAATTTTATTTCCATGAACTATAATTTGGATTTTTAAAAAAGTTAACTAAAATAAAAAACAACTAGCCTGGTTTTGAATACAGAAATCGTGAACTGAATTAGATTTGCGTGAACTAAAAACTTGAATCCAGGTGAACTAATTTTAATGAACTGAATTTGAATTTAGTGAACCAAACTTTGAGATTATGATGAGTATTGAAGTGAAATGAATGTGAATCTAGTGAACTATAATGATTTAATGAACCGAATTTGAACTTGTTAAACTATGAATGTGAATCTAGTGAACTAAATTTGTGTATAATTTTGGTACATTATAACTTTGAATGTTGGAGAACTAAATAAGGATTTTGGTTCATTATAATTTGGTTGTTGATGAACTATTTTTGATTTCAATTGAACTAAATTTATTTTCCATGAACTATAATTTGTTTTTTAAATTAACTAAAAGAAAAAACAACTGACCTGGTTTTCAATACAAAAATCATGAACTTAATTAGGTTTGCATCAATAAAAAAACTTGAATCAAGCTGAACTATTTTTAATGAACTGAATTTGAATTCAGCTAACTTAACTTTGATATTACGATGAGTATTGAAGTGAACTGAATGTGGATCTAGTGAACTAAAATTATGATTTGATGAACCGAATTTGAACTTGGTGAAGTTGATTATGAATGTATAATTTTGATTTTTAAAAAAGTTAACTAAAATAAAAAACAACTGACCTGGTTTTCATTGCAGAATTCATGAACTAAATTAGATTTGCGTGAACTAAAAATTTGAATATAGATGAACTAATTTTGATGAACAGAATTTGAATTCATTGAAATAAATTTTGAAATTATGATGTGTATTCAAGTGAACTGAATATGAATCTAGTGAACAAAAATTGTGATTCGAGGACCCGAATTTGAATTTGGTGAACTAGACTTTGAATGTTGGAGAATTGAATGTGGATTTGGTTGATTATAATTTGACTGTTAATGAACTATTTTTGGATTTGATTGAACTAATTTTGTTTTCAATGAACTATAATTTTGATTTTAAAAAATTTAAATAAAAATAAAAAACAACTGAAGTAGTTTTCTTTGCAAAATTCATGAACTGAGATAGATTTGCGTGAACTAAAAACTTGAATCCAGGTGAACTAATTTTAATTAATTGAATTTGAATTCAGTGAACTAAACTTTGAGATTATGATGAGTAGTAAAGTGAACTAAATATGAGTCTAGTGAACTAAAATTATGATTTGATGAACCGAATTTGAACTTTGTGAACTAGATTATCAGTGTTGTAGAACCGAATATGGATTTTGGTTCATTATAAGTTAACTGTTGATGAACTATTTTTGAATTCGATTGTACAACTTTTATTTTGCATGAACTATAATTTGGATTTTTAAGAAATGTAGCTAAAATAAAAAAAACAACTGACATGGTTTTCATTGCAAAATTCTTGAACTGAGTTACATTTGCGTGAACTAAAAACTTGAATCCAGATGAACTAATTTTAATGAACTGAATTAGATCGTTTTTTGAGTGAACTAGACTTTGAGATTATGATGAGTATTCAAGTGAACTGAATATGAATCTAGTGAACTAAAATTGTGATTTGATGAACCGAATTTGAATTCTGTGAACTGGACTTTGAATGTTGTAGAACCGAATATGGATTTTGGTGCATTATAATTTGACTGTTGATGAACTATTTTTGAATTCGATTGAACTAATTTTATTTCCATAAACTATAATTTGGATTTTTTTTTAAAGTTAACTAAAATAAAAAACAATTGGCCTGGTTTTGAATACAGAAATCAAGAACTGAATTAGATTTGTGTGAACTAAAAACTTGAATCCAGGTGAACTATTTTTAATGACCTAAATTTCAATTTAGTGAACTAAACTTTGAGATTATGATGAGTATTGAAGTGAACTGAATGTGAATCTAGTGAACTAAAATTATGATTTAATGAACTGAATTCGAACTTGATGAACTAGACTTTGAATGCTGTAGAACCGAATATGGATTTTGGTACATTATAATTTGGCTGTTGATGAACTATTTTTGATTTTGATTGAACTAATTTTATTTTCCATGAAATATAATTTGGATTTTTAAAAAAATAACTAAAGTAAAAAACAATTGACCCTGCATTCAATACAGAAATCATGAACTGAATTAGGATTGCATTAACTAGAACTTGAATCCAGGTGAACTGAATTTGAATTCAGTGAACTAAACTTTGAGATTATGATGAGTATTGAAGTGAACTGAATGTGAATCTAGTGAACTAAAAATATGATTTAATGAGCCGAATTTGAACTTGGTGAACTAGATTAACAATGTATAATTTGGATTTTTTAAAAAAGTTAACTAAAATAAAAACAACTGGCTTGGTTTTCATTGCAGAAATCATGAACTGAATTAGAATTGCGTGAACTAAAACTTGAATCCAGGTGAACTAATTTTAATGAACTGAATTTGAATTTAGTGAACTAAACTTTGAGATTATGATGAGTATTGAAGTGACCTGAATGTGAATCTAGTGAACTACAATTATGATTTAATGAACCGAATTCGAACTTGGTGAACTAGATTATCAATGTATAATTTGGATTTTTTAAAAAAGTTAACTAAAATAAAATAAACTGGCCTGATTTTCATTGCAGAAATCATGAACTGAATTAGATTTGCGTGAACTAAAAGCTTGAATCTAGATGAACTGAATTTGAATTCAGTGAAATAAATTTTGAAATTATGATGAGTATTGAAGTGAACTGAATGTGAATCTAGTGAAATAAAATTATGATTTAATGAACCGAATTTGAACTTGGTAAACTAGACTTTGAATGTTGTAGAATCGAATATGGATTTTGGTACATTATAATTTAGCTGTTGATGAACTATTTTTTATTTCGATTGGACTAATTTTATTTTCTATGAACTATAATTTGGATTTTTAAAAAAATTAACTAAAATAAAAAACAACTGACCCTATACTCAATACAGAAATCATGAACTGAATTAGGTTTGCATGAACTAAAAACTTGAATCCAGGTGAACTAATTTTAATGAACTAAATTTGAATTTGGTGAACTAAACTTTGAGATTATGATGAGTATTGAAGTGAACTGAATGTGAATCTAGTGAACTAAAATGATGATTTAATGAACCGACGTTGAACTTGGTGAACTATATTAACAATGTATAATTTGGATTTTTAAGAAAAGTTAACTAAAATAAAAAACAACTGGCTTGGTTTTCATTGCAGAAATCATGAACTGAACTAAAAATTTAAATCTAGATGAACTGAATTTGGATTTAGTGAAACAAATTTTGAAACTATGATGAGTACTCAGTTGAATTGAATATGAATCTAGTGAACTAAACTTGTGATTTTATGACCCAAATTTGAACTTGGTGAACTGGACTTTGAATGTTGTAGAACCGAATATGGATTTTGGTACATTATAATTTGACTGTTGATGAACTATTTTTGATTTCGATTGAACTTAATTTATTTTCCATGAAGTATAATTTGGATTTTTAAAAAAGTTAGCTAAAATAAAAAAACAACTAACCTAGTTTTCAATACAGAAATCATGAACTGAATTTGATTTGGATTTTCAATGTTGTAGAACCGAATATGGATTTTGATACATTATAATTTGACTATTGATGAACTATTTTTGATTTCGATTGAACTAATTTTATTTTCCATGAACTATAATTTGGATTTCGTAAAAAGTTAAATAAAATAAAAAAAACAACTAACCTAGTTTTCAATATAGAAATCATGAACTAAATTAGGTTTGCGTGAACTAGAAGTTGAATCTAGGTGAACTAATTTTAATGAAGTGAATTTGAATTCAGTGAACTAAACTTTGAGAATATGATGAGTATTGTAGTGAACTGAATGTGAATCTAATGAACTAAAATTATGATTTGATAAACCAAATTTTAACTTAGTGAAGTAGATTATTAATGTATAATTTGGAATTTTTTTAAAAAGTTAACTAAAATAAAAAACAATTGACCTGGTTTTCATTGCAGAATTCATGAACTGAATTAGATTTGCGTGAACTAAAAAGTTGAATCTAGATGAACTAATTTTGATAAACTGAATTTGAATTCCTTGAAATAAATTTTTAAATTATGATGAGTATTCAAGTGAATATAATATGAATGTAGTGAACTAAACTTGTGATTTGATGACCCAAATTTGAACTTGGTGAACTAGACTTTGAATGTTTGAGAAATGAATATGTATTTCATTCATTATAATTTGACTGTTGATGAACTATTTTTGGATTCGATTAAACTAATTTTATTTTCCTTGAACAAATTTAGATGAATTTGAATTCAATGAACTAGACTTTGAGATTATGATGAGTATTGAAGTGAACTAAATATGAGTCTAGTGAACTAAAATTATGATTTGATGAACTAAATTTGAACTTGGTGAACTAGATTATCAGTGTTGTAGAACCGAATATGAAATTTGGTTCATTATAATTTGATTGTTGATGAACTATTTTTGAATTTGATTGAACAACTTTTATTTCCCATGAACTATAATTTGGATTCTTTTAAAAAAAATTAACTAAAATAAAAAACAACTTACATGGTTTTCATTGCAAAATTTCATGAACTGAGTTAGATTCGCGTGAACTAAAAACTTGAATCCAGATGAACTTATTTTAATGAATTGAATTGGATGGTGTTTTTTAGCGAACTAAACTTTGAGATTATGATGAGTATTCAAGTGAACTGAATATGAATCTAGTGAATTAAAATTGTGATTTGATGAACCGAATTTGAACTTGGTGAACTGGACTTTGAATGTTGTAGAACCAAATATGGATTTTGGTACATTATTATTTGACTGTTGATGAACTATTTTTGAATTCGATTGAACGAATTTTATTTTCCATGAACTATATTTTGGATTTTTAAAAAGGTTAACTAAAATAAAAAACAACTGACCTGGTTTTTAGTACAGAAATCATGAACTGAATTATGTTTGCGTGAACTAAAAACTTGAATCCAGGTGAACTAATTTTAATGAACTGAATTTGAATTCAGTGAACTAAACTTTGAGATTATGATGAGTATTGAAGTGAACTGATTGTGAATCTAGTGAACTAAAATGATGATTTGATGAATCGAATTTTAACTTGGTGAAGTAGACTTTGAATGTTGTAGAACCGAATATGGATTGTGGTACATTAAAAGTAAATGGTTGATGAACTATTTTTGAATTCAAATGAACTAATTGTATTTTCCATGAACTATAAATTGGATTTTTAAAAAAATTGAACTTTCAAATTCCAGATAACTAGTTTGGTTTTCCACGAAGTTCATTTTAATAGTTGTCAAGTAACAACTGAAAATGTTGTGAAGTACTTTTTAATACAAATTTGGTGAAGTGAATTTGAATTTTGTACAGTGAATTTTGAAATGTTGGCGAAATAGCTCCAAAATCAATTGAAAATAATTTTGTTTTGAATACACGATGAAGTGACTGAATTTTATATATTTTTTTGAAGTAGTTTTGAAATTTGGTGGTATGGAAAAATAATTTTTATGATGATGAAATTTGAATTGTTCTTGAACTAATTGGCTTTCATGCAGTAAACTACTAATAAATGTGAACTAATATATTTGTATTATTTTTGAGTACTAATGGATTGAATTTCGATTTGGTGAACTAAAGATTCAATGTTAGTGAACTAGAATTGAATTCAAGTAAATTAATTAGATTTTCCATTAACACTGTACTACTTTTCAACAAAAGTAGTCGTCCTTTCCCAACATTTGTCAATTATAGATGAAGAAAGAACAAAACAAATTTTTAACAAAACCAAAAAAATGACAAGTTACATTTCCAAAATGTGTCGATAATTAACTCAAATAAATAAAAGAATAATTGTGAAAACATGAAAAAGCTAAAACCAGCTTAAATCAACATTGACATCTTTTTATATTTGAGATGGAAATACTTTAAAACACATTGAAGGGAGGAAAAAATAAAAAGAAATACAGGAAATATAGTTCCACTTGTACCATCGCAGAGATACTCGGCCAATTCTTTTGGCAGCTTAAAAAATAAGCCGCCTTGTCCCCAACTTTTCCCATAAGCCTCCTCTTTTGTTCATTGGGGCTTCTAAACTAATTTAGAAGACTCAACAAATTTAAAGTGCGGCTTATTTTTTAAGCCGGGGAGCGGTAGCTTAAGCCGCCCAAAAGAACTGGCCCTTAGTATAAACATAGATTGCAACAAAGATACTACAGGTCACGAAGAAACTATAGTTGCACTTTTAGCAAAAAAATGCTCAGTAAGCCAACATAGATACTATATAGTTCATGGAAAATATAGTACGCCATTTGGATTCAAAAAGAAGTACATATCCAAGAGTATAGCAGTTGCTCGAGGGTGACATATGTTTAAACAAGTAGTACTATGTACTACCATATGATTACAGATGAAACCGTTGTAGACAGGAAAATGCATTCTTTTCTCCCGATGAATTACACATTCAAAATGTTTGCAGATGGATGTTGCGGGAAAGTCAATTTCCTATTGGCAGATCTTCTTCCTTGAGCTTGTTCAAAGTGCTTTTGAATAACTTGAACGCAGATATCATTCTGTACTTTGGAATGTTTGCCTGGGTATAAAGACAATATAGACAAAATGTGAGAGATAGAAGTACATAACTTGAGAAAACTTTTTAAGGTACTAGAAAAAAGTACTATACAGTACTATATCACTGATTTATTACAGGAAGCTGCAGAGATAGTAAACGCTGAAAAAATCTTGACTAAGTCATATGAGCATCGTGAAACAATTACTGTTGGGACGACACGTGACAACACATTACAAGACCTGGAAATATTGTCGGTAAAAGAAGTATCGGTAGAAAACGAACTAACACTTCAAAAAAATGAATAAATATCAATTCCAACCATGCATGCAAATAAGTCAGGTCATTCCCTAGTAAGCTAAGGAGAGAAAGCACGTGAAATTTAACGGACTTCATGGTGTTCATTTGGCAGAAAAAAGAACCAACAGCTGTTTCCAGCTTTGAACATATCAAATGGCCTAGCTCACTAGTTTACTTTGGATTCAGTTTTGCATAAACAGAAAAAAATAAGGCAAAGAGTTTTCAAGATATACCACACTGAAAGTCTTCATAGCTTTGCCTTCGAAATTTTCGATGTACAAAGGCAGATAGTGGCTTGAGTCATGCCTGCATAAAGAAAAAAAAATATGAGAAAAATGAGAATGAGTATCAATTGTGATAACAAACAAGTAGGACGAAAAAAATGTAATAACTACAGAAAAGTATGTTGAATAAAGTTGCAATGGAAAAAATTGAATATATATACAAAAACAAAGAAGAAGAGAGGACTTACATTAGACAGTTTGTTGGGTAAGGTCCCACAGGTTCAAGCTTGAAAGAGAATACATTCTTGAATGGCTTTTTACTCAGCTTGCAAAGCATGTTGTAGTTGGAAAGTTGTTTAATATATATACACGCATTAGTTACCAAGTTGTAGACAAGTTCTTGCTGGGTAGTTCCCAGAATGGTGCCACAGGGATCAAAAAAGTGAGATCTCTCAAAGAGAGAGTTGATGGAAAGTACAACCTAGTGGTTTGATTTTATAGTAGGGAAGTATAACTGTTCAACAAGAAAAAGCAGAATGAGTATAAAAAACAAATAGAATAGATCTTGGTTAACATTGGATGCATTGAAAAAGATTTACCAAGTCTTGCTTCCAAAGGCTTTCTTCTGAATTAATCCTGTCAAATTCTCGTATGCACGAAAGTGGATCAAATAACTCAGGGGGAACCAACAATTTATTCTGTCAACAACAAAATGAAAATTAGTAAAATCTCACATTGAATGTAAGTAAAAAGAAAATTTGGTCAAAAGAGAACCAAATAGGCAGGTTAGAAGGAAAACTCACAGTGAAGTATGAAGTGAAACAGTACTTCTTAACATAAGGCTTTACTTCAGATGACATCTTTGATTCATAGTTAAGAACTTGAATAAATGAGTTCATCACTTCATCTCCAATCTCACCCCTCGCTTTAAATGAATTTAAGTAATTCTCATAGCTTACAGGAAAACCCTCTATGTCAACAAAAAGAGTGCTGGACAGAATAAACAAGCATAACTAATGTTAAATTGAGAAAAAGGATCTTAAAAAATATAGTTTAACAATTAAAAAAATACATATACAACGCTATGGTGGTCAAAACAAAAAAGTTAAACATCCTTTTATAGGGGCATGAACATTGAGTTGTAAACTAAATTAGTTTGGTATCCATGTGATTTATTTTTAGTCTAAAATTGTATGAACTACAAAGTTTTTGATCTGAACTACCATTGAGGTGATCCATAAATTTGTTCAGATTTCATAATACAAAATATGATGAAAAATGTCTACAACTAATTTAGTCCATAAAATTGCTTGCAGATTAGAAAATGCCTACAATTATTTTTCTAGGTAGATGTGTAGACTAAAAAAGTTCTCATAATTTAATGAAATAAGAAATGATAAAATAACTAAAGGAATAAGAGAATTAACTATTCTTGGAATATAGGCTTCCTCAGATATTTGGAAAAGAAGATATCCACTTCGTGAGAGATATTGAGTTTCTTTGGTGGTTCGGGGGAGTGAACTTTAGCTGATCTTTTCTTTCTGTTCTTCTTTTCCATTGTGTTAGTTCCTGTACTTGGTCCAGCTTCTGCATTATTCATTGTAGAAAAGTCTGCATATCACATATACAAAAAGTTTGAACATTAAATGTTGCAATGCACCCAGACTCATAATACAAGAAAATGGAGAACACATAAAGGGAAAACAAGATAATAGTCAAGAATTATAACCTTGTTGGACAGCAAAGTTCATGTTCATTGACATTCCTACACTTGTATCATAGTGAGAGGCTGGTATGTCTTCATTAGTCACACCAGCAGGAGTGATAGGAGAATCATCCTGAATAATGATTGGAGCACCTTCGAAGTGTTTCACTCTTTCATTTGGAGAAGCAGAACTAATCCATATAAAACTTCTTTTTGCATCAACTCCACTAGATAAATTGATACCAGGTGCTTCAGTCGATAGAAAAATTTCTTCCTGCTGAGAAAGGTAATTGAAATGATGTTGTAACTTCAATCAAAATTATGATTGGAAAAAAATTGAAAAACTTCAAGCAGACCTTAGGTAGTGAAGTGGTAGGATGCTCAACAGGGTTGGTGTTCAGAGGTGTACCATTGACTGGAAAAATTGGTGTTCGGTACACCGAATTCAGGACATAAATGTTCTGGACAAAAGGAAGCACACAAAATTCAGGCAAAACAACAAAGCAAATGAAAGTAAGCTACATGGAATATTTGTCTCAAAAATAGAAATGTTGCACTTAAGATTACTTGCGAAACCAGTATTATAAGTGTTGCTCATGATAAGTCATAACAAAAAAATTGAATGGTATTATCAAATTACTCCTGCTGCATTCAAAATGGCCATTTAGAAAACACACTGCGGATGATGAGCGAATACAATATACTTAGAAACAGCGCTACTTGACTGAATATCCATAGCACACAATATGCTAAGCACTAGAGTTACTGTTAAGCTCTAAAGTCAAGATGAAGAAAAGGAGACAAATATGTAAGCTCTGAAGTGCGTTTACAAACCTCAAATTTTGGTCTAATTGGCTCGTTCTTAACTACATCATTGGAGGGGGCTGGATTATAAAAAAAATACTAACATGACACTCCTTTCAAGAAAACACTTAGATAGGAACTACAAAAAGGCACAACACAAAAAAATACCTCTGATTTCAAATGTGACTCTGATTTGAATTTTATATCTGCTTCAACTTTTGCGGTGCAACTGGGAACTGCTGAAATGATATCTGGACTTTTTGAATCAATTGACTTGTTTTCATTGAGAGCTTCAGGAACAATATTACCATTGTTGACCTACAATTGACATTAGAATAAATGTTTATCTATATAAGATAAAAATTGACAACAAAGAATAAAACAAGTAGAAATGAATGATTCTACTCATAAGAAATACCTCCACAGAAGGAACTGAATTAAACACACCAGGAGCATCATGAGCACTGTTAACTGGGACCACATTGGCATATGGTGTGCATGATATGTCTTAGAGCTACAAATTACAGTTAAACAAAATGATGAAAACAAACTACTAGAACTAAAAAATAACTCAAAAACCGATATACAGTATATGATGCTTACTGGTAAAACCCCAATTTTTTTCCTAGACTCATAATTCCTATCAACCAATGCGAGATACTTGAAATCTTCAGTCTTAACATGAGATATCCGAGGAAGAGAATAATCCACGGTTGACTGATGATTATCAATAAAATCAAAATCAACAAAATCCAGATAAATGATCTGCCATTTAAAAACTAAACAGGTCAGTAAAGTAAAAAGTAGAGAGATAAAAAATAGTGGAAGTGAAGATTGAACTTACTCCCCAAATAGGAAGACATCCACCAATATATGAAGGCTTGTTCATTTCCTCAACACTTGGTCTGTTCATAATCATTTCAAAATGACGCTCTAACTCCTCATGCATGAAATCCAGTGCCCATTGCCCAAAGTCAAGTGAAGGTATAGCAGAAACATCTCTTAGAGAGTATAAGAACTTCATGTTACCAAAGAAGTATGAGGCAGGGCACATAATAGATGATAGGAAATAAAATGCAAAGCTCCTGATAAATCCATCTTCTGTCTCGTCACTAAGCATCACCTCCTCTATTTTGTTGATCGGCATTTTGTTCCGATAATCTACATACTTGTTCCTTAACTCTGTAACCTCTTCCTTCACTTGGGGATCATCGCTACTGAATACAAAAGGCTCGATGCCACCAGGAAAATCAAAGATTTTGTTGACCATATCTTTAGTAATCTTGATAGTTTTATTCTTGTGCTTAAAACATGGCTCTTTACTTCCAAACATATGCTGATCTATCCATTCAAGCAGATTCATTGGTATTTTAAGTTTCTCTGGCATATGAAGCAAAGGTTCCAATTTGTAATTTCTCACATGGCCTAACTGAATATCACTAAACTTCTTCACAGGTTTGTTCCAACGCTTGAAAGACAGTCTGGTAATGTATGTTGGCTTGCATAATTTCCTAGGGAACAATCGGGCTATGAAAAAATATATAACAACTGATAAGACGGTGGAAAAACTAGAGAATTAACCAATAAATATGGAATATGAAAAAAGCATAGCCCAATAAACTATCACACGAATTAGATCTCCGTGTAGCTAGATGCGGGAGGCATCGCTATTTGGATGGACAAGCAATTAGTTAGCGGGAATAAATCAAATCAAAGAAAACAAAAAGGAGATTAGAATTTAGATAGTGCACGTGTGGTGTACTTAGTAGCTTTGAAAAGCAAAATCTGTAGGAATTTATGTTTCTTTCAAACATTATACAATAGTTTTATTTTTATCAATACCTCATTGTGGAAATTATGTTTGATTGGAATTGATCAAGGGTTTGCATTCATTCGTTGTACTTGAGGAATTAAACTCAAGGTGCTGGTCACGGTTATACTGGAACACTTCATGTTCTGATACATGTTGGAATATTCGCGGGAACAGTATAAACTGGGGAAGCTGGGCTATGCGTAGGATCAGCTCTACGTATTGAGAAGCGTACATGTTTGAACATGTATTGATACAGTTTAAACATGGCATATGACTCACACATACATGGAAAGGGATAAGAAGGAATTTGACTCGGAAACTAGTTGGTTATGATCATGGTTAGTTAATTCGATTAGGAGTCTAACTAAACTCTATCCGGATACGGATTTGAATTTTCAGGAAGCTGAGTATAAATATGTCCCTACCCTCTAGCCTCATATTTGAGTACACACACGAAAAAAGCACTTACATAAAAATGATTAGTTGAGCATGTACTTCAAGAAAAATATGAAAAGAAACCATGTTACTACATAGGAAAAATATGTGATCCACAAAAAAATTAAGAAAAGGCACAGACTTAACATTCAAACAGCACAAACTAACAAGTGAATAGACAAAAACATCTGGTAAGACCAAAAGCTGACATAAGAATAATTTTTCCAGCAATTTGATCTAGTTTTGTATTATAGCAAATTTGAAAGCTACAAACTGAAAAGAGAAGAACTAACATACCACCTGAGTCATTCCAGAGACCTCATGCAGGGTATTCAGTTGGTTCGTCCCCTTCTGGTTCTTGAACTTGGCCAACCCCACCTCCTTCGTGTGCTGCAAATATAGATTTAACAACAACTATTAAAAAATGAGCACTAGTTATGAATATATGACATTGTAGATAATATAAAAAACCATAACATACTAAAGGGATTGGACAAGAAAACATAGAAATACTAAGAGGACATTTTCTTCAAATTCAATAACCTAGTTGAAAAACAAAAATATTTGTGTTAAAGCTCATCTACATGTGCCATAACTATAGCACATTTTAATTCCTAGATCACTGATTCTATATGTGAAAATTTGAGCGGGCATTTTCTGTTATCTTTTTCTATGTTCTTTTTGCTATACAAGGTACTATAGTACCACTACAGAAATTGAAATTGACAATTGCTTCTTCTAGAAATCAGCTGATCATTCTCTCGTAACCTAACATGTGGGAACTTGACAACTTTACATGCACCATGCACTAACTACAAAATTGGTATATATAGTACTATAAAAACATTATATTATTATACAAGAACCCTTTCTGGAACAATCAAACATCATAACTTGACTAAACAAAATCACGCCAAGTACAACACCTAGGCATTCACAAATGGGATATATGTCCAGTTAAATTAGGCATAGCTTATTAGTATTAGTTGAAGACATAGCTATGGGCATTACCAAATACCTCATGGTATGGATTATGTGAAATAAACTAACTTATGACAGAATGGGGAACATATGAAATATTACTAGACAAGTGTCAACAAAAAGAACGGATGAAAAATATAAGAGATTGTCGCATACAGATGTGCAAAAACTAGGATTAGAACCAGACATAAACGTGAACTAACAAATAGAAACGTGCTAAGGAGAAATTGTCAACAAACCATGACAAACTAAATGTCTCAAGTTGAAGTTCATTAACTAACAACAAATGCACTATACCCTCTAAATTATTACAATACACTCCACAATCTACTATTGATTTATACTCCAATACATGTAGAACCACTCTCCAATCCCACAAGATTAATACTCAGAGCCAACATCTTCCTAATAATCACAAAACCCCTAGTAAATTTCAACTATGTTATGCATGCCGATGGGCACAAAAACAGACAGAACAACAAAAGAGGAGATGAATTCAGACGCAACAAGACAATAAATCATACAGCAGATTCAGTTACACAGATGGCAGAGGGACACGCACCAACACACGGGAGATGCCATCCGTCACATGAGATGGAATTACGCGCATGAACAGGATACATTTATACACATGCAAACAGAAGATCTAAAATATGGGGCGGAATTTTCTACCCCAAACCCTAGATACCAGAGACACCATCCATCAATGCACACGGCCAGATCCACGCTTAAACAAATAGCAACACAAAGAACGAGCACCACAAAAAACACAAACCCTAACCGAAGACCTGAGGGGGATTAGGGTTAGAAGTAGAACGAACCAGATGAATCCATCACACGACGGAGGAAGAAGAACACAGAAGAAGCAGTCGGATTAGGGTTCGTCGATGCGCTCCCTCGTCGATCCGCTTGATTCGCCTGAGATTCGAACTCAGTCTTTGGGGAAGAAGAGAAGTCGTCGGGGGAGAAGCAGAGGAGGAAGCAGAGGACGCCACGGGAAAACAGAAGAAACAGGGGGTCGGGGGAAAGACTTAGACGACCACGGAATTGGGGCGAAACATATTCTAAACGGGCCGGCCCGCCTAGCACCGCTGCAGGCGCCGGTTTGCAGAATGAACTAAAACCGGCGCGTGTGGCGCTAAATAAGAAATGCCGCTTAAGGCATCATTTTTCTTTTTAGCAAAACTTAAGGCGCCAATTTGATTTTTAGGTGTACTTAGGGCATCTCCAATGCGGATGCTAGCAGCGGAGCGCTAGGATTCAATTCCCAGATAATTGGCAGTTACGCCGCTGAATCCTGGCATCAGGCGCAGAGTAGGCGCAAACGTAGGAGGCGGGCGCTAGGCCCTTTTCCTCCACGAGCTGAGCGAAGCGCTCTTTCCAATTCGGCTGTTTAGCACGGTGGTTAGCGCCTTGCATTGGAATGGATAACGCTTAGCGTTTTTTATTTATTTTAGGTATTTGTTTTTTCTGTTTAAGTGTTTAGATAAGCGTCTTCCATTGTAGATGTCCTTAAGACGCCAAATAGATGTCCCATCCACGTAGTGCGCGCTGAGTCTAATTCTTCTTGTCAGGCCCGTCAAGCGACTGGACGACATATTTTTTTACAGTTTTGCTAAAGCACATCTAGATGTGTCATAAGTATTGCACATCTAAGTCCTATATCATTGATCTTATGTTGAGATTCGTGTGAATATTTTTTTTTTCTTTTTCCCTCTATACTTGATTCACTTACTTGGATGTGTAATAATTAGAGTACATCTAAATGTGTCCTAGACACACTCTTTTTTTACTCAGACTGGACGACATATCGTTCGGCCCATATTCCAAGCCGACGGAAGTACCCAACACACCAGTACCTCAAAAAGTGTGAGGGAGACCTAGACCTCATTCCAATCTTTGCTGTCCTGTTCCCCTAATCCGCCCCATCCCCGCCGCCACCCGCCGTCGTGCCGCTGTGTTCCACCCGCCGCCCCCAGCTCCTCCTCCTCCTCCCTCTAATCTGCTTCCTCTTCGTCTACCTTGATCGAAAGGTAAGTAGGCAACCCCTATTTCTTTTCTCCTTTTTTTTTGCGGGGCTATTTCTTTTCTACTAATATCGAAGAAATGGGGAGCAGGGGCTGTGTGGCGCTCGGTTCCCTTCTCCCTGAATATAATCTTCCTTGCCAGCGTTTGTTTGAGCGTTAGCTGTGTAAGGAGTAGTTTTGTAGTTTGCGGGGTGTTGTAGTTTGTATATGGCGTAGTAACCAAATCCTGGACTCAGAATCAAGAGGGCGAAGTTGCAATTTTTATTTTGCAAATACGAAATTTTACGCCTACAACAAGTTAGATTTTGCAGAATATTGAGAAAGCTTAGATAATTGTCTTAATCTTGTCCGCATTAGCTTACAAAACATATTTTCATAGTTAATTAAATATAAAGCTACTCGATAACAAAAGAAACTGGAGTACCAAAATACTACTTTTCACTCGGTAAAAGTTCTAGTGTCAAAAATGCTCTTATATTAGGGGACGGATGGAGTAAAAAGGATGAAAGAATCTACACTAAAAGGGCAGAATCTAAATAGTTGGACTTCAGTTTGCCAGGATTAAATTTCCAGCGGGAGAGGGAGGGTAGAATAGCACTTGCTGCTCACCAGCTCACTGTGTGTGGCGCCTGCCTGATAGCTGAGTGCGGTCGCGATGAGGTGAGCCGGGAGCCCTGACCAGCCTCTTGCCTCTCTGCTCTGGCCGGTGGCTTGCCACCCCCCATTCCAGCAAGCCCCAGCCGTTGGTCGCAAGAGTCTACGCTAGATGAAAGAGTAGTAGTTGCCAAGACACAAATGAGAGTTGGGACGCTGCTCATTTTTCTCCCAGGAAGAACAATTTCAGATAAATGGAGTACTTAAAAATATTCAATTTTGCTTGTGTGTGGGGGTAACGCCCTATGTTCGCCCCGGTGAAGCTCTGCCGTTGTCCAGAATTGCCTGGGCCATAACTTGTATCAGTTTCATTCGATGAATGCATGAAAATGGTGGCGAGAGCAATTACTATGTCGCCCCTGAAGGGAGTATAGGAGGTCAAGTCTTTATTTACTTTTATTTTGTGAAAGGCGATTTTTAGTAAATTTTCTGCTCTGATGCTTTTCTGTTGTGCATTTGTTTTGAGTCTATTCAGGATATCTGCCGCTGATCTACCGACGACTAGGATTTTGAAGCTAGTTCGGAGTTGTCAATCATGAGCCTCCGCCGCCACGTGAATCTGTTGTTGGAGAACCACAAAAAGTGCGGCCTATTCGCTTCACCTCCTCAAGCGCGACCATTTATTCTACCCAACGGAAGAAGCAGCAAAGGTGCGAGATTTGCCCAGACTAAGAAAAGTGCCACCATACTCACCTTTTGGGACCAAGGTGAATGGCCAAAAGAAGAACCAGGCGGCTCTCTCAGATAAGCTGGAGAGTATTAAGCTGTCGCCGGCAGTCTTCACTGTGCGGCCATCGATGGCTTGCAACGGCGAAGCCCGATTGAGTTGTTTCTCTCTCTCTGGAAGCAAGATCTTCTTCACTGATAGTGGGGCACGCACCACCCTCTATGACACTGAGGACCGCTGCATGATAACATCCCCAAGCCTCCATTCGCCCAAATGCTACCCCATCGCCGTCTCTGTCCCCATCCCTGGATCTGAAGGTGAGCAGGATGGCGGTGACCACAGCCTCTACATCATGGACACAGAGCCCGATCCATGCAAGGCCTCTCCGTTCGAGGCGCTAATCTGCTGCAAGTGCCCAGATAGAGACGTTACTGTCCCGAAGACATGGCATTGTGACACACTCCCGCCGCCGCCGTTCCTTAATAATCCAGGTCGCAGCTCTATCTCGATATCATCTTATTCTGTGGTGGGGGACGTCATCTGCATTTCCGCAGATGGCTTGGGCACCTACTGCTTCGACACGGTGAGCCGGACGTGGAGCCTGGCTGGTGACTGGCAGATGCCCTTCTACGGCAAGGCGGAGTACATCCCTGAGCTCAACCTCTGGTTTGGCCTCTCTGCTGGTAATCCTGAGCTCCCGTGTGCGGCTGATCTCTCCCCTGTCCTTAGAGGGCATGAGCCGAAGCAGCGCTATGTTTGGAGGGATCCAGATCTGCCGGAGGAATGGCACCCGTCATCCTATGGTTCCAGCAACATTACCAGTTTTGGTTCTGGTAGATTTTGCATCACCAACTTCTATGAAGACATGAACAACTGTTTGATGGATAGACAATCAGGTCCAGTTGGCGAGTCAATTGTTGTATTCAGTGGGTTGTAAGTGTTGTCTGGCAAAGAAAGTGGCGGCGATAGCGGCAAAGAAAGTGGCAACGGCAACGGGCTCCGTATGATTAAGCATAAGTCTTGTACAATTGCTGAGACCAACTTGATCGAGTCGATGAGTCGATACTGTGACTGCTTACGCGTCTTTGCTCAAAGCTTCATCCGTTTAACTGGGACACCCGATAACCACCACACGTGTGCTCACGGCTGGACCAATCGCCTATGCATTCACAAGTGACGAAATTGATGATGTCAGCGAGGATATTTTAGTTTTCAGTTTTTAAAATGTTTTATCTCTTAAAAGAAAAATTCAATTAAAAAACCGTTTTCACCATTAAATTCGCCGCGATGAGATTTTTGAAACTTAATCCTATATTAATATATTTTGACGATTTTTTGGGCTCAAAGTTGTCATGTCTATTGCACATTTGCACATGAATTGTTGGTGTTTACACTGAAATTGTCATAATATGTTTCAACTAATTTTTCTTCTATGTTTAAAATAAATTTTGACATGTTATAAAAACTAAGCTTGCCATGGTGAATTACTAAAGTTTGTCATGATCAATGAAATAATTTTGACATTAAAAGGAAATCCGTCATCAATTACTTTGACAATGACTCAAATTTGCCATGAATCAGAAACTAAAATTGCTATGGTGAATGACTTAAATTTACCATGATACATGCACTAAAATTTACCATGGTTCATAAAATAAATAAATTCCATACTCAAAAATACTAGAATTACCATTGTCAAAATACTAAAATTGCCATGATCTATAAACTAAGTTTGCAATGTTGAGTTACTAAAATTTGCCATGATTCGTGAATTAAATTTTATTAATTACTAAAAATTGCTATGGTTAATTAATAAAATTTGTCGTGAAAAGTAGTTGAAATACAAATGGTAGCTTTAAATCTAGAAAAAAGCAGATTGAATATATCATGAAAACTTTAGTATAAATACTATGGCAACTTCAGTGTAACATCCTAAGAGCAACTCTAGCAGACCCCGCATCTTGCTCCGAATAACCGCCAAAATGCGGGTTGAGGCGGAAAAACCAGCTCGATCAGACCTCGCATCCCGCCCCGGCCCGCAAAAAAAATTTAGGAGGCGCGGCAAAATTTTGACCCCAACCCGGGAATACGCGGATTCCCTCAGCGGCTGCGGCGCCCTGCATATAAGCGGAAGCGGTTGGTGGAGGGGACATTTCAGCCCGCGCTTTCCCCACCAACCACCTCTCCTTCCCCCCTCACGCCGTCGCCCAAGATTCCGGCGAAAACCGCCGGCAGGAGCACGCCGAAAGGCCGCCACGCGCACGAGACCTCCCCTCCCTCCCCCTGCGTCCGCGGGCCGCCGGATTTGCGGATCTGCGGCACTTCATCGCCGGCCGCCAGATTTGGCTTTTCCGGCCGCCTGTTTGGTGCGCCAAGCGATGGAGTGGTCGGGGAACCTCTCCGGCAGCCCCGGCAAGGGCGCATCGCCGCATGTAGGCTCGGGTTCGTCCACCCACCGCCGCCGACGGTTTGTGGGCATGGATTCGTCCGGCCGTCCACCGGGCTCGGCGCTCACGCAACGTCTCTGTGGCTTGCCGATGTCGCTCATCCAATGCGACGACTGCACGCGGACAGTGTTGCAGCTAGCTTCGGGCACGCCGAAGCACCCCAGATGGGTGTTTTTCAAATGCGAAAACAACGGGGTATGTGCACTTGCGGTAGCTCATTCTTTAGTTCAATTGTGGATCCTCATTTCGAACATGGTCATTCGTTTGTGTAGGACGACGGATGCTCATTTTGGTTTTGAGAAGGCCAATACATTGATTTATTGATAGAAAGAAACTTAATAGATATTGGTGCACTCCTTAATAGAATCGAAGGCAATGATGTGGTTGCATGTGCAACTAGAGGGAAAGCAACGTCTACTTATTTCGAACCAAAGATGAAAAAAGAAGAATGCAAAATCAAGAATCCACAGATCAACAACGAATGCATGGAGAAGATATTAGTCCAACTAGTGGGAGCAGTTATGGAAGTTGGAAATCTTATAAAATGGATACTTGTGGTTCTTGTTTTCTTTGGTCTTGCTATTCTAGCAAAGATTTGGTGATGTCTTTTGTATCCAATGTTGTTAAAAAAGCAAAGAAATGCAATATGCTAGATCAAATTAAGGTGCAAATATAAATTTTTGCGGGTCGAGGAGCTGCGCCAGAATATCCTTTTTACGGGTTCATTATGCGGGATCTGCAACTGCGGCCGTCCGCGCCGCCCCGCAAAGGCGTTTTTCCGCGAACTGCAAACATGTTTTGCGGGCCGGGGGGATGCGGGGTCTGCTAGAGTTGTTCTAACAACTTTTGGCAGAAAAAAATGTTGGCGAAACATATTAATATGAGATCTAGTGTTGAATATCTCGTCGAGACGAATTTAATGATGAAATCGATTTTAATCAAATTTTTTATTTAAGAGATAGATTTTGATGTCTGAAAAATCAAAAAGATTTTGTTGATATCATCTGTTTGATGTGACAAAATAGATGATAATAATGATGTGACAAAATAGATGATAATACATGCGTTTGAATCATGTTGCTTCATAACATACATATGACACTTATCATTTAACCATGTATAAGGGACTGTCAAGACGTCGCGGTCAAGTCTTGTGCTCTTTAATTTATCTTCTGTAGTACCCACTGCAAGAGATGCTACATATGGATGTATTTGAATAATCTTCGGATGCTAATTTTGTATGAGATCGTAAGTTATTCCTGACGCTCGTTCCAGGGAATAAATTATTTTATAGGACTGTCTTTATTTTGTTGCTGAGCAATTAATTTACATGCTTAATTAATGGGGACTTACTTTGGTCTGAATTGTGTTGCTATCTTACCTAAAGAGTATGTGAAGAGAAAGAAATACCACCTTTCATCGAACAATGTTATAGGTTCTCTTTAGTGGTGCATGTACACTTTGTACAATCATGAGAAGGGTGTGTATGCCATAAGAGCATATACAACCATGATTACCAACTATATGCGTCGGCGGACACGCTAGAGACCCGTGTCAGAACTCAAATTCTTGCTTGCACAGTCGTTTATTTTAATTGCCTCCCGATGAACACGACGCTATTTTCTCTGTTCTGACTCAGCCGGTTGGCTGCGAATAAACAAGACGATGTCACTATATGCGTTGGAGAGCACACATGTATCACTAGTACGTGCTATATAAACGGTTTTTAACTCCTTTCCGCGACGGCGTTCGGAACCGTCGCCAAGTGAGTAACGGCGATAGGGGGTCCTTCCCACACAACCCAGAAACCGTCGGGGATATTCCCTCATGGCACACATGCTCGGCAAAATGAGGTCGTGTGCGACCGGCAAGCACTCAAATACGGAAATACACACAATAGAGCTAAAAAATATAATTATACAGACGAAATTATTTCCGGTCGCAAGTACATCCCACACAGTCAGTCATCGCTAAAATTTCCATTCGTATGTACATCCCACACAGTCGCTCTAAGAAAAACGTTTCTGTTCACAGATACATCACACACAATTTTCCGTGTTAAATCGTTTGTGATAGTGTTGTCATTGCACAGGATATTAACAATTTTATCGTTTGCGTTATTGAATGCATCACACACGGTGCGTAGAAAAAACTGTGTGGTAAAGACTATTCATCACACATAGTTTTTATGTGGTAAACGTTTGCGCAAGGTGGCGTAACGCAAACAGTTTTCAAAAGGACGTCGTGTGTGCAGTGGAGATTGATCGCACATGTAGTGGATCCTAGAAACGTTTCTGATCTCCACATCTATCGCAGATGTTTCGCTTTCGCAACCGTGTGTAGTGTAATCCCTAATTTAAAAATCACATGTTTTGAATTTGAAAGTAGGCAATCACTTATTTAATATCCAACCATGTTTATTACAAATATAGGTTCAACCACCAATGCATAATTCGATGCACAAGTACATATGCTGGAGAACTAGAGAATCACCAAGTAAAGAATGATGAACCACAGTTGTACTAAAGACTATAAAGAGAGAGGCGAAAGACATTCTTGTTGCTGGAGAAGGTGAAGCGGAATGCTCATATTGTGGCCTCTTCCATGCATAATGCGCGCACGACTCTAGGCCAACCCCTTGTGATGGTTGCCCGTCCATCCTTCACTGTCTTCATTATGACTTCTCGATGCTCATTGTAGTCTGGATGAAATATTGTAACCTTCATTGCGTGTCCACCAATTATGTACTTTGTGAGGTAATCTTGAGTGAACTGCTTCGGAAACCACTGCGAACGAAAAAGATTCAGACATTGTTGTCTAACAACTCATTATGGGCAGTAAAAAGATAAGGCTGCAGAGTTTATAGTTACCATCCTACAGCTCACTGTTGTGTTGGATAGAGTATAAACAAATAATTTGCTTGCCACTATTCATATCTATTTGCTAATAATCCTTATCAATTTCCTCACTTGATGCTTGTTGATGAATATCTCATTGTCCCATACGCAAAAGGGTCAATGCGTGGATCCTTGTCAAAGGCATATGCACCTACAAGCAACAAGTCAATATTAGAAGCTAACAAGTGTCCAGGCCTGGATCTATATGCACTACATTATGGAACGATGGGGGGGAGTACAAGCCGAGGGATGAAGCTAACCTCGGCGGAAAATGGTGGCCACTCCCGTTGTTGTCCTGCATAAGTAGTGAAAAGGCATGATAAGTACAACAACCTTAACATCAAACAAATATAGCAAAGGTAAATAACATCATCTCCAAATGATAGCTTGAATGTGTTGGTTGCAGCATGCTGTTAAAGCTGATATAAAATGGAAGACAGTGTTACCGACAGCAAGCTTAACAGCCATCAAATATTGCAATTCAAACTGGTATTGTTGAAAATGAATCTAACGTAGATAATGCTTAAACATCACATTGGATAAATGTGTAAAACTAAAATAAAGGGCATGTGTTAACTACACCAGGAATAAATGGAACCAAATATAGCCGTTCGAACTGGTAATGATGTAGTCGAGCGGCACAGTTCCAACTTGCACATAATGAATAACACATTGTGAATGACTGAAATAAACAAGACATAAATGACCAGTATAACAACCAAATATAGCCATTGACAACTGGACAGAGTCTCACTGCAACCAACCTAACAAGAAAATACAGATAAACATGGCATATGCTTGAAAACTGGACAAATGCTCATTGCAACCAACCTAACAAGCAGATACAGATAAACAAGGCATTTGTTTGATAACTGGACAAATGCTAAAAAAGTAACCTAACAACCAAATACAGATAAACAAGGCATCTGCTTGATAACTGGACAAATGCTCACTTCAACCAAACTAAGAACCAAATACATATAAACAAGGCATCTACTCAATAACTAGAAAAATGCTCACTCCAACCAACCTAACAACCAAATACAGATAAACAAGACAACTACTCACTATAAACAACCAAATATAGCCATTCGTGAAACTGAAGTGGACAATTCATACTTAAACATCACATAGCCCTATTGAACAATACATTTTTGCATAACTGAAATAATTAAACACGACACAGTTAAAGCACCGCACGACAAATGCTACTACAACAAAGGGTACGGGTTGGAAAGCTAGAAAAAGGTAAGATTTGCTGATAGAATGTTGCCTCACATTTCATGGATGGGATCCTTCCAGTTGGAAGAGCACAGACCCATGGTGCGCTCTCTGATGTCATAGATGGGCTGTTTCACCTTGGAAGAACCTTCGTGGGTGCCCTCCTCGTGGTCATGGTCGATGAGATCTGACTTGGCAATTGAGGACCCCAAGCCGCTGCCGTAGAATGTGTCCTTCAGAAATGACAAAATGGGCTCGATGGCGTATAAAGCTCGCAAATCCATGACCGCTTGGCAGAGGAGATAGCGGCAGAGCCGTCGAAGAGATCGACGGCGGTTGAACCAGAGGGGTTGGGGATGGACCACTTAACCTATGACATGGCCCGCATGAAGCCGTCGCTGTGGACGAGCTTGATGTCGTAGCCAGCTTTCCCGAGATACAGTAATACGCTAGCCCGCTGATATGAAGCCTTCGGCATGGCAACGTAGTCAACGTCTTCGTCGGCTTAGGCGGCGACGTGTTGCTCCGGGATCGACAGGTCGGGGCGAACAGCGGCCACCTCGCCAACATCTGCCGAAGAGGCCATGATAAACCTCTTCTTGGACGAATGCTCGTCGGGCTCCCCGGGATACGTGGTCGAGCTTAGGCTGCGACATTCTAGAGCAGGGGATGTGGATCTGGCAGGGAGGGACACAGCAGGCCTCATCTAAAAACTCAGGGGAGTGGGGCTACGGTATGGGAAGCTGGGTAACTTGAACTTTATTATCTAAGCTAGGAGGAACAGGCAGACCGATAGGGGTTGGCGGCGGCGCCGCCGGCTACCGTGAGCTAAGGTTCGAGGGGGGAGGGGGCGGGTGGGGGACTATGGAGGGGGGTGTTTGAGGATACGCCACGACTACTGAATTTTTTTAGTAATAGTGGGCGGAGATGATGGTGGACGAGGGAGGGCGACGGTTCAAATGCCTCGGCTACTGCAATTTTACTATAAGGTCGGTGCTGGAGGAGTGTGGGCGACGGTTGAAGTACATCGGCTACTAAAATTTGGGTAAAGGAATTGATGTGGGGCAGTAGTGCCCAAGATCGCGCACGGTCCAATAACAATATGTGTGTATGATAATAAGAAAAAGTGGTGCGGAACCGCCGATTTTTGCAACGCTCAAGGCGGCTAGTTCGTTTTTATATTTCTAGCTAGCTAGTCTATCACACACGGTTCGTCCTAATTTCCAAATAAACTTACCCGCCTTTAGCTTGCATAGGTGGTGGTTTTACAGCGCACTTGCATCGCACACGGTTAAGCCAATGCCTCCACCCTTTGCTCGCGCTTGCGCGATCATGGTGATTTTACAGCGCACTTGCATCGCACACGGTTGAGCCAGTACCTCCATCTTTGCTCACGCTTGCGCAGGCGTGGTGATTCACAGCGCACTTATATCGCACATGGTTAAGATATTATACCCATGTTCGTTAAGCGTCATCAGTCTTTGCAGGAAAAAATAACGTTAGAGAGGGTCAGAAGATAGCCACACCAGCATGTGGCCCAAATATATATGAGTGAAAAGGGTGGTCTGTGATGTTCAAAATTCCAATGCACAACTTTGACCGCGCGGGCCCACAGTTGAGCGCGTCATCGAAGATCGATGAGAGGGGCCAGAAGTCAAGAACCACCTGGAAGTGGCCAAATATATGTAGGAATATTGGGGATGTTTAAAACTTTAAATACACAATGCATAACTTTGGTGGCACCTGCTGTCAGTGTCAAAACCGGCGGATCTTGGGTAGGGGGTCCTGAACCGTGCGTCTAAGGCGGATGGTAACATGAGGCAGGGGACACGATGTTTTACCCAGGTTCGGACCCTCTTGATGGAGGTAAAACCCTACGTCCTGCTTGATTAATATTGATGATATGGGTAGTACAAGAGTAGATCTACCACGACATCGGAGAGGCTAAACCATAGAAGCTAGCCTATGGTATGATTGTCTGTTGTCCTACGGACTAAAACCCTCCGGTTTATATAGACACCGGAGGGGGCTAGGGTTACATAAGGTCGGTTACAAAGGAGGAGATATACATATCCGTATTGCCTAGCTTGCCTTCCACGCCAAGGAGAGTCCCATCCGGACACGGGACGAAGTCTTCAATCCTGTATCTTCATAGTCCAACAGTCCGGCCAAAGAATATAGTCCGGCTGTTCGGAGACCCCCTAATCTAGGACTCCCTCAGTAGCCCCTGAACCAGGCTTCAATGACGATGAGTCCGGCGCGCAGTATTGTCTTCGGCATTGCAAGGCAGGTTCCTCCTCCGAGTACATCACGGAAGAATTTGAATACAAGGATAGTGTCCGACCCTGCAAAATAAGTTCCACATACCACCGTAGAAAGAATAATATGTCCACAAATCTAATTTGCTGACACGTTTTGGCAACATGATATCATGTCACGGCCCGGCAATTATTCGAACCGTTTCCTTTAACTAGCCCCGCACATAACGCGAGGCAGTTTCTTGACACGTCTTGTCAAAGCAGAGATCGTGTTCCCCTTATTACGAGATTCTCATCAATACGGGCATGGGTAACCCAACCACGCCATCGATTACGGTGCTTGGGAGATAAGCGATTTTTACTAGGCTAGTGGGAGCGCATAGTTTCAGCCGCCCATATAAAGGGATAAGGATTCACCTTTTCATCCATGCCTTCTTCCTCCTTTGCTCATCCATTTTCGCACACTCAAGCTCCAGCGCCCAAGTCCGCATTTCCCACCTCAACCTTCTCCAACCATGTCCGGAGCGGGAGGCAGGTGGATGGTCTCCTCCGTCATGGAGGGACACATCAAGAAACTGAGGAGAGTCGGATACCTGCCCGACGACATCACGCATCGGCTCCCAGATGAGGGGCAGCTCATCCCTACCCCCAGGCCCCATGAGAGGGTAGTGTTCCTTACCCATTTCCTTCGCAGACTGGGATTCCCTCTCCACTCATTCGTCCGGGGCTCATGTTCTACTATGGCCTGGATTTCCACGATCTGGCCCCGAACTTCATCCTCAACATCTCGACGTTTATCGTCGTGTGCGAGGCCTTCCTCCGCATCAAGCCCCACTTCGGCTTATGGCTGAAGACCTTCAATGTCAAGCCGAAGGTAGTGAGCGGCCGCCAGGTGGAGTGTGGAGGCGCCATGGTGGGCAAGATGCCCAACGTCACATGGCTCGAGGGCTCCTTCGTGGAGACCATAAAGGGGTGGCAATCGGGGTGGTTCTACATCACCGAGCCGCGTGACCCTAAATGGGCAGCGGCCCTCGAGTTCCGATCTGGCATCCCCACGCGGCTCACCTCCTGGCAAGAGAAGGGACTGTCCTGGGGTAGTTCGGGAGAGATGACTGGACTCCAAACATGTATTCAAAACATGGTGAACAAAAAGCTCAAACTCGTCAACGTAGTCCAGGTCATGCTCATCCGCCGGATCCTCCTGTGCCAACAACGGGCTTTCAACTTGTGGGAGTTCGACCTGGCCCAGCACCGAAATCTGAACAGGCTCTTCGACACAACACGCGAGGATGCCTGGAAGGTGATATTCAAGGGTGCCGAGGTTCCACCTCCCACTACCGAGGATCGCGGATTCAGCGCGAAGCGCCAAGCCAGCACGGTAAGCTGTTTTACCTCTTACAGGATACTTGTTTTTCATAGTTTGACTCTATGCGGGATCTAAGCTCCCGTACCTTTGACAGGACTGGTAGGAGACGGCCGGACAGATCGACTGTCCGGCTCCTTTGCCCGAAGGCCCAGCAGACGCTCTTCTGACGAAGATGCTGAATCCGGCTCCTTACAAGGTGCCGGAGAAGACCAAGAAGGCCAAGGAACCCGAAAGAGTTCCCGGCGCTAGGGGGTATCGGACTCATCGTCCGAAAACTCCGTGACGCATTCCCCCCTGAAGACGAGGAGGAAGATGAAGATGCTCCCCCTCTAGTCGGGGGAGACAAGAAAAGGAAGGCCGCCCCAACTGGGGAGGCCGAAGGGTCCAAGAAGGGAAGGACTCTTCTTCCGGACTACTCCACCACCGCCGTCGAAGGCTAAAACGAGTGGCTGCTCAGGGACAAGCCCCTGGCGAAGTCATAAGTATTCGGATGCCAGAGTAACTCATAGCATACCCTTGCTGCACCGCTTCCCCTATCGCCGAATTATGACTATGCAGACCGCCACGAGCCCGTATCGACGTATCGTCGGGCGGCTCCCTGGGCTCGTCGGATATGGATAGCGATCCACTTCTGACCGCCACCTCCCCTGGCCCTACGGACAATGCCGAGGTATTGTCTCAAGAGGCACCGGGTCGAGGGGAGGCAATCCCGGAGGCGCCTCAAGGCGACCTTCCGGACACCGGGAGCAGAAGGAGCAAAGCCCCCGAGGGCTCCGAGTTCGGCCCTCAGCCGAACACCACACCGGAACCTCCAGTGGTTCCGGACTCGAGGAGGCGGCCTCCTTCCAAGAGGGGCAGGACGCCTGTGCCGCTGACCTCTGTCCATCCAGAGGCACCAGACAATCTGCTGGGAGCGCTTCGCAGCGCTTCCATCGACGAAGAGAACCACACTATTATGAGTGCGGTGATCGAGAAGGTTCAGTCCGCCAAAAGTGGACTGACTGAAGCCTGTGCCAGCCTTCTAACAGGCTTTGAGGTGAGTATTTAAAATATACGAAAAATATTACCGCATAGACAGTAGCCCCTAATGCTCTGTTCGGTGTTCACAAAGAAAAGACAAACAGAGGATCAATCAATATCGCAGGAGTCTAATGTAAGTATGTCTATATGCGTATGCAGGCTTCACTGCTGGCCTCTGCCGCACTGACTGCGGAGGTCGCCGTACTGAAGCAGGACCTGAAAGGGTCCAAGGAAGAGCTCGGCCTTGCCAAGAGGCAGCTCGAGGAGAACAAAGGTAAGTAGTACCTAGTCTATGGATATGTATAAAGAGAATGCGATTGCAAAATGATAGGATTATCATAAATTTGCCAGGGGCCACGAACGAGGTGGCGACCCTGAAGCAAGCGCTATCCGAGGCCGAAGACAAAGCGGCCAAGGAGCGCACCGAGCGGGAAAGGCATGAGGCGCGGGTGGGCGAGGTGCAACAAGAGCTCCAAGCTCTCGTGACGAAGCACGAGGCCTTGGAGCTTGACTCGAAGACTCGAGAGTCCGAGCTTGCCGCAGCCCTTGAGAGCGCAAAGAATGCTAAGGCCGAAGCCCAAAAGGCCCTCCATGAGATTGATGCGATGAAGAAGATAGCGGCGGGTAAGGCATTCTATATGCAAAGCAAGCATGTTAATGTGAATTACCTGTTACTTACCCGGATCCGGAGCTCTCCAGGGGCATTCACAGATTTTCCCCGCAGCGTGTCGGATGCCGCAAAATTTTACTGGGCCGAGGAGGGAAACTCGATGGAGAAGTTGTTCTGGGCCCAGTATACTGGGACCGAACACCTAGTACCTATGAGCGACCAGCTAAAGCAGTTGGTCGAGCTACACAAGGCGGCCGAACAGGCCATGAAGGGCCTGATAGTCCGGATGTGGCCTGGCGACGCCCTTCCCAACAGCTACGTAGGCCTGGTGAGGCGGCTTGTGGATGCCTGCCCGTGGCTGGAGGTTATCAAGCGGTCCGTCTGCATCGAAGGTGCACGCCGGGATTTCGCCCATGTGAAGGTGCAATGGGCCAAGCTAGACGCCGTGAAGCTGATCAAGGAAGGGCCGCCGCAGGCAATGAGCATCGCACCCCCAAAATTTATTATGAGGGTGCCCTGAAGGGTGCCCGTCTTGTAGCGGACGAATGTCCCAAGGATGTAATATTTGAGTAAAGTTGCTCGTGTGATCCTGTATGATGAAAAACTTGTTTCATATGCGCTATGCAACGCTTGTTTGAATTTAAAATATTACCTTTTGTGTGGCTATGTATCCAATCTGAGAGATGGCTAGTCCTCGGCTTCTGCCCCCATGCCGCGAGTGCTGGGGTGTTTGGGATAAAGCTGAGCACTCTTGTTCCCATTTTTGGGTCCTTCGAGGGAGGTGCTCAGCACAACGAACAAGGCAACTGGACTAATAATGCTTTATCACTCTCACTTAGCCATAGAATTCTATAATTTTAAATTTCGGCGAAGCCCTTGGTATTCGGAAGGCCGAATTCGGGGTGCGATACACGCCTTTAAGCCGGACAGGACCGGCTCCTCGCTCTAAGCGGCATAAGTCTTTAGGGACTCGAAACCTCGCCGAACAGCGACCAGTCTCTCGCCTTGTCATGACAGTCAGTTTTAGCTTTCTCTACTGAGGTGCTTAGCCCAGCAGAACCGGGGCACAATCGCAGTAGTTCTCCTAGTGCTACCTTAGCTGATAGAGTGGAACGTAAGGTACCAAAACATAGGAGCCGGGCAAACCCAACATTTGACCAAAGACATGATTCAGAGCTGATGCATATAATGCTATAAGTTCGGGGTGCCGCACTTGTGAAAGTGTTCAGACTTCTCACACCATATTGTGGGGTATTTAAGCCCCTGGTTTATTGGCCATACCAAAATGTACGGTTGCAAGGCGTCATCAATGAACACACACACACACATATATATAAAGAGAAGAATGCAATAATAGTCTTAATGCTATGCATTGATTATTCAGAAAGGTGCGTTAAAGCAGAATGATACAGATAGTGCGATAAGCAAAAAGTAGGACTATGTCCCTTCCAAGGGCAAGCTGAGGAATAGTATTAGAGCAAATATTTCACTCGTTATCGTAATCCACCTGGGAGTTCCGTGGTGTGACGTAGCTTTCTGCCTCCTTGGTTGCTGCATCATGTGTTCGGCAATCATGCTGCCGGATGGGGTTTTCGGAGATTAAAGTCCTGAAAAGAGAAAGATAACAAAGCGGGAATCCCCTAGTGCGGTTTAAGCCGCGTCTTGGGGCGTGCCGTAGTTGTGCCCCCCTCCCCACCTGTGCCCATGGTATTTTTAATACGTAATTATGTACCCATGACACGGATTTCGCCGTTTGGCTGGGACTGGGGTGGGGGCCGCATTGCTATGCGAGCTCAGATCGTGCCAGGCGGTCTAGTTGCCGATTACTCCGAGCGTGCTTGAAGGTGTCTGGGTCTTGAAACGCCGAACTGGTGGATTTCCTTGAGAGGCTGCTTTGCGCTTCTGCTGCAAGGGCCGCAGTGTGCTCCTCCGTGCGGAGGGAGCGCTCTGTGTTTCCATTAACTGTGATGACCCCCCGAGGTCCTGGCATCTTGAGCTTGAGGTATGCATAATGCGGTACCGCGTTGAATCTCGCAAATGCGGTTCGCCTGCGCAGTGCATGATAGCCGCTGCGGAACGGGACTATATCGAAGATTAATTCTTCGCTTCGGAAGTTATCCGGGGATCCGAAGACCACTTCCAGTGTAATTGAGCCTGTGCAATGGGCCTCTACACCTGGAATGACGCCTTTAAAGGTCGTTTTTGTGGGTTTGATCCGTGAGGGGTCTATAACCATTTTTCGCACTATGTCCTGGTAAAGCAGGTTTAGGTTGCTGCCGCCATCCATAAGGACTCGAGTGAGGTGAAATCCATCAATGATTGGGTCTAGGACCAGTGCGGCAAATCCGCCATGACGGATACTAGTGGGGTGGTCCCTGCGATTGAAGGTGATCGGACAGGAGGACCATGGGTTGAACTTTGGGGCGACTGGCTCCAATGCATAAACGTCCCTGAGCGCACGCTTCCGCTATCTCTTGGGGATGTGGGTTGCGTATATCATGTTCACCGTCCGCACTTGTGGGGGAAACCTCTTCTGTCCTCCGGTGTTTGGCTGCCGGGGCTCCTCCTCGTCATCGCTATGTGGCCCCTTATCCTTGTTTTCGACAATTATCTTGGCGGCCTGCTTGAACACCCAACAATCCCTGTTGGTGTGATTGGCTGGCTTGTCTGGGGTGCCATGTATTTGACACGAGCGATCGTGTATACGGTCCAAACTGGACGGGCCTGACATACTTTGTTTGAATGGCTTTTTCCGCTGACCGGGTTTAGAGCCTTTGAATCCGGCATTGACTGTCGTATCCTCAGTATTATCGCTGTTAATGTGACGCTTATGTTTGTTGCGACGTGACCTGCTATTGCCGTCCTTGGTATCTTAAGTACCATGGTTCTTTGATATGGTATTACTGCGAGCCAGCCAACTGTCTTCTCCTGCACAAAAGTGGGTCATGAGTGTCGTGAGGGCTGGCATAGATTTCGGCTTTTCCTGACCCAGGTGCCGGGCTAGCCACTCGTCGCGGATGTTGTGCTTGAAAGCTGCTAGGGCCTATGCATCCGGACAGTCGACGATTTGATTTTTCTTTGTTAGGAACCGTGTCCAGAATTGCCTGGTCGATTCCTCTAGCTGCTGAATTATGTGGCTCAAGTCATCCGCATCTGGTGGTCGCACATAAGTGCCCTGAAAGTTGTCGAGGAATGCGGCCTCCAGATCTTTGCAACAGCCGATGGACTCTGCTGGCAAGCTATTGAGACAATGCCGAGCTGGTCCCTTGAGTTTGAGTGGGAGGTATTTAATGGCGTGTAGATCATCACCGCGTGCCATGTGGATATGCAGGAGGAAATCCTCGATCCATACCGCCGGATCTGTTGTGTCGTCGTATGATTCTATATTTACGAGTTTGAAGCCCTCTGGGATTTGATGATCCATTACTCCGTTTGTGAAGCATAAAGGGTGTGCGGCGCCTCTGTACTGGGCTATATCGTGACGCAACTCTAATGAGTCTTGCCCGTTGTGCTCGGCCCGGCCGGATTTACTTTTGCTGTATCCGGCGTGACGGTTATCATCTCGCGTGGTGACGCGCCCTCGTGATCCGTAGATCGATCTTGCATGTTTTGCTTTGTCCTCAATACATCTCACAGGTCTGGCATATTTCCCCATGCCTTTTTATTTGAATGGCGTCGGGGTGCGGCTGAGCTTTTGGCTGGAGTGCCTCTCTGTCGCGGCCATGGGGTGGCCGATCAGCCGCATCATATGTTTCTTCCTCCAGTCGGGGTAGCAACTTGCATTTTGGGTAACTCTTGGAGGGGCGTTCGAGTTTATATTCCTCGGTCGCCAGGACTTCAGTCCATCTGTCAGCTAGCAGATCTTGATCAGCTTGGAGCTGCTGCTTTTTCTTAAGGCTATTTGCCGCGGCTATAAGCCGGCGCTTGAAGCGCTCTTGTTCGACGGGATCCTCTGGCACGATGAATTCTTCATCATCGAGGCTTGCCTCGTCTTCGGAGGGAGGTATGTAATTATCATCCTCCTCATCTGCCGCTCTCTCGGGAGGGCTGGCCTCTCCATCCTCCTGCCCTAAATCGAGCTGGAGGGGATTATTGCCATCTTCGGCACTATCCAAAGTACTATTATCTCCTGTGCCGGTATCACCACTTTTGCTTTGGCGGGGCTTAGAGCGGCGCCGCTGACGTCGGCGCTTGGGTTGCTTCTTGGAGGGGTCATCCTCTGTTGTCTCGTCGCCATTGCCTTCTTTGGGTGTGTCCACCATGTATATATCGTATGATGAGGTGGCTGTCCAGTGCCCTGTGGGCAGTGGTTCCTCTTCGTCTCCCGCATCATCGTCCATACCGTTGATGTCTTCGGAGTCGAAGTCGAGCATGTCGGTTAAGTCGTCGAAAGTGGCCACAAAGTGGGTGGTGGGTGGGCGTCGAATTTCTTCATTGTCCGCATCCCAATCCTGCCGGTCATAGTCCGGCCAGGATCCTCCTGACAAGGAGAGAGACCTTAATGAGTTCAATATGTCACCAAAGGGCGAGTGCTGAAAAATATCCGCGGAGGTAAATTCCAAGATCAGCGCCCAATCAGATTCGCTAGGCACGGGCGCAGGCGGTTCGGAGTCCGTGGCCGGAGAAGGATCCGACAGTTTGACAACACGGCTCTCGTGCGGGGTAAGGTTGATGTTTGGCTCGATCGTCAGTGAGGATAAGGCCTCCGTGGCGGGGTCCATCCACCCATCCATGGACGGCGCAACTGGCTTCGAATTGAGGGTCGGAGCGGCTGCCGGTGCGACCTCCTGAACACTGTCCGATGGTAGAGCTAAATCATACTCATCGTGACTGTGTGACGCACAAGGCAGGGGCTCAAATCCGTCGAAGATCAAGTCTCCGCGGATATCGCCCGTGTAGTTTAAGCTTCCAAACCTGACCTGGTGGCCAGGGGCATAACTTTCGATCTGCTCCAGATGGCCAAGCGAATTGGCCCACAGTGCAAAGCCGCTGAATACAAAAATCTGTCCGGGGAGAAAAGTCTCACCCTGGACTGCATCGCTATCGATGATCGTAGGAGCCATCAAGCCTAACAGCGATGACACAGTGGAACTCTCAATGAAAGCACCAATGTCGGTGTCAAAACCGGCGGATCTTGGGTAGGGGGTCCCGAACTGTGCGTCTAAGGCGGATGGTAACAAGAGGCAGGGGACACGATGTTTTACCCAGGTTCGGGCCCTCTTGATGGAGGTAAAACCCTACGTCCTGCTTGATTAATATTAATGATATGGGTAGTAGGCTAAACCCTAGAAGCTAGCCTATGGTATGATTGCCTGTTGTCCTATGGACTAAAACCCTCCGGTTTATATATACACCGGAGGGGGCTAGGGTTACACAAGGTCGGTTACAAAGGAGGAGATATACATATCCGTATTGCCTAGCTTGCCTTCCACGCCAAGGAGAGTCCCATCCGGACACGGGACGAAGTCTTCAATCTTGTATCTTCATAGTCCAACAGTCCGGCCAAAGGATATAGTCCGGCTGTCCGAAGACCCCCTAATCCAGGACTCCCTCACCTACCTCGCAAACCCGAACACAACCTTG